>NC_042624.1:123173574-123519308 GCF_901001135.1 Rhinatrema bivittatum | reverse complement strand
TGTCCCAGGTTCTAGTGCTGGTCCGGCTTGTCCCTGGCCTGCTGGCAGGATTTTACTGCCCTCACTGCTGTTTCTCCTCTTTCCCCCGGATTAGACAGAGGTTTCCCTGCTCATGCTTTAGTGGGAAGTCTCAGATTTCTCTCCAGCTTTGGAACACATGCATTTCTGATCTCTTTGCACAGCACAGGAGGAAATGCATTTATTGTTCTTTTTTTAATGTTTTTATTATAAGCAATGTGATAGAGATTGTCACTATATGAGAGAACAACATTATTGAACTAGACCAGTAATAGAAGAGCATAATATATAAGGCAGGAATCAGATTACTTAAGATTTAGGAAACAATTAAAATCCTTCCTATTTGGTCAAGTGTGTTTAGACTGAGATTTTTTTTTTTTTATAATTTTTACTTACTGTTGGTTTTTTTTGTTGTGTTTTTAATATGTAAACCGCATTTTACTGTTGGAAATTGTGGAACAAAAATGGAATAAATAAATATCACATTACAGTTTTGCAAACAAAAATAATACAATAATACAAATACCCCCCCCCCCCCCAAAACTGAATAAGCTACCATAGCAGCTAAGACCAGACAACACACCCCATTCCAACATTCATACCTCATTCATTTTCATCAACCAGAACAGGGTTACAGCTGTTAGAAGCTATCATAACCACATTTCGGTTTCTATTTCTCCAGTGTTGCACTGCATACAGAGTCTGGCTTCCTGGAGCTTCCAGTTCAGTTTCTGTCTGCATCTTTCTATTTCTAGTCTGTGGTCACCTATCCTCTATTTGGTGTTTTTTTGCAGTTGTGACTGAGGTGAGATATTCTGCTAGCTTGTAGTATCTGTGTAGGGATCTGTAGCCGTCCAGCTTGTTCTATTTTCCAATTTGCTCCTCCCAATAGGAGGAGTACTGGTGTTCTAGGGCACACTGCAATATTTACCTACTAACACTTAACCCTACCACCTCCCCGTACTAACACCCCCTCCTCTGGACCTACCCCCACACCCTCTAATGACTTACAAACCCCACTCCTAACTTCTAGCACATAATATATGACACATAGCTCTACCGTTCCCATTTTCTCACCTGAATCTCTTATTTTCTACATGCCTATACAGTTTTGTATATAACCTATGTATATTTCAAGAATATAACCTATGTCAATTTGCCAATGTATATAGATGTCAATAATATAACCTATGTATACGTCAATAATCTCTCGACCCCTGTACATATTACTCCTTTTGTACCTGTACATATTACTCCTTTTGTACCTGTTTTTCACCCACCCACCCCCCCCCCCCCCCCCTCCCCTGTCTCGACCACCCCTACCCCTCTTTCCACAAGTTTGCTAGTTTTGCTCTGTTTTGAGCTATGTTTTAAACACTGTTCCTTGTAAAGGCTCTGCCTACATATCTTTGTTTGTAAGTTATCTGTAAACCGGCACGATGTGCAAACGGTTGCCGGTTATAAAATTAAATAAATAAATAAATAAAATAAAATAAATTTATAGCTATTTTTTTGTACGGGGCATTAGTGCTGGATTGGTAGGGCAGGTTTGCTACATAGGCGCTGTGTGTTTTCTTCCAGGGTTTTGTGTTACTTCACAGACAGCCTGGTAATTGAGGGAGTTTTGTGATGTTGTAACTGAGATGACACCAGAATCTGAATATTCTTTTTTTGTATGGTGAGTTAGTTAGGGTGAAGCATCCTAATTCTACTCTGTACCCCTATTTAGTGATGTTTCTTTGGACAAAGAGTGTCCACAGAACTGGAGATATAGGAGTTCTATTGGGGTTCTGACGCATTCTACATATTTTTGGGTTAATCATAGGCTCCACATCTCACCCATATAAGAGGACTAGTTCAATGATGCTATCAAATCCTTTTAATAGCAATTTTACTGGGCAGGTTGTATTTGTCCAGAGGTTTCTTTTGCTGCATATCGGACTCTTTTTCTTGTAGTATCTTTATAGCAAATATAAAACTCCCAGTTGCACCTCCCCTATGGGTCACCTCATCTGACCCAGAGGAAAGAAAAAAAAAAGTTTATTTTCCCCGCTGCAGCCCCAGCAGCTAGACTGCATGTATGGTTGAGTCCTGTCACCGCTGGTTCATACCTCCTCCATCTGCTTGCAGTTAGCTGTACAGGCATGCGCAGAAAGAAGCAGGAATTGGACAGCTAACGCAGGAGACTTGGCAGGTCTGTATCGTGACAAGAAAACATTCTGTTCCCAGGCCCCTCACCTTACTCCAGTGCAAGCTGATGTTTACAAGGGCAGGAGCAATGCTCAATTGCTCCTGCCCTGCTGGTGCCAGAATTCAAAATGGTACCAGCTGATGTCAGAGTGCATTGTGAATTTCAGCAGTGGTGGCATAGGTGCAAAAGGACTTTGCAAGCTGAATTTTTCAGGAATAGAAGCAAAGGGGTAAGATAGGGGCTGGGTGTGGTGTAGTGTGTTGCAGCAGCTATTAGACTACCCGCAAAGAGCATGCACAAATCACAACCAACACTGCCATTTATATATGGATTCTTTTCAAAACAATGCCGAGCTGGTGGCAATGTCTATGTAATAACCTCACCTCATTGATTAAGCAATGATAAAAGACAAAGTTTCTTCTTTACTCCACCCCTTTGCTAAAAAGAATTATGGTTATTTTTTCAGTAGGCACATACTGATTAATTAGGTACACACTTACTTAAATCTATTTTAAGATTTGGATTTTTGCAATTTTGGTGTTTGTTGTGAATGTTATCTTTTTTATTATGAATGTTTATGTAATCCACACTGACATTAGGATTCAAGATGGGGAATCCAAGAATATACAATTAAAATACTGAATGTTTGTATATGTTGTTGCTAATGCAGGCCTTGAATCAGGGACTACAAGATTAGTGGCTGTTTTGGTCCAACACACCCTCCATCCCCTGCCCCATGTGCTCACAGCAAACTCCCCCCCTTACTGCACATTACCCACCTGCTTAGGATTCTCACATCTCCCCCCCCCCCATTTATTGCTTTCACTCCATGGCTCCCGCCCTGCTCTCCCACTGTCATCATCCCCCCAGCTCTCCTCTCTTCCCTTCCTGTATTCTGCGCAGTGCTCTGACTCCCCCACAAGTACTCTCTCGTTTTCTCCTCCCCATGCTTTCGCCCCTCCTCTCCCAGAGACAGGCAGCCAGCCCCAGGTGCCCCCTCCCTTCCTACTCTGCTTCCCTGCCTCTTTACCTCTTGCTGACAAGTGGCAGGAGTAAGAGGCAGCCTTGCCTGGGATGAGATTCCCCGAGCCAAGCAGCAGCTCAGCATGAAGTCAGAGGAGGCGGGGGGGAGCCAGAGACCCCTTCCGGGATCCCCCACGTGCGCACACCCACCCTGTACCGCGTGCTCATCTCCCGCCTAATATGGAGCGCCAGGCACTCCTCCCTCTGATTTGCCTATCAGTCACGTAGCCCCCCGTCCATTGGTTAATCTTCCTTTTGTTCACACAAGCATTGAGCAATAATACGAACGCGCTCCTCTTGTACAGGCTTCCGCCACTTTCCTTTTGTTCTTACTTGCTATTGGCTGGGCGGAAACCGCGAGCTTGTTGTCCTAATTTCTTATTGGCTTCCGCCGATATCCCTCAACTTCCAGCGCTAGAAAGAAAACAATAATTATGCAAGAGTGAGCGTGGCCGTCAGGGGTGCGCCACGTGACTGCGCGGGAAGGATTGGCTGAGCTCCCCGGGACAGCGAGCGGCCCCTGTCCCCCGATTGGTGGAAAGGCTCGGCGTTCTGCGGAGAGGGGGCGGCGCCTGGCTCGGAGCGCTCCTCCTGTGCCGTGGCGGTGGGCTCGCGCCGGTGTCCGGACGCAGCCGTTGGGTAGGTGGCGGGGGTTCGGCTCGCGCCGGGCGGGAGGCGCCGGCGGGATGCGGAGCTGTGGGACCCGCGCTGTAAGTGAGCCCCCCGCCCCCCTCTCCCGTGCTCGGCCAGCTCCCCGCCCCCCTCGCTGGGGAGCAGCGTGGGGACCTCCGAGAGGGGGCTGGGCTGGGACTGCCCGGAGCTGCGTCCCGTGCGTAAAGTGTGGGGCCGATGTACGAAGGTGCGCTCGGCACAGCGCACACTTTCATGGTTCGGGCGCAAACTTTACTCTGCACACTGGTTAGAGCAGCGGCTCACTTCCCCCCCTTCATTGCCTCAGGTGTTTCCCTACAGACTCAGAACTGGAGAAAAGTCTTAGTAAACGGGGCCCTTAGATTGTATAAAGTGAATGCAATCTACTCTGAAGTGCCACAGAAGGCAGAATATAAAAACCCAACGTGCATCCGGTTAGCGCCCTCGCATGCAAGCCCCATGCTAATGATGGCATTAGCTTGCACTCCTAGTCAGACGTGGAGTAAACTTTCCAGGCTTACAGTTTGCCTATGTGCAGAATCCAGTTTTATATTTTATTGTATTTGGTGTATGTTCTGCCTGACGCTTCACAGAAGATTACATTCAGGTGCTGTAGGGGTGCCAGGATCTGTAGTAGGGATTTATGGGACAAACATTTTTTCGTTCTTTGCATATGCTTAATGTGCACAAAAGGTTTTAGTGCTTCAAGCCATTGTTTGTATGCATAAATCTTATTTTATATGCAGAGAAGGAGAAGGGTAAGGCAGTTTTTTTTCCCCTGCTCTGTGCCTTCCTTTCCTGCAGTGCCAGTTCTTGTTCCCTCTCTGTAAACTACTCCTTCCCCTTACCAATTAAAATGTGTGCTCAGCTGATGCCAAAGGCTAAATGCATATTTTAACTTGGGTTTGCATGCTTTTTGAACTCTTGTGCATAATTTCTGCACCCTTTATTTGATTTGCCCAATATTGGAAGGCACATCAGTGTGATTTGAACCCTGGCTTGTAGCTTGCTGCTCTAACCATGAGGGCACTCCTCCACTTTGACATTAAGATGAATATTCACTGCTGCTGACCTGTGTGTGTGTGTGTGTGGTATTTTTTGTAACAGGTATCTAGTTATGGCTACTCTATGCTCTGGCTAACGTATTTCAGCTGACCATGTCCAGTTTTTTATCCCTTTGGCCATATCCTGGCCTGATACCTCGGCCTCAATTTCTAACTGCATGAATAATATTAAACAATGGCTTAACTACAATAAGCTAGCCCTGAACTTTGCAAAAAAACTGAAAATAGTTATTCAATACAAGGATTTAACTGAGGTCCCCTTGCCCATTCAAATTGAGGGCACTTCAATTTGTATTTCAAAGAGTGCATGTACCTTAGGAGTACTCGCTGATTCCAAGCTGGATTGCATACTTCAGATTAGTGTTGGTATGTCCTGGATTTTATAAATCGTGCTTGTTAAGCCGCTTTTATTCCTGCACAATTTTTGAACGGTAGTTCAGGCAGTATTGCTGACTGCACTAGATTACTGTAATACATTGTACATTGGCCTCCCTGATTCTTCAATTAAGCAAACCACTGCAACTGTTGCAGAATTCAGCAGCTAGACTAATTACTAATGCAGGCAGAAACGACCTTATCTCACCTGTTCTTGTCAGTCGTCTTAGGCTACCTGTCCATTGGAGAATAAAGTACAAAGTTGCCATGATGACCCACAAACTCCTAACTTTAAAAACATTGCCATGGGCAACTTTATTACTCCAAGCATACGAGCCAATAAGAAGTCTGTGGTCCTCACAAAGGGCATTATTAGATATTCCTCCCATTATTAGTCTTCATGCCACTAGAGGCTGTGCCTTTTTTATTGCAGCACCCAGCCTTTGGAATTCTTTCTCAGGAACTCAGGGTGATTGGGTGCCCAAGCTGTTGAAATCTGCACTGAAAACACACTTTTTAAATGGGCGTTTTTAATAATTTTAATTTGGATTACATCTTTTAGCATGATGTTTTAGTGCACTTGTCTAAATTTTCAGTCTTTGAAGCGATTGTGTTCTACCATGCAGGTTTTAAGTAATATTTATGGTTTGTTTTTATTAATGCTGTTTATACATTTTTATGCATTCATGCTGGATTGTGTATGTTGAGTTGTATGCCACTTTGAGCTAATGCATTAGTGGCCTATACTGCAAATAAATACATAAATGTTAAAAAAAATAAAAAAAATTAAAATTGAGTTAGATTTGGTAAAAAGCAGTTTGAGCATTTCTGATATTTGTGTAAGAGTATGGTGCAACAGGAGAGCTCTGGGTCTGTTGAGCCAGTTCCTCTCCAGCAGCTGTGGCTTCAGTCTGCAGATCCTTGCTGTGTAAACAAGTGGCAGCCATTGCCTCAGGCACACTGCGGCTTTAAAATTCTAACATTTACACAAAGAAGGTTTAAATCAACCTGAAGGCTAACATGCAGGCTAAGCAGGGAACAGACAGTACTGGAGTAATACAGTTTGTCTCTTACAGTTTTTCAGATTTCCATTTTAGGACTCGTGATTGCTCTGTGGCAGAAGCAGGAAGGGCTCTGGGAGGCCAATCCATGCATCCCATCACCCTTTCCATGAAGAAATCTGTCACTTCTGAGTCTATCATGACCTGTCCTACTAGAATTAATTTCTACATGGACTGGGCCCTGCCCATCTGTTCAGGATAACTTTCATCTTTGTTCCTTGAGGTAAGAATCAACACAAAGAAGAGATCATAAAAGGGATTTATTACTTGACAGCTATCACAAAAAGCAATGCTTAATGGCCACATCACCCAGACTAACAGCGGGTTTTGTGTATGTGATGGGACCTTTAAGCATTTGTTTTTGTGATAACTGTCAAGTTACATCTTTTATATAATCTCATGTTGTGTTGCATCTTCTTACTTCAACAAAGGGGCAGGGCCCAGTCCCTGTGGAGGTGCAAAATCTAGTATAAGAGGTCATGGTAAACGTGGGGTTAACATTAGGCAGTTTCCTCACAGAGAAGGCGGATGCAAGGATTGGCCTCTCGCGAGAGGCTGCAAAGACAAAACTGAATTCAAGAAGGCCTGAGGGAGGCAGAGAGGATCCCTGGTTGTAAAGAGGTGGAGAGAGAGCCTGAGGTCACCGGGGTCGATGGCATTATATCAGGAAGTAAAATGGACAGGCTAGATGGGCCTTTATATTGCAGCCCTATTTTAGAAGGAAAAGTGGTAGGGTTCTGAGCCACGACTGGGTCCTGATGCTGTACTGAGTGTCTGTCCCCTTTTAAAGCCCTGTTGGCTTCAATCTTAGAATTTCTGCAGGTTGGTTTGGAGAAGGGTTTAGTACTAAACTCCTTAAAGGTACATGTGTCAGCATTGTTATGCTAATAGGGAAGACTGGGGTTTGTTCTTTGTCATTGTACCCGGATGTAGCATGTTTTTTTCAAGAGGTTAAAACATATGTGGCCTCCATTCTGCCATATGAGTCCGTCTTGGGATCTGAACTTAGTGCTGAGATCCCTAGCAGTAGCCCTTTGAGCCACTGAGGGAGGCGTCAGTCAAGGACCTAACATTGATGGTATTCCTAGTAGCCATCTGTCCAGCCAGAAGAACTTTGGTGCTCCAGGCATTGTATTGTAAAGATCCTTATTTGATGTTACGAAGGACTTGATCACTATTTGGTTAATGCCTTTCTTTTTCCCGAAGGTGGTATCAAAATCAAGTGATATTGTTGCCTGTGTTCAGGAGATAAGAGTGCATAGGGTCAAGAGAGACCTTATGCGTTTCTAGGTATGTGTAAGGCATTGATTAGCTATATGAAAGTCATGAATGCCTTCCAGAGATCAGAGGCTGTTCATCCTCCTTGGAGGTCGGTGAAAGGGAAAGGAAGCCGCAAAAGCATCCATTGCAAGGTAGATTATGGAGGCAATCACCTTTGCTTATATTCAAAAAGAAGAAGAGACTTGGAGGGGCTGAGAGCACATTTCATGAGGGCACAATCCTAGTCATGGACAGAGCACAGTGCAATATGGATTTATGTCACTAGAAATGTCTGTTGCAGCTTTACAGCTCTAGTGGTATGTGTTGCCCTGGGGTCACTCGTCATCCTTTGTGCCTCTCAACAAATCTGAGACGTAATTGTATTGTCATTCCTTCAGTCTGTAAGCAAACCACAAAAAGTGGGTGAATGTAGAAAACTTGGGTGAATAGCAAGAACATTTAGGAACCAGGGAATAATTTGATTACATATATTTCCCCGGTTTTTTTCTTTTTTCATTCTTTGCTGTCTTCTTCTGGCTTCATTTACTTGTCTTCTCTCCCTTTTCCTTCTGCCTCTCTACTCCTTGAAGCTTCTTCCTTGCAATCTCTCCTTACCTGCTATGTTATTCTGGGTCAACAGCAAGTATCATAACTTAGGTATCCAGAGCTGTTCTAGCCTTGAATTTGGTAAATCAGCTACTGCCACCTCTGGAAAATACTCTGTCTTGCTGTGTCCAGTGCCTGTGTAAAGTCTGCCATGCAAGTGCCTTTGGAACAACCATCTTAAGTGTTAATGTCCTTGCTTGATATTTATCGAGCTTTATATACCGTCGTTCAGTTTCACCATCACAATGGTTTACAAGTTTCAATCGGAGACAGACAATTTAAATGGGAAAAACAAAGATTAAGATTCTAGTAAACTGAAACATATGCAGGTACATTTAGAGGCAGGTATCAGAAAGTCAGATAATGGTATAGATCGAGGTAACATTAACAGTGTTTAGGTAATAATTGGAGTGGATATGTTTACAGTTAGCAAAAATGAGAGTTCAGGTAGTTATGTCGTCTGAGGGATGTGGTCATGTTTATTTCCGGTTAGGAGGTCAGTTGTGATGGGGCTGTCTTTGTATGCCTTGGTGAACAGCCAGGTTTTTAGATCTTTCTTGAATTCTTTTAGGTTGGGTTGCATCCTTAGTTCGGTCGGGAGTGTGTTCCAAATTTTGGGGCTGGTGAGAGAGAATGCTCTTTCTCGTATTTTTGTGAGTTGTGCTGTGCGGATGGAGGGAATTTTTTAGGAGGCCTTTGTTGTTTGATCTTAGGTTTCGTGGTTGGTTGTGAGGGCTGATGTTTATGGCTGCCCATTTTGCTTGCTCATTATGAGTTAGTTTGTGTGTGATGGTCAGAGTCTTGTATTCAATACGGAATTTTATTGGGAGCCAATGTAGTGCTATAAGGATCGGTGTTATGTTCTTTTTTTTTTTTTTTTCGTTCCAGTTAAGGTTCTGGCGGCTGTGTTTTGTAGGATTTGGAGTGGTCTGATGTTTGAGAATGGTAGTCCGAGTAGTAGGGAGTTACAGTAGTCGAGGTTGGAGCATATGAGTAGTTGAAGTACAGTTCTGAAGTCCTCTGGTGTTAGAAATGGTTTTAGACGTCTTAGAATGAGTAAGCTTGTGATATCCCTCCTTAATTTTAGTTTTTTATGTGGTTCTTGAATGATAGTTGGTTGTCGATGATGACTCCAAGGTTGCGTGTATGTGTAATTGAGGAAATAGGTGTCATTTGATTCGCGCGTGTGGTGGTGAGGGGCTGGGTTTCTGTTCCATGATTATTATTTTGGGTTTTTCGATGTTTATTATAAGTTTCATGATGTAAAGAGTTAGGTTACATATGAAGAATTCCAGAGACTGCCTGTTCACGCCTGCTTTCCAGGCCGGAATACAAAGGAAATGAGAGGCTGACTCTGCTGCCTGTGACATCGGCTGCTTGCTCTCCCAGCAGACATATTTCAAGCTAGGGACAGGAGCTGTGTGAGACCAGGTTTGTGCAGCAAATCTAAATGGGTTTCTGGGCTGAGAGTGAAGATTAAAGAGCCAAACACGCTCTGTCTTCAGCTTGTGATTCCTGCAAAAAATAGCCCTTTCAGTATTTCCAGTTTGTTGGGCAGGATGCTATAGCCTTAATGAGACTGCTTTACCTCTCTGACTTAGATGACAGCCAACTAGTCTAACAAGCTTCATTTTTAAATGCAAATGCTGCACATAGTACAAGTATTAGCAAAGCAGTGACGTCCTCTGGCAGATTGGGGGTGCAAATTAAAAAAAAAAAAGTGTATACAAATCAAGACAGTGCAAGATATAATTTATTACATAATATTTCTTCCCCCGCCCCTCTTGTTAAGCCTATGCCCTTTTATGGCATTCTCCCAAAGTTAATTGTGATTTTGATTAAAAATGTAAACATAAAGATACAGAAATCAAAATGACGTGGGATGGTGGGTTCTGTCTAAAAAGAACCTTTAAACAAACTAAACATGTATAACCAAATAGAGAGCTCCAATTCATATAAGAACCTATAGAATAGAAAAACACAAGAATTCATCCCCAAGAGTAATATAAGTACGTAAGATTTGCCATACTGGGTCAGATCAAAGGTCCATCAAGCCCAGTATCTTCTTTTCAGATGTGGCCAAGCCAGGGTTTATTATAAACAAGATCATTTAGACTTGGCTTTGTGCTCTGCAAGGTAGAGAGTTTAAGTAAGGAAACCAAATCTGCAAAAATTCTACTCTACGCCTGGCTGAAGACCATTTTGCCTGGAAATTTTCCATAACTAAAGTACACAATGCATTCCTGGAGTATGTGAAGCTGGAAACCTTTCCTTAACCACAATTTTATCTATTTATTGCATACATGGAAAGAAGAAAAGTCTTCAAACAAAATCAGAGCTGGGCTACGAGGAACTGAGTCCCACAATCTTGGTCAGATAAAACAAAACCGTGTGCCAAAAGTTCTGGGTATCTGCACAAGACGAAAAAGTATGGTTCCAGGATCCAGCAAGCATTTCAAGCAAAGCTCATGGGAAGGAAAGCCAGCCAATGTTGAGAAATGTGAAACTGACTAAGAAATGCAAGTTTCTCATACTAGTATATTGCTGGGTTAACCACTAAGCTGTTTAGTCATTAAAGCAGTATGTACATTTTATTGCCAATGATGTAATAAATCCTGATAATCAAATGAAGCTTTCTGAGAGTGAATAAAGTACAACGGCTGGGATGCTGAACATTAAAATCTTGAATATTGGAGACCCCTTGCTATGGACTTAAAAGAGCAGGGTCCTAGGGTTTGAACATTAGGGCCTACGTTGCAAAAAAACAAAATAATTGTTTTGAGATACAGCTCCCGTAGGTCAGAAAAAAGTAAAAAATCGACCGTAGAGTCTAGGAGCTGTGGGACTATCATCAAATCCTTCTGAGCTCGCTCAAGAAAAACCCCTTGTGTTAACCACCCAGAAGAAACTGTTACCCAGAAATGGCAAAAATGGAGAGGTTTTATAGTGAAGATGTTTTTGTTTGTTTGTTTTTTATTTATTTAACAACTTTTTTATACCGACATTCGTAGGTACATCATATCTGTTTACAAGGAACTGAGAGAAATTCATCGAACGGGGGAGGAGAGCAGCAACAAGGAGGGGGATTAACAAGGCCAAAGGCATTACGGGAAGATGGTTCAATGGATGCAAATAACATGAAATATAAACTTATCTAATGTAGTGTAGAATAATAATAAACGTAATAACATAATAGAAGTTAATATAATATTAATGTAATAAAATAATTAACATAATATTAACATGGTGGAGGGATTGAAAGGAGGAGCTGGAGGAGCTATGCTGGGAATGCCTGCTGAAAGAGCCAGGTCTCTAGTTTTTTCCTAAATTTGTACAGGCAGGGCTCAGTGCGGAGTTCAGTGGGAAGAGCATTCCAGCGGTGGGTCCTGCGACTGACAGAGCTTGCTCCCTCGTGGAGGTGAGATGAGGGGGTGTGGAGGGTACTACTTGTGGAGGATGAAACGCAGAGGCTCTTCAAGCCAGTTGGAGTTGTGATTGTATAATGTTTTGTGGATAACGGTAAGAGTTTTGAAGAGGATACGTGAGGGTATAGGGAGCCAGTGAAGGTCTTTGAGGACAGGGGTAATATGGTCGGATTTGCGGGTGTTAGTGAAGGTTCTGGCTACCACATTCTGTAGCATTTGAAGTGGTTTGATGGTGGCGTGTGGAAGGCCCAGAAGAAGGGAGTTGCAATAATCCAATTTTGGGCAGATGGTCGCTGGTATGACTGTGCGGAGATCATGTGCATGGAGTAGGGGTTTGAGTTTCTTCATAACATGGAGCTTGTAGAAACCTTGCATAGCCATCTCCAAGCTTTTAACAACGGTTTGACATGTGACTGCTGGCTCAAGAGGCTGCAGCTTTTTGTGACATTCCTGGATAAAGTACAAAGGACGTGTGTATATGTATGTGTGTGTGTGTGTGTGTGTGTGTGTGTGCGAGCAATAGTGATAGCACAGGCATGATTTACCCATCCTTGCCTGGCAGATTGGTTGTCCAATGGGTTGGTCACAATTGATACATGCTTTTTATATAAACCACAGAAGGAAATGTCCTTGATTTGATTGCAGGACTGTGCTGCTCTTTAGCTTGGCAGAGTTCATAGTTCAAAGTCCGAGCTACCTGGACGGCTGAAATAGAATCTGTTGCCTTCATTGAAAACAAAGTGGCATTGCTTTAGTACAAACTGCAGGATGTGCTGTAATATTTTCTTTTTTCATTCTGCCAGCAGTACAAGCCAGAAGAAAATGGCATAAGAAGCTGAGATAAGAGCGGCCCTTCTTTTAAAATGGATCGGAAAAAACGTAACTCAATAGCTGGCTTCCCACCACGCGTGGAGCGCATTGAAGACTTCGATGGGGGGGGTGGAAACGATGGGGCTGCTTCAGGGGGCAGGATTTGCCCCTCTTCCTACAAAGCCCTGATTAGTGCCTTTTCCAGACTTACACGACTTGATGACTTCACGTGTGAAAAAATTGGATGTGGCTTCTTCTCTGACGTGTTCAAGGTGGGTGTTCTGTCTTCTATCTGTTCTCCATGCTACGGTAAACAATTACGTGCAGCCTCCAAGATCTTTCTCTTCTTCATCCTCGCATATACGAAGTGCTTCTGAGAGAGAGAGATGCAGGGCTCTCCTATGCTACTTTTTATCCTACTTTATATTGCATTGCATTTTTATTAATAAATATTTATTAATTAGCTGCCCGATGAAATGTTCTAGGCAACTTACAGCATAAAACACAAATATACAGTTATCAATCTATAAAAATCACATAAAACTAAAATAACTGACATTTAAAGTAAAAACTAAAATAAGACAATATATAAGCAGACATGCCATCAGAGTACAGGTACACCAACATCCATTAATAAAAAGCCTGCTGGAAAAGATACGCCTTTAACATCATTTTAAACAATAAGCTGACAATGAGTTCCAGTAGATTGGAATTGCTGCCAGAATAGCATGATTTATGTAATACGGTACATTAGTGGATACAGTCCATAGGGCAAAGCAAAATGGCTTTAGCTGTTGTCTCCAAGAGTTGATTCCTTCCCTTGCCAATTTAGCAGGACTGCCAGCTACCCCATCCATTTCTCCTGCTGAGGATCACAGAGCATATAGCACTGTATCTTGGTCTGGCCTCAAGACGGCTGGTTGAGTTTAGAAATCAAATTTCTTCATTCTGCTGGCTTTACTATTTGATCTAATCCCTTTGGGGAAGGTAGGAAATCAGACTGCATACAGTGAGTCTGGTCACTGGCAGCATAACGTTTTCATTTGCATATTTCTCAGTACTAGAACCATTAGCAAGGTAGCCTTCAAATGTTGGACATTTAGATTGCAGAACTTAACTTGATCTGAAGCATTTGCACAGTTGAGTTGCCCTGCATGTAACTAGTTAAATGTTCCTCGTTCTGGGCAGCAAATAAGAATGAACATGTCAGATACATGATGGCATGCATGGTACTGTGGCTCAGTGTATCCTCTTATGTCAGTGCTGAAATATTTACTGTTCATATCTCACTTTCATATCAGGGAGCTGTACTGAACTATACTGTACTATAAAGAAATGGATTCTTTATAGGTTGGAATAATCAAATATGGACGGACGTGAGAACATGTGTTAGGTTGCTTTTCAGCCTTACCCATTTTCCATAGCACTATAGTGGACATCCCCTCTTCCAGCCCCCTAGAAACGTGTAAGACGTTTAGACCTGATTCAGCACTAGGACCAGCTTTTTCTGTGCCTGGGGCAGAAATTATTTATTTATTTATTTATTTTTTAATTTTATATACCGGAATTCCTGTATACAATACAAATCAATCCGGTTTACAAGTAACGAAAAGGTTGCCCTGGTCTGGGAGGTTAGACCGGGGTTTTTTTTTACATGGAACATTGAACAATAACAATCAGCCATTGAACCTTATTACAACTATTTAACCTTATTACAATGAACATTGAAAGTAATAATAATTATATTTAACAAATTTAACAATTAACAAAACCTTAACCGTGTAATGAATAGTTAGATTAAATTCAGAATTAAATTCAGAATAGTTACATTAAATTCAGAATTGCGCCCCTCTCCCCACCTCTCCATGATGGCAGTCCCTCTGGTAGGGCAGCTCCAGCAAAGCACTCCCTTTTCTCTCCCCTCTGGCCCAGCATCCCACTCTCTTCACTTCCTCTGCATTCCCTTCTCCCCCAATCCACTCTGTACCCTGCATTCCCCCTTTCTATCCCTCACCCACTCCTTGTCCTATATTCCTTTCTCCAGAGCTTTATTGTGAGTTGAGTGAAAAAAAGAATTTTCTCCGATTAGTCTTAAATGTGCCTCTTGCTAACTTCATGGAATGCCCCCTAGTTTTTCTGTTACTCGAAAGTGTAAATAACCAATTCATATCTACTCATTCAAGACCTCTCATGATCTTAAAAACCTCTATCATATCCCCCCTCAGCCGTCTCTTCTCCAATATGAACAACCCTAACCTCTTCAGCCTTTCCTCATAGGGGAGCTGTTCCGTCCCCTTATCATTTTGGTTGCCCTTCTCTGTACCTTCTCCATCGCAATTATATCTTTTTTGAGATGTGGCGACCAGAATTGTACACAGTATTCCAGGTGGGTCTCACCATGGAGCGATACAGAGGCATTATGACATTTTCCGTTTTATTAACCATTCCCTTCCTACTAATTCCTAACATTCTGTTTGCTTTTTTGACTGCTGCAGCTCACTGAGCTGACGATTTTAAAGTATTATCCACTATGATGCCTAGATCTTTTTCCTGGGTGGTAGCTCCTAATATGGAACCTAACATCGTGTAACTATAGCAAGGGTTATTTTTCCCTATATGCATCACCTTGCACTTGTCCACATTAAATTTCATCTGCCATTTGGATGCCCAATCTTCCAGTCCTGTAAGGTCCTCCTGTAATGTATCACAGTCTGCTTGTGATTTAACTACTCTGAATAATTTTGTATCATCCACAAATTTGATAACCTCACTCATCGTGTTCCTTTCCAGATCATGCGTCTGTTTAGTGGTGACTAAGAGAACTACCATTCTGGTGGTGAGGTCAGCTGCTCTGAAAGATGTGCAGGACAGGAAGCTTGGAAATACATCTTAAAAAAATGTTTTGAGGTTTAGGTATTGGGCATATGGGCATCCATGGCAGTAGTAGCTTCATGGCACGAACCTGTCTATGATGGGTCCAGCAACTTCAAGTACAAGGTGCTGGGTCTTCTCTCTCCACCAAGCAGGTTGAGCATTTGTATGTGGGAGTAGCCTATATCACCAATGCCTTGTAAGACTTGCTGTGCAAGTTGTCCAAAATATAGTGTCTTTAGTTTCGCCCAGGCATCGTTTGTGGTTGCATAATTGGTCGGCGGATATCTTGTTGAAATTTCAGCTGGGCAGTCTTCCTCTCAAAGGCAAGCTCTTGTTTCGTAAAGGCTTGGATCAGCTGGTGAAGCACTTGGGCAAGTCCCTGGGTCATAAATTGCCAGAGGACAAGCTGAAAGGGAACAGGAAGAACTTCCAGGGCAGTCAGAGGTAGAGGTGAGGAGATCTCTCCGGCAGGGGCTGCTTCTCTTGAGCGGTCTGGCAAGTTGCTGTCCTTTTGAGGGTCATGCAAAATTGCTCCGGAAACCTCTGGTTGGGGCCAGATGAGGTAAATTCACATAATGAGATGCAGTTGGTCCATTCTTCCTCAGAGATCACAGGGAGGAGATTGGCCCTCTTTTTCAAAGAACGGACCAAGATGACAAAGGACCAGTGGATGCTGACTGTCATGAGAGAGGGTTATGCCTTAGAATTTGCTCATTTGGTCCACGAAGCCTACATGATATCACTTTGCACCTCCCATGGTAACTGAACATGGTTTGAGCCACGCTAAATCGGCTACTACCCCTGGAGGTGATAGTTCTGGTACCCATAGGGGACCAGGGAAAAGGGAGCTATTCCAACTACTTTGTGGTCCTGAAGAAGAAGGCACTTGACGGCCCATTTTAGCTCTCAAAAAAGGTAAATTCTGGCCCTGAAGATTCCGTGGTTATGGATGGAGTCCCTGCGTTGAGTTATTGCGGCCATCTGCAAAGGGGAGTTCCTGGGTCCCCTCAACCTCACAGAAGTATATCTCCATATTCTCTTACAGGTGGAACATTAGAAACTCCTCTGCTTTGCGGTGCTGGGAGAACATTTCCAGTTTCGAGCACTCCCATTTGGACTTGTGATGGCGCTGCATGCATTCATCAAGGTGATGGTGGTAGTCGCAGCTATTTGGAGAGAAGGCATTTTGGTGCATCCCTATCTAGACGACTGGCTCATTTGAGAAAAGTTGAAGGAGTTCTGTTCAGCAAGTTATGAAAATGGTGCGGAATCTGCCAAAAAGCAACTGGGTCCACACCCAGGGTGCTTCTCTCAGAGGAGAGAATGTTAAAGTTAAAGGTTATGGAGTCTTCCTGTACCTAAAACCTGTGACTATTTGCAGGTCCTTTCTATGATGTCTATTCTAGATCTAGTTCCCTGGGCGTTCGCACATATGTGTTCACTTCTGTCCCGCTGGAACCCTCAGTTGGAGGAGTTCCAATGTCTGCTACCACTGCAGGGAGAATCTAGGTCCAGTCTCTCCTGGTGGCTTTCTCCAGCCAATTTGGAGCAGGGCATGGATTTGGAAGTCCCTGACTAGGTGGTAGTAACCACCGATGCCAGTCTGACGGGCTGAGGAGCCATCTGTCAGGGGCAAGCGGCTCAGGTCGGCAGAGGAAGCCCCATGGTCTACAAATCCATTGGAAACAAGGTGTTGCAGGCGTGAACTCTTGGGCCAAGGCAGGGTTGGAGGAGCCTTGCAGGTCCCCACTGTCGGCAGGCAGACTTGGACGAAACAGAGGCAAACTGGAGCTTTACCTTTACCAGTCTTCGCTCCTTTTGGGTTGAGCCTTCGGGTGCCAGGACCAGCAGATCTTAGGAGGGGGGCCTCTGCAGATGGTGGAGCTTCATCGACATAGCAGGATCAGCACGGTCAGAATGGCTGCATCGATCATGGTTCAGATTTGATAAATCTGGCCTTGGACAGTCCTTCAAAGCCAGGGCACCTTCCTTGGCTGCTGCATCAAAGTCCAGTTTTCTTGGATCAGGCAGCTCATGTTTGTTTTGCAGCTTGGCTTTTGAGAGGAGTCTGCATTTGAAGGGATATTCTGAGGAAATCATTATGACCTTGCTACAGGCTAGAAGGCCTTCCACATTAGTTTGTCAGGGTATTGAAATGGGGTGCTTAGGGAGGGGATTGCTCCTTTATGGGCATTGGGTTTTGGTAATATGACATTTTTACAAAACAGATTGGCAAAGGTCTTGCATTCAACTCCCTAAGGGTCCATATGGCAGCCTTGAGGTGTTTTTGAGGTAAAGTGCAGGGGTGGTCCTTGACTTTGCATTCGGGTATACTCAGTTTCCGGACAAATGTGAAGCATTTGTGGCCTTCTGTAAGGTGAGCATGACTCTTGTGGAGCCTTAATTTTGTTTTGTGATTCTCTGTGGTCCTCCATTTGAGCCACTAGTCAAGCCTTGCTGAAGGAGCTTACCCTGAAGGCGGTCTTTCTGGTGGCGATTTGTTTGGCCAGGAGGATTCAGAGATTCAAGCGTCCTTTTGTAGAGGCCCCTTTCTGAAG
Source organism: Rhinatrema bivittatum (assembly GCF_901001135.1). Taxonomy (NCBI): domain Eukaryota; kingdom Metazoa; phylum Chordata; class Amphibia; order Gymnophiona; family Rhinatrematidae; genus Rhinatrema; species Rhinatrema bivittatum. The sequence goes on along the minus strand of NC_042624.1, from coordinate 123,501,392 downwards.
ATCATGGAGGAAGCGGTATCTTTGCGTATGGTGCCTTTTTTGCCAAAGGTGGTATCTCCTTTTCACCTCAGCCAAATGGTGGAACTTCCCGCTTTTTGGAATTTGGACTCTTCTGTTCCGCATGTAAGGAAGCTGAATTTGTTGAATGCAAGTCTGTCTGTTATGTTATTGAAAGTCACCAACAGTTTTCACAGGTCTGTTTGGTGTGGCGATTAAAGGGAACAAGGCTTCCAAGGCAACAATTCTGTAATGGCTGCAGGAGGCTATTATATCAGACTAGTTTTTGGGTACTTGCCAGGTTCTTATGGCCTGGATTGGCCTCTGTTGGAAACAGGATGCTGGGCTTGATGGACCCTTGGTCTGACCCAGTATGGCATTTTCTTATGTTCTTACTATATTTGCAAGAGTTGTCTGCTTCAGGACAGCCTACATATCCATTCCTCTAGAATGCAGACAGTGTCCTGGGTTGAATGGCAGTTTGTTTCTCCACAGATCATCTGTCGAATGGCTGCCTGGTCTTCTCTACATACTTTACAAGGCATTAGTGACTTGATGTTTGGGCGCTGGAAGCAACCGGTTTTGGAGAAAGTGTGCTGCGAACGGGTTTTTAAGGTTCCTGCCCAGTTCCAGGTATGGAAAGTAGGGTTTTGTATCCTTTATAAGTTTTAATTATTATTGGGTGGTGGTTGATGTGTCTTTGTTGTTTTTTTTTAACATTTTATTGGTGTTTGGAAAATTTAAAAAGTGTGTGTTTAATTATTGGATGTCATTCTGTCAGCTGTTTTAAAATAATTATTTATTGATATGGTTTTACTGATTTTCTTGATTTATATTTCTTAATTTTGTTTGTTTTATGATGCAGGATAATGCTTCCATTGTTGCACTGCAGCATGCAGAATTTGGCTTGTCACTATTTCCAGTCTATTTTTGTCTGCATGTTTCTGTTTATACTTTTTTATGGTCATTTTATTCTGTATTTGGTGAAGTTTTGCTTTTGTGTGACTGCGGTGAGGTATCCTAATTAGTGTGTGGTTTTTGTTTGAGGTTCTGTAGTAGCCTGGCATGTTCTGTTTTCCTAATGGGGGGTATATTGAGGGCGTGAGACATTTTTCTCTCCTCATTTTTATAATTTTGTTCTTGCATGAGGAAAAACATCAGTTTCAATCATTTTTACATAACTTTTCAACATTTTAACTGAAAATTAAAATCAAAATATTCAAGCTTTTTTGAAAGGAATCTGGTGTATCAGGGTGCCGACCGGCTTATGGAACGTGAGGACCAGCATTACACAATCCCAATTTAAATTTTGGCAGCAGCACTTCAAAAAGGTTGCATGCTCCTGATCTAGAAGCTATGGTAGAGGACAACTACATATCAGACTGAGACTACCTGGGATAGCTGTGCATGGTTTTAACGTTTCCAGATTTCCTTCTGCAGTGCACGGTGTGCTTGGGTTACCTGGGATAGCTGTGCATGGTTTTAACGTTTCCAGATTTCCTTCTGCAGTGCACGGTGTGCTTGGGTTACCTGGGATAGCTGTGCATGGTTTTAACGTTTCCAGATTTCCTTCTGCAGTGCACGGTGTGCTTGGGTTAACTGGGATAGCTGTGTAAGGCAAGCCTTTCATTTCTGAAGAATTTGCTTGCAAGATGCTTGATAGTTACTGTCTTGTCACCAATTTGCTGTGAGCAGTTTGTTTCCTAAACTTGTGCGCTTGGCTGCATATGTAGCAGTCTTTACTATTGTTTCATTCTTGTGTTCTACATTTAAAAAAAAACGGGGATCCACTGATTGGCTGTCAAACATTTTCCACTTTTATAATGAAGGTTTTGTTTCTCAAACTTTCTTGTGCAGTCAAGCCCGATTTTCTTGTAGTGGTGAGACAGCGTGTGCAATAAGACAGTTCAGTATATTGTGGTTAAGCAGGTTACATCAGTAACGGAATAGAGCTGGACTAGACACTGTTTACTGCTCTACAGGATAAACTTTGTTGTTGATGGAAAGATTCAGTTATCACAATGAGGAAGGAAATAGAAAAATATTTCCAAGTGTTTTTCCGGTTTCACAACACCAGCAACCACATATGTGGCACCTGCTTCTCTCCCTCCCAGATCCCAGCTGAAACTATAGCCCTTAACTGGTTATGTCCCAAATTGTTAAGCAGCTGTCCTCTAATAAGACACTGGGACATAATGGCTTACTGACCTGCCAAATAATAAAAAAAAAAAAAATGGGAAACAGGGCAGAGAGAATTTCAAATTATTTATAATAATCCAGATGTATCACCAGATATTCCAAATTCATAAAGGGTTGCACACTGTCCCCTGACACGGACCTTGTTTCATACAATAAACTATGTTGGCAGGGACCCAAATCACAATCTTGTAAGTATGTAAATGTAGAACAGACAAAACTGTAAAGATACAATCTGGACTATTATAAATAAAATCTCCTTTGAATCTAAAATTGAACGACATTTGAAGTTCTCTCTGCCCTCTTTTCCTATTTCTGATTATTTCGTGCAGTGGGCAGTCACCTTTGCTTTATTAATGACCTGCCACCCAGTTTTGAGGCTATTAGCCAAACAAACCATTGGTCATTCAGGTTAGTGGGAAAAACATGACGGCAGTTTTATTTGCAAATAAAATGCACGTGTTTTCTATTTACATGTTTGAATTGGGCAGCAGCACAGAGCACCTAATAAATGCAGCCTTCTATAACATTTTGCATAGCTATAGCTACTCCATATGTAGAGAGGTAGGGGAGAAGGTCTTGAATCTCCCAGAAACGGACAGTTTTTCACTAGAACTGGGGCGAGCCTCTATCTCCTCTTTCAGGCATAAGCTTGAGAAGTATGCCACCATCCTTTCATTTCTTCTTTTGGTCCTTTGTTGCAGAGGCCTCATCAATTCCCCCTGTCTTCCCTTTACTTAAGCGGTTGTAGGCCTGTCACGGTGTTCTAGTAGTGAAGCCTCACTTGAGTCTGGAATATATCTAACCCAATATCCGGTAGATTAACTCAGTTTGTGTCAATTTAAATTGCCATATGGTTAGACCTTGGAATTAAGAAACCTCTGCATCCACGTCCTCTCAGACTAGTGGTTCATTGGCCCCTGCCAGCTCGGCCTGGGAATGAGACTGAACCCCCTGGTTTACTTCTTCCAATCATGGCCTTCCTGTTTACACACAGCCTATTTCTGTGCGTTTCTTTTTGTCTTGATTAGATTGTAAGCTCCAAAGAGCAGGGACTGTCTGTTCAGTGCTGCATATACCTGGGAATACTGCAGAAATGAATAATTTATGTATTTGGGAGTAAAGGTAAGATCTAGATGGTCTTTCTGTGTTTTCTGAACTAGCTTGATGGTCCATATAGTAGTCAAATAATTGCCCCCAGGTGAATAACCAAATTGCAAGAGCATGGCATCTTACTTTGTAAAAGTAGCAATCGTTAGCTGGACCTATTGCATCCCCCACTGCCCAAATCAATGCAAGATGGGTGCAATTTGCTGTTAATCCAGGTTTGTCAACATTACAGTTGTGCCCAGAAAAGATACGAGTGGCTGAAAATCCATCAAGCGCTTGAGTACTGTCTGCAGGGCATATATGAGAAGTTAGGTTTTGCCTGGGACAACACAGTGTAAATATGTTAAATATCCTGCACAACTGGCCCCATCGCCCTCCTGCTGGGGAAAAACTAAAGTCAAGAGTGCTAGCCTATTCTATGTAGTGTTGTACCTAGGGGCTATTTGTCCGATCTGCAACTTCATTTAGTTATTCAGCTTTCCCTGTACGTACCCGGATCAGACCAGACCGTGGGGTGGAGCCTCCTGTCCAGCAGGTGGAGACAGACCAGAACTGAAAGGGTCTCCTATATCAGGACAGAGCCTGCCCTGCAGCCCTTCAGCATTTGTCTGTCTCCAGCAGATGATCAGCTCACCCTGCAGTCTCCTGATCTGGGCTACTCAGCCTTTGGTGTTCTCTTCTCTGAGGATCAAGCAAGTAGTAGTATTCTATTTATTCTATTTATTGTATTTATTTATTTAGGATTCTTTCAGTTAAAAAACAGTAAAGGATTTTTTTTTTATTTGGACTCTTTTACCCTTGGCAGGAGACGGTCCCGTCTCATGGCTCTTGCTGGACCTAGGGGGGCTTTGCCCCTTGTGCCAGGGCATAGCCTAGGTCTGAGTTTGCTTCCTTGGTGTGGGGGACTGATACTGGTGGTTCAGTCACTCACCCCCTCCTCTCTGGCTGCCTTCAGAGCGCTGCTCCTCTCTTTTCCCCCCCTCAGTTCCAACTCAGACTCACAGTAGTAACCCAATGGCTCCACCACTTCAAACTCAACCCCTCCTCTGCCTCAGCTGACAAGGACACCTGCCTGCCTGTCTTGACCCTTTCAACCCGTGTGAGGTCTGGGAGTCCAACTCAACCGTAATCTTACAATGGAAGCTTGTAAGGACCTGCTTTATGCACCTTTTGCAAATTTGCCTACTCCTTATCATTTTTGATCACCATAACCTGGTTTCTGTGATGCATGCTTGACCACGGTAAATCCCAGACCTGCAGGCCTCCGTGGTGGAGGCAGATACTGCTGCTGTTACGGAGAAATGCTTCACTAATTCTTTCTTTTTTTTTAACTTTATATTTATCAGTTTTCATTTATATAACAAAGCATAAACTTTGCTACAGAATTACCTGGATTCTAATATAAAGAAAATAAATCATACAATTCAAGAAGCAAAAAAAGAGAAGACCCACAGTCCTCCATTACTGTGTGATATGTTGTATACAGGATAGTCTGGCGCACCCTCAAAGTACAACTGCCCTGAATTTTGGTGGGAGCAAAAGCGACGTAGCACATAAGCGCTATCTTAAGTCAGTTACACTGGCTCCCTGTCCAGAGCAGGATTCAGCTGAAAACCCTCTGCTTTTGTCTTCAGATGGGTCAACACCACAGGCTCCGATTCCCCTTCCCAGCTTCAGTTCTTCTGGACCCCAGTAAAACAAAATAGTTCCTCCCAAATGGCCCTTCTACCGTTCTCTCCCCCCCCCCAATATTTTCCAGACTAATCTGCATTTGTGGATTCAGCTGTTCAGCTCTAAACTCTGCATCAAAATGTTGTTGACCTTATGCCAAGAGAGCGACTGCCTCCCCTTCAGGAAAAGAGCTGAGGCCTGGTGATTCACCTGGGCCTTCTCCTCGTTCCATCTGAAATGGAGACAAGCTGCGGCAACGTTGGGAGTACTGGAACTTCTCAAGCTTATACGATGCCACAGAAGATCATCTTATTCTGAGACCCTCTCCCGGGTACCAGCTTCCTATCACTTAGATTTGATTCACCTGGGCCTTCTCTCCTCGTTCCATCTGAAATGGAGACAAGCTGCGGACAAACGTTAGGAGTACTGGAACTTCTCAAGTCTGTACTGTGCCACAGAAGATCATCTTATTCTGAGACTCTCTCCCCGGGTACCAGCTTCCTATCACTTAGATTTGATTCACCTGGGCCTTCGCCTCGTTCCATCTGAAATGGAGACAAGCTGCGGCAACGTTAGGGAGTACTGGAACGTCTCAAGTCTATACGATGGCCACAGAAGATCATCTTATTCTGAGACCCTCCCGGGTACCAGCTTCCTATCACTTAGATTTGATTCACCTGGGCCTTCTCCTCGTTCCATCTGAAATGGAGACAAGCTGCGGCAACGTTGGAGTACTGGAACTTCTCAAGTCTGTACTGTGCCACAGAAGATCATCTTATTCTGAGACTCTCTCCCGGGTACCAGCTTCCTATCACTTAGATTTGATTCACCTGGGCCTTCTCCTCGTTCCATCTGAAATGGAGACAAGCTGCGGCAACGTTAGGAGTACTGGAACTTCTCAAGTCTATACGATGCCACAGAAGATCATCTTATTCTGAGACTCTCTCCCGGGTACCAGCTTCCTATCACTTAGATTTGATTCACCTGGGCCTTCTCCTCGTTCCATCTGAAATGGAGACAAGCTGCGGCAACGTTAGGAGTACTGGAACTTCTCAAGTCTGTACTGTGCCACAGAAGATCATCTTATTCTGAGACTCTCTCCCGGGTACCAGCTTCCTATCACTTAGATTTGATTCACCTGGGCCTTCTCCTCGTTCCATCTGAAATGGAGACAAGCTGCGGCAACGTTAGGAGTACTGGAACTTCTCAAGTCTGTACTGTGCCACAGAAGATCATCTTATTCTGAGACTCTCTCCCGGTACCAGCTTCCTATCACTTAGATTTGATTCACCTGGGCCTTCTCCTCGTTCCATCTGAAATGGAGACAAGCTGCGGCAACGTTAGGAGTACTGGAACTTCTCAAGTCTATACGATGCCACAGAAGATCATCTTATTCTGAGTCTCTCTCCCGGGTACCAGCTTCCTATCACTTAGATTTGATTCACCTGGGCCTTCTCCTCGTTCCATCTGAAATGGAGACAAGCTGCGGCAACGTTGGGAGTACTGGAACTTCTCAAGTCTATACGATGCCACAGAAGATCATCTTATTCTGAGACTCTCTCCCGGGTACCAGCTTCCTATCACTTAGATTTGATTCACCTGGGCCTTCTCCTCGTTCCATCTGAAATGGAGACAAGCTGCGGCAACGTTGGGAGTACTGGAACTTCTCAAGTCTGTACTGTGCCACAGAAGATCATCTTATTCTGAGACTCTCTCCCCGGTACCAGCTTCCTATCACTTAGATTTGATTCACCTGGGCCTTCTCCTCGTTCCATCTGAAATGGAGACAAGCTGCGGCAACGTTAGGAGTACTGGAACTTCTCAAGTCTATACGATGCCACAGAATCATCTTATTCTGAGACTCTCTCCCGGGTACCAGCTTCCTATCACTTAGATTTGATTCACCTGGGCCTTCTCCTCGTTCCATCTGAAATGGAGACAAGCTGCGGCAACGTTAGGAGTACTGGAACTTCTCAAGTCTGTACTGTGCCACAGAAGATCATCTTATTCTGAGACTCTCTCCCGGGTACCAGCTTCCTATCACTTAGATTTGATTCACCTGGGCCTTCTCCTCCTTCCATCTGAAATGGAGACAAGCTGCGGCAACGTTAGGAGTACTGGAACTTCTCAAGTCTGTACTGTGCCACAGAAGATCATCTTATTCTGAGACTCTCTCCCGGGGTACCAGCTTCCTATCACTTAGATTTGATTCACCTGGGCCTTCTCCTCGTTCCATCTGAAATGGAGACAAGCTGCGGCAACGTTAGGAGTACTGGAACTTCTCAAGCTTATACGATGCCACAGAAGATCATCTTATTCTGAGACCCTCTCCCGGGTACCAGCTTCCTATCACTTAGATTTGATTACTCGCCTTGGCAAACCTGAGCTCAAGGTGAGGTACATTCAGGTACTGGAAGTGTTTCCCTGCCCCAGATGGCTCACAATGGAGGGTGAAGACTTGCCCGAGGTCACAAGGAGCGGCAATAGAAGAAGCAAATTTGAACCCTGGCCCTTAGCCTGTTGCGCTGGCATGCAGAGTAATATGTTGCGAGGAGGAAACTCACATCCTGACCCATGTGCATGAGAGCCCTATTGTTAGAGCTGAGCTGTTGGCATGAACCAGGAGCCAAGGGTCACATTTTTTGCCTAAGACTCAGGATTTCTCTTTCAGGCTTAGTTTTTATTAGTCATCGAGCTGGGAGCAGTTGTGTAAACAAGTCAGCTTATGTTCTCAGTTTGTGGAAAACATCATAATCTGTCCTGTACTCGCACTCAGTACTGTCTCTTCTCCCCTGAAGACTGCAGCACACACTCGCACTAAAAGATGTATCCTGCTTTTCCATGTGTAATGCTGTGTTACATTTTTCATTAAATGAATTATAAAGATTGATGCTTTTAGCCTAACATAGGGTGAGAATTACAAGTTCCTATTTGGTTTAATTGAAAGCATTCTCTATGCAGTAAGACATCATTAAATAATTCTCAATTTCCGAGAGACAACGTACAAAGTAATTTAGGATCTGAACACCTGGTTTGTTTAGCCAAATTACCTGGTTAATTAGAATTGGGTAACAAGTAAACCACCCTGCAGAGTAAATCTGCAAGACTAAGTTTGGGATTTTTTTTTTCCCCCTGAATATGCTTATTGAATTTTTAGAAACGGTCGTATCACAAATTCAGCTTACAAAAGCAGAAAAACAGTACAGTGTTTATTTATAAGCTTTCATATACCGATGAACGTTGAGAACATCTCATCGGTTCACATAAAACGTAACGGTAGCTAAACGAGCTTTACAGAGAGCAAGGATCGCAACACACAAAATTGCTCAGTGTTATACATCACACTTTACACTTAGCCCATTGTTTCTTTTTTCTCCCCCCTTCCCCTCCCTTCTCCCATCACTTATTCTCAGTTCTTTGTTTTGGCTCGGTATCATCTTGTACATGCTTCCACTATTTTTGTGTCTTTTTGGAGATTAAGAGAATGGAATCTCTCTTAAAAACAAACCCAAAACCATTATACGAACAAATTCATAATGCTATCAAAGGCAGCTTACTATATCTTTTACATATTACATTGTTTATAGATCTAACCCTGTCTCCCAAGTTCAATAACAGTATAGGAATTTCAAACCAATTTGAATTCCTTACCTGCTGGGAAAAAGATTGTACATTTTGCCGTATTTCAAACCTTCTATCCAACCATTTATTAGAAAGGGTTTGTGCTGTTAAATACTTAAATGTTTTTATTTATTTTATTTAAGTGGTTTTATATACTGATTAACCGTTTGCACATCGTATCGGTTTTACATAGAACGTATACTACTGGTAGACGAAAGTACATTGAACAAATTTGGTTACTTGGCAAAAAGAGAAAAGTGCGTAATATTCTATGCAGAAGAGAACATAATTGTTGATATAAGCATATATATATTGTTAACAATTTGAGCATGCTGATTCCCATTGTGAAATTGTTGGCCTTCCTTCGCAATCTAGGTGGTCAAAATTGTTTTCTTTGCTATAATATAACCTTATCCAAAAATAATTTTGTTTGATCTTAGTCCAGGTTGGGCCAGTCCCATAATTACCAAACAGCCACATTTTCAGTTTCAAGTGGGAGAGAAATTTTAAGTAAACTTTTCTATATGTACCTGAAGATCTTTCCAAATTTTTGGACCTTAGGGCAACTCCAGAACCTGTGCACACAATCTCCTATCTCATTGGTGCATTTTTTTTTTTCAGGTTATTAATAAAGTTAACTTTAATTTATTATTTATGGTGAGATGGTGCATTTTAAATATAAGCCCTTTCTTATGATAAATACCCTTGATAAAGAAATTTTAAATTTTCTTTCCAAATCACATTTTCTATAGTCCCATTAATATTTCTGAAGCATCGTTGAAATTTTTGCATTGTCAAATTAAACTCTGACATTTTGGATCTTGACCTATAAAGGTTCTAAAGGTTGAGCGTTTGGTCTTAATTATAAATTAGCAGAAACTTATCCTACATGATCAAAAGAAATGTCAGAAGACTTAAAGAGCAGTTGATGCTAATTTGTTTGGACAGGGTAATAAAGATAATTTCTAAACATTTGGGCTCTATCTATCTGCTGTCAAACAGTTTACAAATGAAACAAATTAGACTATTGTGACTCTACCCTAGAGCAGTCGTGCTGCTAAAATCATCCCAAGAACAAACCAGAAATCTTTCACAGTTAGAGTACCCCACACCTAAAGTGTATTTTATTTGTATTCCATCTTTCGGCACTTCAAAGTGAATAACATTCAGGTCCCTATCCCCAGAAGACTTACAATCTAACCCCCTCATTTATCAAAATGCGCTAAGGCATTTTCGCATGCGTTAAGGGCTTATCGCATGCGGAAAAGCCCCGGTTAACGAATGCGATAGGCCCTACCACTTGCGAAAACTTCTTTAACGCAGCGATAGCACCCATATCGTATGGTGCGATTGCAAATTAGAAAACAGGAGGAGTTAGGGGCGTTGAGTGGGCTGGGTTTGCCGGTCTGCAGAGTGCTATCGCACAGACTTAACCATCTATTTTAATACACCTTTTTTATTAGCGTTAAGCCGTGCAATAGCTTGCGTTATGGGGCGGTAAGGTTTTATCGATTGTGCAATTGCTCCCGAAAGACCTGTTTTAGTAGATTTGACGCTGCCAGAGCACCAGCCTAGCCATCCCGGGGGGGGGGGGGGGAGGGGGGAAAGAGAGAGTCTGACTAGCCATAGTGTCCTCTCCCAAGATAGGTATTTGTATCCCTATAGTAGGCCCACTAGTAACTCGAGGTGAGGGTTTTAGGTATTGGTGTAGGTGGTTAGGGGCCACTTTCTCATTCAATGTGAGACAGTGGTCTCTTGTGAAGATCTGAAAACCGACGGAGAGAGGAAACTCACTCCAAGATGAGATTTGAGCAGTGTTCTCTCAACCTAGCTTGATGGACTCTCTACCTGGGTAACATCAAGCTAGGTGGAGAAAACATTCACTCCAAGATGAGATTTGAGCAGTTTCCTCTCTCCGGTTCTCAGATCTTCACAAGAGACCACTGTCTCACGTTGAATGTCAAAGTGGCCCCTAACCCCCTACACCAATACCTAACCCTCACCTCGAGTTACTAGTAGGCCTACTATAGGGATACAAATACCTATCTAGGGAGAGGACACTATGGCTAGGCATTCGCGCGCTCGCTCGTGCTCGTTCTCTCTCTCTCGTCCCCCAGGAGTTGAATGCAGGAAATATATCAGGTCTGGCACTTATCGCAATGTGCACTAACTTAGCTCTTCGCATAGGTAAATAGTGCAAATTGCGATAAACTGTAAATTAGCATAAACCACGCCCCTTTTGCTATCGCATGCGATACTTATCGCATTTTGATAAATCCAGGCCTAGGTTTGTAGCTGAGGCAATGGAGGATTGTGACTTGTTCAGAGATCTGCAGCCTTCTCTCATTGTCAATCATCAGGGGGAAAAACAGAATGGGAATGGTGTTTTATTATGTAACGCCTTAGTCCTATCCGCTAATGTCCATTCAGGATTAACCCTGTGGATACTCGAGGTCCTGCCAATCACTGCTCAGGCCCACCTGCATTTGTGCATGTACCTCTATGCTGACAACTTCCAGCCTACGCTTGCCTTTGGGCAATCTCCTGGACACAAGGACCCCTCACAACCCAAGGGTCACACAGTTCCTAGAAATATACCTACAGACTAAATGCAAAAAATAAATAGCAAGAACAGGGAATAGAAGTGATAATTTGCAAACAGACAACAAGTAAAATAAGGTTTTATGCAGTTAATGCTGACTAGAAAAGTTTCATTCTACTTAACCATCTCTGGGGAGATTGAGGAGACGTTGTCCTCACAAGGCTGTACAGAGCTGGGATAAGGCCTTGACCCAGAATGGATCTCTTTGCTCTCTCAAATAGTTCTGTCGACTTCAGGGTTTGTTCTTTGTGGGCTGTCTCTCTCAATCGGGTTCCAAAGTACAATTTACTATTTTTTTTATTTATATCCTGCTTTTCACACTTTTTTTCAGTGCTTCAAAGTGGATTACATTCGGGTACTGTCGGTATTTCCGTTTGTTCCTGAGGCAATGGAGGGTAAAGGGAGCTTTCTGACTAATGGTAGTGTAGGATGTTATAGTCTTACAATTCACTGAGGGTATTGGAAAATATGCTGTCCACAGTGTCGTAGACCAGACTGAAAGCAATTTATTAAGCAGATTTCTGTGCTCTAATGTCCCTTCGACCTTTAATTTCGAAGGATATGAACTATAAATATCCCTGGTACAGAATAACCTAACTGCATGCCCAAATGAAATCTGTAGTCAAGATGAGCTCTGAAGATTGAAACCCCTTCTGGAACCCCAGGCCTTCTGTACCTCCCTCCAGACCTGTCATCTCAGCTTTGATTCTTATAATGTGAATTATATCTGTCTTCCAGCAGACTCCGTAAGGATGTGGCAAATGGTGCGGAACGCTACCGCCCAAATACTAACTGTGCAGTCATATTACACCTGTTATCCTCTCTCCACTGGCTTTTCATCCAGCGGCCAACTAGATTTGACTGCTCTGTTGGTGCATAAGCTCTTGAACAGTAACTCTATACCTGGGATCATTTCAATATTGCCTGTTTACAATCGGGAATGTTCCTTGAGATCCTCTCCCTGATTCTTACCTCGATGAAACTGTCAAAGGTTTCTCTCTTGCAGGCCTGCTTTATTGGAACACTCTGCCTATACAGTTCCAATGTATATTTAATAGATTTATCTTCAATAAAGCCCTGTAAGAAAGCACTTAGAAGCTTTTTGTTTAAACAGGAGTTCGAACTTGTACTCTAAGATTTGCGGCACCAGAATTTAGCACCTTAGATTTTTTATGACCGTTTCAGGTGTTCCTATATTTGCAGGTGGAGCTCTTTAGTTCTTGTTCTTTACTGTGTTGCGGACCTTCCCAAACCTGTCCTGGGGATTCCACAGCCATTCAGGTTTTCAGGATATCCACAGTGAATATGCATAAGATAAATTTGCATGCATTACCTCCACAGCATTCACATTTTATCTTATGCATATTCATTGATATCCTGGAAACCTGACTGGCATTGGGGTCTCCAGCACTGGTTTGGAAAGGCCTGCACTAGTTGGATGTGTGCGGGTTATACGTTTTTAAAAATAAAGGCAGAACACCTCCTGCAGGCTAGCATTAGGGAAAGGAGCTCTCTGGAGGGGAAAAAAGTCCCAGGACAAAAACAGGAATCGCAGTGAATCCCCCGTTTTCATCTCTGTGTTCATGGGAGGAAGAAACCACTTTCTGTCTCAGGTTCACCAGAGAGCATCTGGATGAGCACAAGACTTCTGATATGTTTTCCACCCAGATGAGTCAAACATTGGAAGCATTTCTTATGATCAAAAAATTCAAAGTAAGAACCTTCCTCCCAGCTGTCAAGCATGGTGGCAGCTGCACCAGGATCTGGACCTCTCGCCGGCATTGATGAAACTATGAATTATGCCTTATCAAAGAATGTCAGGCTGTCCAGGAGCTGAATATGGGCCAGAACCCCTAAATATTCATGTAAATTGTGAAAGAGATTTTGTGTTTTAAATCTGTTGATCTGTTTGGCAAGACCTGAAGTGATCTGTTCATACAAGGAAGCCCTCAAATATCATTTGAAACCATTCTGTATGGAAGAATAGGCCAAAGTTCCTTAAGGATGGTGTGAGACTGATCAGTTACAGGATATATTTAGTTGAAGTTATTGTAACCAAAGGAGTTGGCATCAGTTTACTGAACGAAGAATTCACGTACTTTTTTAATGAAAGATGTTTATTATTGAATCTGTTGAAAACATCAAAATATGTCCTTTTTTCTGAATTATTTATTGAATGGGGTTACTTTTTTCTCTTATCAGGGTTTTGTTTAGGATCTAATCATGTTTTAATTATTTATTGTGCCAAAATAGATTATTCAAGGGGGTTCTCACACTTTTTCTTAGCACTGTAGGAATTGGGTTGTCTTCTTTTTAAGGGTGAAGAGAGAGGGCAGCAAGAAGCAGATCTAGTTTTGACTCTCAAGATGAGACGCCTATAGACTGCCGCTTGAACCTAGCAGAGCATAGATCACCCGGATGCAGACAGTGACTCGTATTACTTGGCATAATCCATGCACAGTGACTTCCTGAGGTGGTTGTATCTGCCCTTCCAGGCCACTGAAATGCAATCTATAGGCTCCTTTTTAATGCATATATATATATATATATATATATATATATATATATATATATATACTGTCTTAAAGGGACATTAACCCTCCACAGTGAGGTTATAGGCCCAACTATATTGAATGTTGTTGTCCTGATTAAAAAGAACTTCCAGGTGCATCTTATATTGTCTGTACATATATCCTCTTATGGACGCAAAAGATGTTTCCTTTGGCACAATGTAAGTGTTAAAAGGGGTATTAGCAGTAAACTTGAGATTGAGATCATATCCAATATAGTCTAATTTACAAATGAGGCTCCTAACCCATTTAGAAAGAGCACGCCCGAGGTAATGGGCCTAGGACACGCACTTCATTAAATAGCCCGTCTATGCATTGTGTGTTTTAGGTGCGTCACCGAACATCAGAACAGGTAATGGCTCTGAAGATGAACAAGCTCAGCAGTAACAGGGCAAACATGCTGAAGGAGGTGCAGCTTATGAATCGGCTCTCGCATCCTAATATCCTCAGGTAAACTGAGGGACTGCGGGGTAGGAAAGGTTTTTTCCCATTGCATTCTGTACTGCACTGCTGTTCCACCCTTCACCCTTTATTTTTTTTTTATGCTGTTTTGATATTGACGGGAGGAAAGTGGGCTTTTTGATGATGAAACATCTGTTCGTGTCAGGGTACAAAGGATGTAATATAATTCCAGACCTTCTGGTTTGGGTAAATGAACTGTCAGCCAGGGTCATGCAGGTTCTCCTGTACAAGTTACTCAGGCACCTCTTATTATATGAGGGAGGCTGCTTACAGTAGGTGACTTCTAATTCTCATAGGCTGCAAGCTAGTCTGGTTTTCAGATTGAAATTCATTTACCTATCTCAAATATTCTGAAAACCAATGGTGTTTGTAGCCCACAAGAACCAAAAATTGCATTTATTTTATGTATTTACTAGTCTCTATAAGCAGGGAGCGATATTGCAGTTTCATGAAAAGCATCAAGGCTTACTGGTTTAGGGTAGTAATCCTATGCCTTCTGCTAAGGGTAGTAACTGCCACACCAGCAAGATACCCCCCTGCACACTTATCTTCTTTCTGTCCCCTAGCCTTTAGAGGGCCACAGTGTTTATCCCATGCCCCTTTGAATTCTTTGACTGTTTTTGTCTTCTCCTCCTCCGGAAGTGCATTCCAGGCACCCACCACCCTCTCTGTGAAGAACTCTTTCCTGACATTGGTTCTGAGTTGTCTCCCCTGGTTCTCTTGTTTTCTTAAGGGAGGGAACGGCCGGGGGGGGGGGGGGGGAAGAGGAATTGGATTCAAACAACTGAGGGCCCTGACTTCCATGGTCTGGGATACTGATACAGAGACATAAGGGAAAAAGCACAGGACTGCTTCTACAGCCAAGTCCCAAAAGAAATGAAGAAAGCTTGCAGAGGGTCCTTAGTTACTGTCCTTAGCAGAAAGCATGGGATTACTACCCTAAACCAGTAAGCCTTGATGCTTTTTTTTTTTTTAATTGCTGTTATTCAGTTACATATTCAAACATACAGAATAAACAACATCACATCAAAACAGCTTTTTCCAGTTTGCAAATTCCCCCCTTTCATGCCACACAATTATTGCTCATTAGTGATACATTGGTGAGAATTGTTAGATAAATCTGTGATAAGGTTTTTCTGGTAGAAGAAACACAATAAAAGACCATGGTTAAGGAGTAGACATTGAAAATGACAATTGTCTCCAGGAGCTGTATGGATTCCAAATATTATTATAAAATTTCGTAAGATAATGATATTTCAGTGCCGTTAAACGATAAAGAGTACACGCCCTGTCCAGACGGGTTAAGAGTTCAGAAGATGTCGGTGGGATGGTTCTTTTCCAAGTCCGTGCTATTTCCATTTTTGCGGCAGAGCAAACCTGTTGAATGAGAGTTTGAGCCGGTGATGGCACCTCCTCGTCAAAGGGAAAGAGAAGTGCTCGGTCCTTGGCAGCTCACGGAAACCTATGGGGGCAGTCCCACCACATATGCACGTACGTTCCCAAGGGATGGCAATTACGCCAGCAGTGTGGGGTGTTGGAGGGATTATCAGGTGCTACTTAAATGCAAAATGCGATTGGCTGAGATAGATGCAGCCTTGAGTGCCCATAACTTGGAGCTAGTAAAGCAGAAATACTTTGAGGGCAGCAAATTATTGGCTAACAAATTGAGAGGGAAACAAAATCAAAATAATGTTGTGAAAATTAAAGTTGCACAGGGGAATGCACTGACCACTAATCAGGAAATCTGTCAGCGTTTTTATACTTTTTTTTTATTCTGGGCTTTATAGCATCAATTCTACAATCACTCAGGAGGCCATTGATGTATGCTTTTCTGAAATTTCTTTACCTGACTTGATGGAATTACAATGTTTGCATGCTGGCTGTGTCCCATTAACCCTTGTTCTTTAGAATAGATTCCATGATATTTCCCAGCACTTAAGTCAGTCTCACCAGGATAGAGGATAGGGAGAAATCTACAATATCTGAATGTAATCTGCTTTTGAAATATCAAAAAGCAGAATATAAATCAAATCATTATGGGCTATCCTAAAGAAAGGGAATGGTTCTTCCATTTACACTGGTGTGGTCTACAGACCTCCAAGCCATACTGAAGACCTGGACCAAGATCTGGTCAAAGGCATCCAAAAGATGTGAAGGAAGGGTGATTTTAATGTACTGGATGTGGACTGAAGGATCCCTTATGCAGAATCTACAAGAAATAGGTAGATAATGGATGCCCTTCAGGGGCTCGCTCAGACAAATGGTAATGGAAACCATGAGGGAGGGTGTGATACCTGACCTAGTGATGGGGATGTCGTCTGTCTCAGTAGGTACCCACATAAGCACCAGTGAGCATCAGATGGTTTGGTTTGAAATCACAAATAGGATACAGAGAAGTCACATGAAGACCTAAGTTTTTTTTGAATTTCAGAAATATGGAGTTTGTCAAAATAGGGCTGTACCTGAAGGAAGAAACATAGAAATGACGGAAGAAAAGGACCAATGGTCCACCCCGACTGCTCAGCAAGCTGTGCCATGCAGGTTGCTTGCCTCCATGTATCACTCGGTGCTGCTTGACGTGCTTGCTTATGGGCTTGGCCTTAGAAGCAGGCCGGTGGTTTTTTCCCTTAATGTCTGCGCATCAGTACTCCAGACTGGGTTTAAAAAAAAAAAAATCATGGTTCAGGTTGGATTTGAATCCAAATTCCTTTCCCTCCACCCACCCCCCACTCCCTTCCTTCACAGCAGAGAGCGTCACCACCCTTAACCAATAAGCACCAAGGCTTATTGGTTAAGGGTGGTGACTGCTGCTCTGTGCAGGGACTCATGATGAAGGACTTCTGAACTCCGAGGGCTGGATCTCTGTCATTACCATCAGATGTCAGCCACCAGTTATGCCAGAGGATAGGGATGCATTCCTGGAGGAGAAGTCCATAAACATCTGTTAATCAATGGGGAATAGCCACTGCTTGGGATCTGTTTAATGCCAGGTACCTGTGACTTGAATAGGACACTGGGCTTGATGGACCCTTGGACTGACCCAGTATGGCAGCTGTCTCTGCTATATCTGAAGCTAGTAACTGTGCTGGGCAAATTCTTTTAAGTGGTTTTAATTGTGTGTTTTATTTGTACTTGCTTAGAATGATGGTGTATTGTATTAAGTAGTAGATGTAAAATGTTAATTGTCCGATGTTCATGCAGATGTCTTGAAGTCGCTCTGAATGTAACTGACCATTCCGGTGTAATCCCTGGTGCAATATTCAAATGAGATGCAATATTCAAATGAGAATGAAAGCAGAGCGGTGTGAAAATGTGTTACTGGCGCTCAAAAGTTTACTGCATTGCGCATACGAATGTCTAACTTGGGCATTTGTAACAAAAGTGCATCGTTAAATTGAAGTTATGGAAATCTATGCTGCTTGTCTGTTTGGAGGAGTTTTAAATAACCAGTTAATTTGTCTTGTTTGGTAGAGAGCTGGGCATTGGCTTGGTCAACTTATTGAGAGAGGTTTTTTTTTTCTCATTGAGCTTACAAAATTCCCGGATGTGTAATGAGTGGTGGTATGGCAAACAAATGGTTGGTTAAATATTTTGCTTTGAGGGTGCTAATTAAAATCTGACTGTTTCTCATGTTGTACATTTCCTTCAAAATTAAAACAATAGTACCACCGGTCAATCTTAAATAATTACAGAATTTTTGCCAAGTACATATGTGGGCCCCTCACTCTAAGGGTCTGTATGGTATCACAGACTCCTATACGGTCTGGGGTCACCTTACTTTAATTTTAACATATGTTTTAGGTTTTTTCTTATATATTAAAACTTCTCAATCTCAGTCAATTCTTCAAAGATACAGGAGGAACGTTAATACTCATCTGTTCCAATTTTGGTTGATCTCCCGACACGCACGTGTTTCGAACAAGAAGTCCTGCTTCAGGGGGTTTCCTTCAGTATCTATTCCTCATCACGTCTTCCCATGTTAAATGATGCAATTTTCACCCTCTCATCTTCATGGCTAGTATATTCTTCATTAATTCCACGTCAGCCTCTTTGAGCCGCGTTTTCCGTATAGGAGTCTGTGATACCCCAGACCCTATAGGAGTCTGTGATACCATACAGACCCTTAGAGTGAGGGGCCCACATATGTACTTGGCAAAAATTCTGTAATTATTTAAGATTGACCGGTGGTACTATTGTTTTAATTTTGTGGTTACACATTAAGGTACACTGGAATACAGTGGTGTGTGGGTGAAAAGTTGTGATTCATATCGTACATTTCCTTCAGACACACTTTCTAAACCAGTGCTTATTAAATTAGTTACAAGAAAACAAGGTGGAGAAAAATATATATTTGCTATAAAATATATATACATTGATTTGATCAAGTAAACTGGTAAATTCAGTCAAGATGATGCTGAGGAGGATACACATCACAACACAGGATCAATATTTTTGTATTATTTTGAGCCCTTGACTTTCAGTTAACTTTACTCCACTTCCAGGGCAGGAGTTTAAAAAATAAATAAATAAATATATGCGATAGGTGCACTTTCCTGCATCGGACGGTAATAACTAATGCCTTCATTTACATGGAATTTACACACACGAGTGCTATCTGGTACGTGCGTCTTAGAATGTGTTTAGGTGTGTTAATCTCCTTGTTGTATAAGCGACTGCTGTTTGTGCACGAAACCCGCACTCAACCGATAGTAAAGCTGTGCTCAGCTGGTGCACCTTATTTCATCGGCCAGTGACTGCACAAAACAAATCATTTGCAAAAACATTTGTCATTGGAATAAGGCTATTTCCCTGTACGTACCAGGATCTGTCCAGACCCCGCTGGGTTATGCCTCCCTTCCAGCAGATGGAGTCAGAGAAAAGCTGAAAAGCACCCCCTAGATAACCCAGTGTGCCACCTGCGATCCCTCAGTATTCTCTGGCTCCAGCAGATGAGAGGATGGCATAACCTGCGGTCCTGATCCTTATTAATACTTACTGATTATTGAATAGTTTTTAGGCACAATTAGTGCCTATCCCTTATTCCTCTGGCTAGATCAACTTATTGTAAGTTAAATAAAAAACCAAAAAACTTTTGTCATCGTGCGGAACTCTCTCTCCAGGCAGGCAAGGCTAGGCAGTGCCTATGGCCTCTGTACCCGGAGAAATTTGCCCTTGCCCGGTGACTAGGGGGGAGATTTACCGGTGGGCTGGTCCCTCTCCTCCCTCTTCGACAGACCCAGAGACGTTCTGATTCCTCTGGTGGGTGCTGAAGTTGCAGGGAAGCTAATTCCCCTGCTTGTTGGCTGACTGACGCAAAAAAAATTAAAATCTAACGAGAGTTTTCTTCCTTACAAGGCAGTTTTTGATTACGTTCGTCAGCCCTAGCCTGCCGCTATTTTCCCGGGCCTCCGGACGGGGTGGAATTCTTCACCCTCCTGCGCTTATTTTTTTTTTTTCTTCGTGCGTTTGCCATGCCGCGCGGGGTCCCGTTGTGAGGTCTGTGGGGAGCCGGCACCGGGGCTCTCCCGCGAGGGCCTCTGCTCCCGATGTATTCCCGGGAGCGAGGGGCCCTCGCAGCGGCCACTTTGTGTCCAGAGTCGGCCCTGCCGCATTCCCGTGGCGTGGGAGCCAGGCAAGCACGTTCAGAGGCAGAGGCCTGCCCTGCCCCCGCTTGGCGTGGGAACGGCGGCCATCTTGCCTGCTTCATCTGCTGGAAGGGAGGCACAACCCAGCAGTCTGGACTGATCCTTGGTACTACAGGAACGAAAATTATCAGGTAAGAACCAATTTTCCTTTACTATGTCTTTACTGTCCTATGAGAACTCGTAGATCCTCTCTCACTTTCCATCACGCAAGCTCGCTGCGCTGACATGAGATTGCGGCTGTCAGACTGCGTGAAGACATGCCAGATGATGCTTAAAACTTGTTTTGCTTTTAAAGCAGGCTTATTTTTGAACAACTTGACTATTATTGCTGTCAGCATGAGATTTTTAATTGGTTTTTTTTTTTTGGACAAGGTAGTCTGTGCTAGGGAATCCTCAGATATATTTCCTGCCCTTGATGTGATGAGGCACGCATTGGCTTTTTTGGTTTGAATTGTTTTACTATGTGTGTGTTATTTATACATTGCTTAGAGTTAAAGCATTAGCGATTTAAGACCTTTTTAATAAAGATAGATTGGAGATTCCTTCCAGCTTTGCCTTGCTGTTTGATAAAAATGCTTTTTCAGATATTGAGAACATCTTATTTTTCTTAGGTTTATGGGGGTGTGTGTACATCAGGGACAGCTGCATGCGCTCACTGAGGTAAGTGGATCATAATTATTTATCTGTGTAGTTGGCGGTAGAGTACCGTGATGACTATCCCACATGTATCTGGAATATTTTCCTCAGTACTTTTGTTAAATGACCAATTTGAGGGTATCCAGTCTCCCCAAATTTGTTTAATTCTCAGTAAGCCATGACTACAATTGTGGGACTTGTGGTTGGACTTGGGAGGGATGCTGGGTGTGAACCAAATATGGGGATCTTGCATGATCTACCCTGGAGGAAGAGATCCTGCCTTATGCAAGACAGTTTACCGGCAGACTGCACCAGATGGAATTTTTCTGCCGTCGTGCACTGTTGCTGTGAGGCCAATTTTCATATTCCCCATGGGGCCTGCAAGCCAGTTTTCAAAGGGAAGCTCTCCAGGGAGCCCAAGCAGGGCTGGTGCCATAGGGAATATTTACCCCATGCTGGGATTAAAAAAAAAAAAAAGAACTCCCTGCTCATTTATCACTTATTTATATTCTTTTTCAATAGG
Organism: Rhinatrema bivittatum; assembly: GCF_901001135.1. Classification (NCBI taxonomy): domain Eukaryota; kingdom Metazoa; phylum Chordata; class Amphibia; order Gymnophiona; family Rhinatrematidae; genus Rhinatrema; species Rhinatrema bivittatum. The sequence goes on along the minus strand of NC_042624.1, from coordinate 123,480,359 downwards.
AGAACTGTTATAGTAGGTTAGGGTTTACAACAGGTGCAAAGTACAATAAATAGTCAACTATAGTACATAAATAATGCAGTACAGAGATATAGTTACCATAAAATAGAGCGATAAATATCGTAGAACAGTGATGCACAGTACAATAAATAATTATAATAAGAGTCTAGGAAGTGAACTACTCAGGAGAAGCAAAACTGTACACAAGTACAGAGCGTGAAATAGATTGAGGGGGGTCCTGGTCGCATTCCATCTGTTCTGAATGGATTTCGTATTTGTTAGAGTACATAGCAGCTCACAATAAAGGGGGGTACACATGGGGGCACTGGTTCATAGAGTCAGGTTCTCAGTAGTTTCCTGGAGGTTCACTGGCCCTGCCCTGACCCTGTGGCTACTTCTACCTGCATGGGAGGAGGGGTGTCCTTTTGTGGGTAAATGCCAATTTCCTAATCCTTCTGCATCCATCCAGACATGGGGTTTGCAGCATCAGTGACACCACTAGGATTAGGGAAAAGCAGTTTTCTCTGTTTCTAGGTATATGGTACCAGTTCTGGATTGGTACCGTAGGATTTCCAATGCCTTCAGCTTCTCTCCCACAGTGAGAGCTTTCACTAATTCCCTACTTGAGCTTTCCTGGTGCCAGGCTCCCTGGTTCTGTGCCAAGTTGAGTGATTCTGGTTATCTGTCTCCAGGTTTCCTGTGGGTCTAGTTGAGATTGGGAGTAATGGGCTGGTTCAGCAGTTTTTTCCTTGGAGCAGGTGGCTTTCTGGGGAGTTGGCTTTTGTTTTCCCTTGTTTGAACACTCCTTCCCCCTTCCCCCTTGTGTAGGGCCTGGTAAGTGGCTCCCAGGTTCCCTTCTGGGCCTGGTTGAGCTGGGCTTAGGTGGCCTATTTTTGGGGGAAGTGGGGGGGGTATCCCTTTTTAGGCCCCCCTCCCTCTCATTCCCTCCTGTCTTTGGCCAGCATTGTGTTTACCATTACAGTCATAACGAGAAAAAGTTGCTTGTGGGGTGGGAAAAAAGAGCTATTTCAGCTATGTTTTGGGCCAAGAGGCGGAAGGAGTAAGTTCTGTTGGCTGATGGCCTGGGCCCTGATCGGGCCTTACCCTGATGGTTTTTGGCAGCCATGGGGGTTGATTTTCAGCAGGTCTGCCACCTGGATACTGATGTTGCTCACCTCCCACTGCTTTGGTTGGGCCACAGCCCCTGAAGAGAGGGCATAGTAGGGATAGCATTTTGGGGGGGGATAGGGCTGTTGTGCGAGTTTCATGGCTGGCTCCCTTAATTCAGGATGCGTGAGTGCTCGGATTGATTTGGGGAACTGATTTATGTCCACTTTTCCCAGATGAGGGAAAGCCACAGTGTTTGGGCACAAGTTCCAGCCGCTGCCATTCTGAATTTTCCCATGGGCAGATTTAGTAATTTTTCAGAGGTTTCTGATTCAGATAAAGGAGACTCTGGGTGTGCTTTCTTCATGCTGTGTTTTTTTTTGTTTTGTTTTGTTTTTATTGCTTAACAGTGTTGGAGCCACTTAGCATTAATGATTACAACATTATCAAATTTGACTTAAGAACATACGAAATTGCCATGCTGGGTTAGACCAAGGGTCCATCAAGCCCAGCATCCTGTTTCCAACAGTGGCCAATCCAGGCCATAAGAACCTGGCAATTACCCAAACACTAAGAAGATCCCATGCTACTGATGCAATTAATAGCAGTGGCTATTCCCTAAGTAAACTTGATTAATAGCAGTTAATGGACTTCTCTTCCAAGAACTTATCCAAACCTTTTTTGAACCCAGCTACACTAACTGCACTAACCACATCCTCTGGCAACAAATTCCAGAGCTTTATTGTGCGTTGAGTGAAAAAGAATTTTCTCCAATTAGTCTTAAATGTGCTACTTGCTAACTTCATGGAGTGCCCCCTAGGCTTAACTGGAGGAAGCGTAAAAAAGATCTACTACGACAGCATTTAACTTTCAGAAAGGTGACTGATAAAATGAGGAAAAAGGTTAGGAAAAAAACAGGTGCAACTGCAAAAGCTAAGAGTTTAGCTCAGGCATGGATGTTTACTATCTTGGAAGCCCAGAACAGATGTATTCCATGCATTACAAAAGGTGGAAAGAAGGCTAAATGACTCCTGGCATGGTTGAAAGGTGAGAGAGGCTATATCTAAAAGAACAACTTTCAAGAAACTGAAAAGGAATCTGAATGAAGAAAACAGGCAACAGCATAAGCACTGGCAAGTCATGCAAAGCATTGATAAGGAAGGCAAAGAGAGAATTTGAAAAGAAACTTGCCGTGGAAGCAAAAACTCCATAATAAAAACTTTTTTTTTTCAGGTACATTTGAGGTAAAAAGCCTGCGAGGGAGTGAGTTGACCATTAGATGATCAAGGGGTAAAAGGAGCACTTAGGATGACAAAGGCACAGCAAAGAGACTAAATTAATTCTCTGCTTCATTATGCACTGAGGAAGATGTAAGAGAGATCCACGCCAGAAATGATATTTAAAGGTGGTGATTCAGAGGAAACGAAGATGTACTAGAAGATGTACTAGGGCAAATTGACAAACTAAAGTGTAGCAAATCACCTGGACCAGATGGTATACATCCCAGAGTGCTGAAAGAACTAAGAAATGAAATTGTAGACCTGCTATTGGACACTTGTAAGCTACCAATAACATCTATGGAACCTGAAGATTGCAAGATTACCAATGTAATGCCAATTTTTACAAAGGGGATTAAGGGTGATCCAGGAAATTACAGACCAGGGAGTCTGATGTCTGTGCCAGGCAAAATGATAGTTTCTATCATAAAGAATAAAATTGTTGAACATATAATATAGTTTTAATGGGAGAAAGTCAACATGGATTTAGCCAAGGAAAGTCTTGCCTCACAAATTTGCTACTTTTTTTGAGGGCGTAAATAAATGTGGATAGAGATGAGACAATATAGTGTATCTGGATTTCCAGAAAACATTTGACAAAGACCCTCATGAGAGACTTCTTAAGAAATTAGGGCGTCATGGGACAGGTAATAGTGTCCTATTGTGTTGGTTGCCAACTGGTTAAAAGATAAGAGTATAGAGAGTAGGGCTAAATGGTGAATTTTCCCAATAGAAATGGTAAATAGTGGAGTGCCCCAGGGATCTGTTCTGGGACTGATATTTTTAATATATTTATAAATGACCTGAAAATGGGAACAGCAAGTAAGGTGATCCAATTTGCCAATGACACAAAATTATTCAAAGTTGTCAAATCATAAGAGGATTGTGAGAAATTTAGAGGACATTGTAAAACTGGAAGATGGACATGCAAATGGCAAATGAAATTTCATATAGACAAGTGCAAAGTGATGCACTTAGGGAAGAGTAACCGAAATTATAGCTACAAAATGCAAAGTTCCACATTAGGAATCATCACTCAAGATCAGGGTTCATCTTATACACACAGAACTTATACCACCAAGATAGCTTATTTGATTATTTTCCCCACGGAGTGTATCATCAATGCTAAAGAACTCCTAGAAAACAATCCCGAATAATCCTGTTGTAACTGACATATATATAATGTCTGACCAATAAAAACCTATAGAAGTGAGGTCTGGGTATCTGTTATTTATCACACAGTTCAAAGGAAAAAGGACATTGTCCATCAAAACAATAAAATGATGTAATATCAACAAGCCCCTGTTCTTTCTAGAGACGAAAAATCATCTCTCGCAATCCTGGGTTAAACCCTGGATTACCAACTAGTGGCAAAAAGACTGATGCTTAAGCAGGGTCTCCCTAATACTTGCATAAGTAGTGCCAAGCAAGCTGAATGGGTCTAAACAACCAGCATTTTCTAAGCTCATCCAGTAGTTCACCATCTGAAGCATGTAACTAACCCAGAGGGGAGGAAGACGATTTAGCAGAAACTAAATTTGAGGTACAAAAAACATAAGAATTAGTGACCCACTTCATAAAAAACGGAGTTGGCAAGCAACACTGTAAAACCTAACATCTGGAAAATTATGCCTTCTATATGCTTAGGGCACATCAATTTAGCATAACTACTCCTAGCCCTCTTACCCCGCCAGAAGAATTGGACAACTATAGCTTTTAGATATGCTAACCATTTGTAGTTTATAGAATAGCTTAGGGAATATCACCATTTTGTATAAAGCACATCTGCCGAATAAGGAAAGCGGTAAATCCACCCATGCTTGTAATTGAGATTTGAAATTCCCCAAGTAAAGATCATATATTTGCAGAATACCGCAATGATTCATCTCTGGGAATTTGAATATCCACATACTTTGATTTATAATGTACCCAACTGAGAGGAAAGTCTCCTTGCTGATTTAGTCTAGTGGAATCTTCAACCGCCAAAGCCTTAGACTTGATAAAATTAATCTTCAACCCTGCAAGTCTACCAAGAATGACAAAGATCCATAATGTGAGATAAAGAAATCATGGGATTTCTGACAAACAAAAGCATATCGTCTGCAAAGAGACACATTCGATATTCTGAAGAACCTATCTTAAATCCCTTGAGCACAGTTGAAGCCTTGGGCTTAAGAGCCAATGGTTCAATAGTTAACAGGTATAGTAATAGAGAAATAGCCCCATTAATTCACCACTGAGCCTCAGGAAAAGCATAAAGATGTATCCACCCCGAAATTCCAAACCTTTCCAACACCCAGAATATATAGGTCCACTAAACCTTGCAAAGGCCTTTTCAGCATCAAGGCTAATCACCAATCCTGCACAATTTAAAAGGACCGGGATTGTATAGGGCCTCAAGCAATTTGCGTACATTCCACATGCCATGACACCGTTTGACAAAGCCAGTTTGATCCACCAATACCAAGGAGGGCAAAATTAACTCAAGCAATTCGTCAAAATTGAGGCCAACAACTTAATATCCACGTTAGAGAAATAGGCCTGTAGGAGTCAGGATCGTTGGAATCCCTTCCTGGTTTCAAAAACGCTGTAATTGAGTGATGTGCTCCCTGAGACAAAGCCCCCCCATGAAAAGCAATAATTATACATATCAAGTAGTGACTTAGAAACCTTAGTAGCAAGCAATTTGTAAAATTCAGAGCCGAAGTTGTCTTACCTTGGAACCTTGAGTAATTTTAGAGAGTAAATAGCAACCTGAATTTCATTTATCTTAAGAGCATTCAAACTTCCAATTGTGTATTTGAGACTATCGGTAAACACAGGTTCTCAAAGAATCTAAAATGGACCTCCGCAAGATCCGGTGTGTTGGAGTATAGTTGAGAATAGTACTCCATTAAAACATCAGCCAAGTGTTTGGTGGTAGAAACCAGCTTCCCCCCTTTTCTTGAGAAATCAGGTTGCTGCTCAAAAGTTTGTCATGATGTGTCCTGATTATGCTTTGTATTCTTGTCCTGCTCCACACAAAAACTGCTTGACTATCTTCTACACCTCTCTGAGACTAATCTGAAGACTAAATAAACCGGCATGATGTGATTGTATCATGAATGCCGGTATATAAAAATTTTAAATAAATAAAATAAATCCATTAGAGTTCACCTGAAAGCTCTTGGCACATATCAGCTTAGTGTAGAAAATAAGCCCATTTCTGTGCAGCCTATAGCTGTACGATTCATGTGGGGCTGCTTTAAATGAAGCCACTGTGACTTGGGACCTCAGTATGGTTTTAGCTCAGCTGATGAAAGCTCCCTTCGAGCCTCTGTTCTCCTGTAACCTGAAGTTCCTGACCTGGAAGGTCATATTTTTGGAGCATGTCCCTTCAGCTCGCAGCATCGGTGAGCTACAGGCCTTAGTGACTTATCCACCATACACAACTTTTTTTCATGATAGGCTGGTCTTGTGCATACACCCTAACTTCCTACCTAAGGTGGCGTCAGACTTCCTTCTTAACCAGTCCATCATCCTGCCAACCTTTTTTCCCAGGCCCCATTCACACCAAGGTGAACGAGCCTCGCACAGTTTGAACTGCAAAAGAGCCTTAGCCTTTTATCTGGAGCGGACAGAAGTCCATAGACAGTCCACCAAACTTTTTGGGGGTTTTTTTTTTTTTTAACAGAACAGATTGGGGATCGCCAATGCCAAGTAGACGCTTTCCACTTGGCTAGCAGACTGCATCTCCTATTACATCCAGGTGGGATTGCATTTTGAGGGTTAGGTCAAGGCTTGCTGTATTTGAGCCATGGCAGCGTCAGTGGTCCACTTGTGAGCAGTTCCTGTGGGAGGAGCTCTGAAGAGCTGTGACATGGAGTTGAATCAACTCATTCACATCACATTACTGCTTTTTGTTTTGTTTTTTTATTTATATTTTAATCATTTTCAATAATTTTACAAAGATATACTTTGAATCAGAAAACAGTAACATACTTCTTTACATAATTATTAAATCAAATTATTAGATCACAATCTTTGTGAGTTGAGGGGGGGGGGAATGTTTTGGGAGACTTCACTTTGTAAATAAGAAAATCAAACAAAACTTAGTAAAAGCTTAACAGGTTCAATTCTTTACCCCAATTATATATTTAGATTTGCATTATTACCCATGGCCCTCTGTTGGAGAGGAGGTTAAATAAGCCCTCTTTCTAGAGTCTATAAATACTCTTAGCTGTTCCGGGGCAAAAAAATATATAAACATCTTTATTGTAGGTGACCACGCTTTTGCATGGATATCTTAAAAGCATCTTAGCCCCTATTGTATTTAATTCTTGCCTCATAGAGAGAGAGGCTTTCCTCCTTTCCTGAGTTACCTTTGACAAGTCTGGGAAAACCTGAACTCGATGGCCCATGAAATTCTCTTTCATATGTTGAAAGTAATTCTTCATTAACAAACTCACATCAACTTCTATATCAAATAAATAAGTAAGGTCGCTCTTTCATATTTCTATAGAGGATTCCAGGATATCAGTTGGGTTATTCAAGTCTAACTGTGGCTGATTCCCCTCTCTAGCTCTATTATATGGGAGAAAATAGACTTTATTAATAGATGGTAAATGTTCAGGTGAAATTTTTAGAATCTGTCAGATATTTCCTCAAGGTAACTCGGGGTTGCTCCCCTATAACCTTAGGGAAGTTTAAGATTCTTAGGTTAATCTTCTTAGTCTATTTTCTATAGCCTCCATTTTTTTATTCATCACTTGCTTATCTTGGATTAAAGTTTGACACATTTTTTGCGTCAACTTGACTTCTTCTTGTATCACAGTTATCTTGTTTGTATTTTCTTTTATCAAACCATCATGTTCATGAGTTACTTTGTCCAGTTTTCCTGACAACGAATTTAACTGCTTTGTAAACCCCTGAAAAGTGAGGTCATACGAAGTTACTAACTCCCAAAGGGAGTCAAGAGTAACCAAGTCCGGCTTGTAACGGCCTTTGACCGCTGTTCAAGCTCACCACTTCTTCCTGTGCCGTGGGTCCCCTGTGATCTTCTATACAAGGTAACTCACCCCTCTCTCCGAGGTCAGGCAGGGCTGGGGCTGCAGCTCCTGGCGATTCCAGGTCTTCCATTGTATCCGCACTCTCCGGACCTCTCCTTACAGGTTCCATTCCCTCCAGTTTTTCGGCAAAGTACTTCGGTTCTGCTTCTAACACCATGGGTAAGGCAGGAGGTTGTAGTCCTGGTGCAACCGGATGTTGCAAGTCCAGGGGACTCAAAAATGTTTCCCCAGAGGCATTCGTCGCTCCCAACGGCGAATCCTCAGCGGGGATTTTGACTTCCCCAAGCGGGTAAAGTGCGGCAAGTTTGGGAATTGTACGTTGCCCTGGTAAGGTCGGGGGTATGGAGGGATATACCCTCACACGTCCTTTTCTCTTAGGGGCATTCTTTAGAGAAATTTCAAATTCCAGGAAAAAATCACGAGCAGCTCCGAACCGCCAGCGTTAGCCTGCCGCCATCTTGACTCCACCCCCCTCTCACATTACTGTTTGGATAGAGATAGCTGATGCATCAGTCGGTTCAGCCAGTCTGTCCTTCGGAACTTGTTTGAGGTGTAGAACCCAATTTTGTTCCTGCCTAGGATCTGTTCTTTCTATGCAGGCTGCCCCCCCTCTTGTTACCAACAAAACTAGTATCCGTTGGCATTTATTTTGGTGTTTTCTTGGCCCCTTTTTATGTTGGGGATGCCTGTAGCTAGGGATTCTCCTGTGTGTGTGAGGACGCCATCCTCCTTTTCCTCAGAAAAGGCAGAGTTGCTTACCTGTAATAGGTGTTCTCCAAGGACAGCAGGAGGACTATCCTCACAAAATCCACCTGCCACCCTGCGGAGTTTGGTTCTTATTTTCATTTTTCGTTTCTCAATTTTATGGTGTGAGACTGAGGGGACCCTGTGTGGATGTATAGTATAATGGCATACTGGGCATGCTCAGAGAGGCTCAGTTAAAGTTCTAGAAACTTTAACATAAGTTTTCCATGCCGGGTTCCATCCGATGATGGAGGACTGACATCCTACTGTTTGAAGAACACCTGTTACAGGAAAGCAACTTTGCTTTCATCTTGGTTGTGTTGAGTGAGTCAGCATAAATCAGTAGGGATGTGCAATCGTTTTTCCCAAATTAGGCAATTTCAATGAAATTGCCTAATTCGGAATGTTTCGGGAGAACTGAAAAATGATCTAATTTTTTCCGAAATTTCGGAAAAAATTCATTTTCGGGTTTGCGCATGCGAACCCGAAAATCGGGGCCCCCGAAAAAAAACAAACCCAAATCGCGGAAAAAACAAAATTACCGCGGGGGGGCCCAACACGAAATCCTAACCCGAAGCCCATCTCTAATCAGTATTTATCCCATTCAATTTACTGTAGTTATTGTAGATGCAGCTGTTGATACACAGTATATTTTTTTTCTAAATTGGCTGGCCCGACTTCCCGATTGGAATTCAGTTCGTTTGCTTCCGTTGTCCTCGAAACTGCCTGACTGTAGGTCATTGAGGCAGGCCAAATCAACTCCATGTGTAGTTGTGTTTGGACTTTGCCAGCTTCAGATTCCTACAACTCAAACTGATTTGACAGTGGCTAAAAATAACATGAAAAATGTGCTATTTCTGAGAATTTTTGGAATCTCTAGCAACCAGAACATGGTCAGATGGAGTGGGGCAAAAGCTGGGATCTCTGACCAAATCAAATCTGAAGAACAGCAAGCCAGTCGCTCCTTTCTGAGTTCAAAGGGTCAAGAGCTTGAGGATTTTCACATGACGGTTTCTTTCATGGGGGCAAAGGTGAATATTTGTTCCCTTTCTATCTCTGGGCAGAAACCTCTGTGTCTGGAGTTATGCCAGTGTCCTAAGCATCATTGTCCTTCTAATTCCTTTAATGATCGTAGGAGGCAATTTATCCAAGGATTATTGTTTTTGGCAATGATTAGTTTGTATACTTTTTTTTTTTTATTGTGAAACATACATCCATTTCAGATTATTAAAAAATAAAAGGCTTGGCATTCCTATGTGCTGGAGCAGCACAGAAGCGAGTCCAGTCAGAGCTGCTTTCAGGATTACCATAGATTATTTAAAGAGTGGCACTGGGCAAGAGCTCTAACCGTTCACCATATGAAGCTGGGATATTCTCATTCTACCTATGCAATAAATCTTATGTCTTTTAAACACAAAAACAAAACAGTTCTTCTCTGTTTGTGCTTTTAACTTGGTGCTGTGTTAGAAATTTATGTATAGGTACGTTCCTGCAAGGGCAGCTCAGTACTGCTGGAATCCACTATAGGCACTGCTACAAAAAGACTATTTCCTGGAAATGGGACTTGTCATCTGAAGTCTGTGACCTACTGATCTTTAGCCTCCTGCAGTAAGCAATTACTAAGGTGGAGAGTAACAATCTCCATACTCAATGATTTTCAGAATCCGAACTGGAATTGATTTAAAATTTGATGCTCCTCCTTAGGGCACAGCTGTAGCAGTTAGAGGTGAAAGCAAGCCTTGAAGCCGCTAACCATAGGCTTCTTGGCTGTGAACTTATCCATATGCTTTTTTTTTTTTTTTTTTGGGGGGGGGGGGGGACTTAAAAAGTTCTGTTTAATGAGCTGCTAAAGCAGCAGCAGAAAACCACAAGCAGCAATGAGACAGTAATAGAGCACTTTGGCCAAAAACCAAAAAATAGAGACCGGGACACATCTGTACAGTAGGTTGGATGAAGGAAGACTAATGGGCTTACAAGGCAGCATGCATACTCAGTAAATCTTTAATGAGCGCTGACATCTGAGTCCGTGTTTGCACGTTTTATGGATAATTCGTGCCTGCTTATCAACATAGAACTGCTGGGAGCAGTATGCAGATGAGCCTTCCGGTCCTCTTTTACTGCCTAAACTTTCAAAAGGGAAACTTTTGATAAAATGAGGAAAATAGTTAGAAAAAAACTGAAATGAAGTTGGCCATAGAGGCAAAAACTCATAATAAAAACTTTTTAAAATATATCCGAAGCAAGAAACCTGTGAGGGGAGTCAGTTGGACCATTTGATGACCGAGGGGTTAAAAGAGCTCTTAGGGAAGGTAAGGCCATTGCAGAAAGACTAAATGAATTCTTTGCTTCCGTGTTTACTAATGAGGATGTTGGGGAGATACCAGTTCTGGAGATGGTTTTCAAGGGGTGATGAGTCAGATGAAGTGAACCAAATCACTATGAACCGGGAAGATGTAGTAGGCCAGATTGACAAACTAAAGAGTAGCAAATCACCTGGACCAGATGGTATGCATCGTAGTGTGCTGAAGGAACTAAAAAATGAAATTTCTGATCTATTAGTTAAAATTTGTAACCTATCATTAAAATCATCCATTGTACCTGAAGACTGGAGGGTGGCCAATGTAACCCCAATATTTAAAAAAGGCTCCAGGGGCAATCCGGGTAACTATAGACCAGTGAGCCTGACTTCAGTGCCGGGAAAAATAGTGGAAACTATTCTCAAGATCAAAATCATAGAGCATATAGAAAGACATGGTTTAATGGAACACAGTCAACATGGATTTACCCAAGGGAAGTCTTGCCTCACAAATCTGCTTCACTTTTTTGAAGGAGTTAATAAATATGTGGATAAAGGTGAACCGGTAGATATAGTATACTTGGATTTTCAGAAGGCATTTGACAAAGTCCCTCATTAGAGGCTTCTAAGAAAAGTAAAAAGTCATGGGATAGGAGGCGATGTCCTTTCGTGGATTACAAACTGGTTAAAAGACAGGAAACAGAGAGTAGGATTAAATGGTCAATTTTCTCAGTGGAAAAGGGTAAACAGTGGAGTGACTCAGGGATCTGTACTTGGACCGGTGCTTTCCCTGTGGTTCCCTCCGTAAAATAATTGTACATACCTAATCCTTTTTGCTTCCCCCTCCCCTCCTCTATTCTTCTCCCTCTATCATATCAAATCCACATGTTAAATGTTATTTCTCATAGTTACTATTTCCAGTTAACCTGAATTACTATGTAAATCTATATCTATAACTTATCTTTTTTAAGTTACAATATAAAATAAGCAGCCCCTGCCTTAGTTATGTTCAGTTATATGTAAACCGATGTGATATTTCGATCGAATGTCTGTATATAAAAACAAACAAAATAAATATATAAATGATCTGGAAAGGAATACGACTAGTGAGGTAATCAAATTTGTGACGATATAAAATTATTCAGAGTAGTTAAATCATAAGCGGATTGTGATACATTACAGGACGACCTTGCAAGACTGGAAGATTGGGCATCCAAATGGCAGATGAAATTTAATGTGGACAAGTGCAAGGTGTTGCACATAGGGAAAAATAACCCTTGCTGTAGTTACACGATGTTAGGTTCCATATTAGGAGCTACCACCCAGGAAAAAGATCTAGGCATCATAGTGGATAATACTTTAAAATCATCTGCTCAGTGTGCTGCAGCAGTCAAAAAAGCAAACAATGTTAGGAATTATTAGGAAGGGAATGGTTAATAGAAAATGTCATAATGTCTTTGTATCGCTCCATGGTGAGACCGCACCTTGAATACGGTGTACAATTCTGGTCGCCGCATCTCAAAATATATACCGGTAATTGTGATGGAGAAAGGTACAGGTCCTCCTGTAATGTATTTACAATCTGCTTGTGATTTAAATACTCTGAATAATTTTGTATCAGCCGCAAATTTGATTCTCACTCTTCGTATTTCTTTCCAGATCGTTTATATAGAAACATAGAAATGACGGCAGAAGAAGACCAAATGGCCCATCCAGTCTGCCCAGCAAGCTTCACACACTTTTTTTCTCTCATACTTATCTGTTTCTCTTAGCTCTTGGTTCTATTTCCTTTCCACCCCCACCATTAATGTAGAGAGCAGTGATGGAGCTGCATCCAAGTGAATATCTAGCTGATAAGTTACGGGTAGTAGGGGTAGTAACCGCCGCAATAAGCAAGCTACACCCATGCTTATTTTGGTATAATTGCCATCACATTTTTAGGATTAAAGAAGAAGTTTGAACATAAGACTTTCCATACTGGGTCAGACCAAGGATCCATCAAGCCCAATATCCTGTTTCCAAGAGTGGCCACGTCAGGTCACAAGTATCTGGCAGGATCCCAAGGGGTAGAAAGATTCCAAGCTCCTCTGTGTGCTCTTTACTTAAAGGCATCTGCTCCACTTTAGCAAATATTGCAGCCTCTATACTAAGATGCCCTATTTTCTCAGTTCTCGTAGCATCCTTCACAGATACATCCTTCCCATCCATGTGCTTCTAAGCAACTGACGGCTTTCCCCCATCATCTGGTTTAAATGCTGCGCTACCTCCCTTGTAAAGGTTGGTACCAGTAGCCTGCTTCCACTCTGGTTAAGGTGCAGCCCATCCTTTCGGAAAAGGCCCCACCCTTCCTCAGAAGGATGCCCAGATCCTAACAAACCTAAAACCCTCTTCTCTCCATCATGGTCTCATGCACACATCGAGACTCCGGAGCTCTGCCTGCTCTGGGCTCCTGCACGTGGAGCGGGGAGCATTTCTGAGAATGCCACCCTGGAGGTTCTGGATTTCTACTTTCTACCTAAAACCCTAAATCTAGCTTCCAGAGCCTCCCTCCTGCACTTTTCCTATGTCATTGGTACCCAATGTACCAAGACAGCCAGCTCTTCCCCAGCACTATCTAAAATCCTATATATGTGTTGCATGAGATCCGCCACCTTTGCACCAGGCAGGCAAGTTACTAAGTGATCCTCATGTCCACCAGCCACCCAGCTATCATCCTTCCTAATAATTGAATCACCAACTATAATTGCCATCCTGACCTTTCCCTCCTGGTCACGTGCCCCTGAAGACCTATTCTCTGTATGAGAGGATGCTAAATCACCTTGAGCGCAGGTCCTAGCTACAGGATTGCTTCCTGTCTGAAGGTGATGCTCTCCTTCCAGGTGAACTTTCTCCTCCAAGGTAACACAGGGGCTACTAGATTGGAGGTGGGACTTCTCTACTATGAAGGTCTCTGTCTCTCATAGCTCCTCCAGGTGGGCCACTCTAGCCTCCAGAGATCTGACTTGTTCTCTGAGAGCCAGGAGCTCTTTGCATTTACTGAACAGACATCATCTCCCAGCTGGCAAGAGGTCATCATACATGTGGCACTCTGTGCTTTTTATTCTGGATAACATGCCAGCTTTAGAGTAAGGTTTTGTTTTGGGGTTTTTTTTACTACATATGCTTAAAGAAAAATGTGAAATATGCACACTCCTCTGGAGGCTTTACAAAAGGAAAAAAACTTGCATGAGTTTCCGGGATCAGCTAAAGGAAGACATTTACGGCAAGTGCGGATGAGAGCTGCAGCTGTTTGCATCCAGGTCATCTCTTTGCAGGAGAGCTTTTCGTTTGTTAAAGCAGTTTTTCAAAATAGTGTTGCTAAAAGTTAAGCATAGTAAAATGCTTCTTTATAGTTGTATAATACCCGTCCAGCCAGTGTTGCTCCGATCATATGGCAGGATATTTGACCTCTGTCAGGGAAAACGAATGCATTGCTCGTATCTTTGGGAGAAGAGCCAAAAAGCACCCATCACTTTAAGCTATGGACCAATATTACCAGCAGCAGGTTTAACCAAAGAGCTAAGATAGAACCAAAGAGCTAAGAGAAACAGATGATAAGTATGAGAAAAAAAATGTGAAGCTTGCTGGGCAGACTGGATGGGCCGTTTGGTCGTCTTCTGCCGTCATTTCTATGTTTCTATGTTTCTATAAATTTAGTGCTTTCTGTAATTGAGCATGTTGTATTGTCTCAAACACAGCACTTCTACGGTGTGAAGTATAAATAGTAGGGATGTGCATTTGTGTTTTTAGTGCATGTTAAAAAAAAAAAAAATGAGTATGCACTATTTATTAAAAAAAAGAAAATGAACTGAAAAAGAAAATTAAATTTTTCTGGCTGCATATTCCTAGTAAGTAGTAACCCTGGATTGGACCAGTCTGGTCCAGATTAGGTATTGGTGCCCATGCTGGTGCCAGCTTCTAACTTCCTGATTTCTTCTGTCTGATGAGAAGAGCCACAAACCACCTTCTCCTCCTGCTGATGCCCACTTCTGCTGCTGTCTGGAGCATGGCAGGAGGGGTGAGTATGGGGCTCTACCCGCCTCTTGTCAGGTAATGGTGGCAGAGTCTGGGCACTGCAGTAACATTGTAGTCCCTGGGATTAGCCCAGCCCTGGAGTAATTTATCTCTGGTCTTCTCAGCCACCATTACCTCCCTGCAGTGATGTGCTTAATTTCTGCTTCAGTCCTTATTGAAAAGCTCTGCACTATCCTGGGCTGCTGCCACCTCAGCGCATCACCTGATTCTCTCTTACTGCACAATCATTACAGTACATTGATTTCCTTTTACAGTGCGCATATTAATCCAGTGCTAGGTCACACGATGTTAAGCTGCTGCATGAGAGCTGCTGGAGACAGCTTCCTCTAACTTCACCTTCATCCACTCATTGCGAAATCTCCAATAACTCAAGTCCATGCCACTGTAGCTTGTGCTTTCTAAAACGAGTTGGCTTGAGGAACAAGGGCTCAAGCCCCTCTTTCATAGCTCAGATGTTACATTTGGTTTACTGTCAGTTGAGGATGAAAAGCCCACATGCCCTGTACAGGATCATTGATGTGTAGTTGTATTTGAAAAGGAAATGAATGCACAATAAATGTCTTTCCTTGCAGTACATCAATGGTGGAAACCTGGAACAACTATTAGAATGTGACCAGCACCTCCCTTGGCAGGTCAGAGTGAAACTGGCCTACGACATCGCTTTGGGACTCGCCTATCTTCACTCCAAGGGCATCTTCCATCGGGACCTGACTTCGAAGGTAGGACTGAAGGGGAAATGAGATTCCAGGATGGGTTTCTTACTGATGCATTCTGCTCATTATAGAAGGTTGAACCTATTTAGTAGATTAAAACTTGTCTCTAAGTTTAGCATTTATGTAATTCTGCATTGTTATGAAATATATTTTGATGTATAATTTTTCTTTAAGCTGCTTAGGCAGGAATACAAATGTCAGAATAGACCAGCATGGTGAAGCAGATTAGAATTGTGTCTTGGTATGATATAAAAAACATTCGACATAAGGTGATTAGGCTTTCTCCAAGGACAAGTAGGATGTAGTAGTTCTCATAGGTGGGTAACATTATCCGGTGGAGTTTACTCCGAAGCTTTTGGTATGCTCTGCTGAGCACGTGTGTACTGTGCGGGCCCCCTCCTTTCTAATTTTCCATAGAGCCTAATCAGTCTCTTCTGTGAAAAATGTTTCTCTTTGCATATAGGTCCTTCTGGCTTACTTCTCTCATTCTCATTAGGCTTCCCTTGATTGTTTTTGTTATTTTGTTTTGTTTTCATCCATGTGCTTCAAGAGATCTGTTGATGATTTGTAATATCAAGTTATCTGATTTCACCTTACGTTTTTTGTCCAGTGAATTTAACAAATGCTCTATGTGCAGATCACAATAATAGATGTGCCCTCTGGTGGCCAAGCACAACATCAGAGTGGTCCATATACAGGAAAATGACTCCTACCTGCAGCTCATGGGCAACAGGAAAAAAGAACCCATCCCACAGGCGTCAGCATTGAGGCCAGAGAGCGGCTAGCACCTTCCATCCAATGAGTGAAGCATTCAG
This sequence comes from Rhinatrema bivittatum, assembly GCF_901001135.1. Lineage (NCBI taxonomy): Eukaryota > Metazoa > Chordata > Amphibia > Gymnophiona > Rhinatrematidae > Rhinatrema > Rhinatrema bivittatum. The sequence goes on along the minus strand of NC_042624.1, from coordinate 123,464,288 downwards.
GGCTTTCCTCAGTGCGTCAGCGTTCACAAGCATTCTTAGTCACAGTCTCAAGGCTGCTTCCCTGCTTTCCTCTCAGTTCTTTGGGAAGGAGCTGGCTGCTTCTGTAGTTCCCAGGCCTCTCCTTTGCTTCTTTCTGAGCCTGCACTATAAGTGGCTCTGGGAGCCACCCGGTACCCATAATCCGCTGTCTTAAGGTAAACTGGGGCCGGCCCTTTACACTGTTCTGGGGTTCTGTCGATTCCGGCACCAGGCGAAGGCATTTCCACGGAGAAGGATGCTCATCCTGGCATCTGTCTTGGGAATCACGGCCTCCAGGGGACTGGATGCCAGTCATCAATCATCCTGAAGTGACGCAGGGAGATGTGGCCACTCTTCCTACTTCCCATGCAGGTTATGTTTGTAGCACTTTATTTTCAGATAAAAACTCTCTACATTGACAATAAGTAATGTACATATCAGTTGAATGACATGCATAGTTTCAAAAACTTGTTGTTCGCCTGCTATAATTCCCAAGTCTTAGTTTTAAATACCTCTCCCCACCCCCCTCCCGGTTGAGATTTGTTCACTGTAAAGCTCTGTTACGCTGCATTACTAGTTCTCTGGAAACCGATGTGATGCTCCCAACGAATGTCACTCTATAAAAATGTTAACTGCCATCAGGAGAAAGCATTATTATGTATTTATCTTAATTGAAAATACTGGAAGTGCACCCTTGTTCTTAATCTGGCTAAGAGATGTCGAATCCTTTTCAATTAACTGGGCAGATAGTAAAATACTTGATTCTTCCAACTTGTTTATCAGCACCTTATATTCTCTGGTTTAAAAAAAATATCAAAATGACATTTTTGAGAAGGGAAAAATATCCCCGGCAAGGGGAAATTTCCAAGTGTATTGCACTATCTTTATGAAGGGATGGTAACTCCCAAATTCATAGCCCTGGATTTGATCCCGAGAATGCACCAGGTAATGGGGCCGATGTATAAGACCCACGGCAAAACGGGTGCAGGTTTTGATCACCGCATGCAGGTGAAGCTGCCACTTCCGCGGGATGTAAAAACCATAAATTATGCAAATGATTTGCGCACAGAAATCTCCACACATACAGGAAAATGCATGTACCCAATGCAGTAAGGACCTATGTAATGGCCGCATCCACACTCAAAACTCGCACCAATAATCCCCGCATAAAAGCGAGCGAGGGAACGAGTCTCTCTAGTAAGTGAAAGTATGACCCTGGAAACTAATTTAAATATTTCCAGTAACTGTGCTGCAGAAAACATGGCAAATATTTTTGCATGTTAATTCACACTGGCATAGCAGTGAGGTAGGTGCTCAGTTTGGATGTGAATTAATTAACAATCTTGCCTCTCTTCTGGACGTGTATCTGTCTGCCCAGGGAAGCACCTACCTAAGCTGGCCACTCTGAAGCTGAGAGAGGCGCTCAGCTAGCTGCTTCTCAGGCCACTCGTGCTCTATTCATGACAGAAAAATCTATATGATTGGTTGCCCAGAAAGGTGCCTAGCTTACCTTGCCACTCAGGCGCTGAGCTAGGAGCTTAGTTGCTTGCAAATCTGTATGTTTGGGCACCCAGAAAAGCGCCTAGCTAAGCTGGCCACCCGGACGCCATGATAGGCACTGGGCTGGGTGGTTTTCAGGATGCTCGGACGCAGACATAGGGCCCTCCGAGTCAGCGCTGACGTTTAACTCGTGCCCTGACCATGGTGGTAAAAAACCTGCATTAGCATTAGCGTGGCTCCCTGCATTGCCTATGATCAGCTAATCGCCTCCTTTGCATGCCGTTAGCATGCTTTCGTGCAGGAAAAACCGCGGGTCTGTAAGCACGTTCATACGCGCTTTCCCCCCACGCACAAAACCCTTATTACATCCCCGTATAGGGCTTTGCACGGGAAAACGCACATCCAAACCCATGGCAGCTTCAGCGCACCTTATTATATCTGCCCCAATAAGACTCTCTGGAGGAACCCGGTAAGCATATAGAGGATTATCACAGAAGATTTTATGGTTTTAAAAACAGTTGCTTTGAATTTTATACCTCCCAAATTTGTTTAAATCTGTTTATTAACATTTTAAAAATTAAACAAAAAAAGTCCAAGAACATATGATACATATCACATGTTTATATAACTCTTAGGTTACCCAACAGATTACCCAATCCCTATGTGTTGTCCTCCCCAACCTCCCTCCAAACCCATCATCCCCAGCTCTGCTGAGAAGGCAATTAGCATATAATGACAAATACGAGAGAGAAAAAGAAAAATGTTAAAAATGCAGCTCGTTCAATATTTGGCTAGGAACGCTATACGGTGGTAATATTATGTATGGCATCCAAATATCCAAAGTTCTTTTCTTATTCATCAAAGAAGACATCTTGCTTGAAAGTTTTTCCATAATTAGTGAATTATGAATACTATTGCACCACTGGGTAGGAGAAGGCACATCCGGTTGTCTCCAGACATGTAGAATAATGTGGCTGCCAAGATAAAGACTTCATTAATCCATAGCATGGGTTCTTCTTAGTGTTTGGGTAATTGCCAGGTTCTTGTGGCCTGGATTGGCCTCTGTTGGAAACAGGATGCTGGGCTTGATGGACCCTTGGTCTGACCCAGCATGGCAGGTTCTTATGGGAAAGCTATCCTCAAGTCATCAGAGATGATTGTTCCTATATTTTTTGTTTGACACTCTTTCAGTTCTTGTCCTTCTTATTGAGAGATGGCTGACGCATTCGTGCAACCCAGATGATTGATTTTGCACATTTCCACCCTGAATCTTCCTGCTTGTTCCTATCTCATTTTGTTTCCTCACCCTTTCCAGCATGGAGATTTCAGTGTCCTCTGCAGACAGGCGTAGCTTTCCTTCAAGTTGCTCAACACAGTTGCTTGTTCCAGTAGCAAGCCCTCCCTTCAGCAGAGGGGACTCCCGCTCTTCTGGGTTTGTCTGTCCTGGACTTGCTTTACGCTGCCGCAGTCTCCTCTCTTTGCTGTTGCCAGCATGTTCCCTGCTAGTAAAGTCTGCAGTGCTGCTACATTTGCTCTTCTCCAATCCCTTGGAATCCCCTCCCTCTTTAAGAAGGGTGGGCTGCACGTTCTTTTCCACTTCTCACGTTGCAGCAGGTAGATTTGAATTACTTACAAGCCGGACTTTCTTTCCCTTTGCACACCATCTTGGTGTTGCCTATTAAATCTAAATCCGTGTCAGCATAATCCCATTTTTGTTCATTACAGCAATAAATAGTAAAGATGATATTAATGTTAAACTGGTTCCTTCACTTGGGGCAGTAACCGCTAGCCCTTACCATCACCACTTACATGGGGACAGAACAAGCTGGCATGTAAAACGATGAGTCCGTGTGAATCAATCTTATGTAAATTCCTCCAGACTAAGACAATGACCTAGATTGTATACTGGCCCCCACCGTCTTCCTCAGCACCAGAATTTGTTTTGGCTAAGCAGTTTGGAAAATAGGCCATGTATTGTTGAGATGTATAAACTGCAGAGTGCTGTGAGTCATAGGGAAAGCAGCTTTCCCCAGCCTCCTGTCAATGTGTCTATTGTTAGTGCTGCCTAAATGAACATCCTGCTCTCTGACACCACCTAGCACCTGACGTTTGCTCACTGCTGAAAATTGAAAACCACCATTTCAAAAAGACAAGCTCCTGCTAGCAGTACAAGGATAAGATATGATTAGGAGCCTGACTTTATTACAAAATTACCAACATCTGACAACACAAATGTGAAGATATTGGCATCCCTGGGAACTTTTAACTTCCAGTCACCCTGAGATTACCATGGATTAGCGGAGGGGCAACTGCACACAGTGGGACCGGATGCTCACAAATTTGCTCTCATAAACACTCTTACATGTTCTCACTTACTTTCACTGCATATTCTCTCACATTCTCTCATGTACATTTACACCTTTACTTCCACCGTTCTCCCACCAACCCGTATACACTCACGTCTCTCCCTCTTCCATACACACACATGCCCACTCACTTTCACACCCATGCTCACTTGCACTCAGCTCTCTCCTACTCACCTACATACACTCTCAGATCTCTTCTTCCTACACAAATACACACTCACTCACTCTCACAGACATGCGCATTCATTCTCTCTCCCCCCCACTCTAACGTGGGCTCCTGGAGCAGCAGCAGCCTCTTCCTTCTCCTCCTGTGCTGCAGAAGTGGATGCTGTCTATTTCTTACTCCTCGTTCGATGCACGGGCAGGAAATCGCAATGTCGATTGGTTAAGGCAAACAGGATGGGGCGGGCAAGTGGCTGGATACAGGAAGCAGGCTGTGCAGGAGCAGGTGGTGTCACGAGGAAGCGAAGTTAAGAGATGGTAGAAATCACTGTCGAGTTCCTCCTTTTTCAGCCGCGCATGACCAATGGCGTTCCTTTCTTCTTTCCGGGTCCAAGCAGATTGGTTTCTGGTATTGGCCCGGAGACCCAGTAATTCTCTTAGAATTCTGGAGTCTCTGGGCAAATCCGCAGAGTTCCCAGGTCTGCTCTCCCTCCCTAACCCCTGCCTGATCCTCAGCTCTCCAGTCCTTTTCCTATATCTTCCCTAGCAATGCTCCCCATTCACTTCTGCCACATTGACCAAGAGCTTGGATCCAGCTTCTCCCCACAGCTGCCATCCCAACCTGTGCACAGGCTCATAGGAAAGGCATTGATCCAGTCCCCTCCCCAGGCCATTTATCACCATCATTAATTATCATTCATATGTTCATAGTCGTTGTTTTAATCACCAATTCATCACTATTATTCAATCAATATAATCAGTATCAATATTTAATATTAATCATCAATTCATCACCACTATTCAGTCAATATAATCAGTATCAATATTTAATATTAATCATCAATTCATCAGGCAGACCAATGAAACCCTGCCCCACCCACCCACCCACCCTTACGGTGGTGTGTGTATAGTCGTGGTGTTTGCCTTCTTATAGTGCTCTCGCTCGCTCGTGCTCTCGCTTTCTCTCTCTCTCCTTGATTGAAGCCACCGAGTGCCTTCCCGCGCGTGGTGCCGCGAGAGGTGCGGAAATAGCGGCGGCCCAGAAATTTTATCATCCTGCCCAGAGACCCTGAAATTTGTCTACATTTCCGGAGAGTTCCCAGGTATGGATATTGGATGCCCCCTGCGTTTCAAGGTCATGGAGGGACTTGGAGGGGGTTCACTTGGCAGACTGAGAGGAGGGAGCTGTGGGGACTTCAGGGGTAGAAGGAGGGAGAAGGTGATAGCTGCAGTGAGAGGTCCAGGACTAGGGAGGAGTCTTCACAAATTGGTAAGTCAGGGAAAATGTGAAAAATACATTTTTTTTGGGCAAAATTATTAGAAGAGAAACATCATAAAATCAGGCCGTTTTTATCTACAAGTTGAAATTACTTTGTGCTTAAAAAGAGGGGTTCAGAGTGAGTGAGTTGGGACGAGCTTTGGTTGCTGCAGAGAGGTTTCTCACACTGCAGAGCTGCTAGAGAAGGAATCCGTGCTCTCTAAAGTCCTGCTGAGACTGGAAGAGGAATACGTGGGTCACCTAAACCAAATTTTACAATGCTGGTGTCTGTGGGAGGAGAGGCTACGTGGCCCTGCTGGCTCCTTTCTCAGAGAGGCTGATCCTCGGGAGGGAAGAGAACTTTACCTTTCTGAGGACCTGGGGGATCCTCCTAATCAGAGCGGAAGCCCAGCTGCTGATGCTTACACACAAAAAGGAGAGAGAGCAAGCTAGATCCACGGGGGAAAACGAATCACTCGGGTTCATGACTCGATACTCTGCAAAGCAGGAACATTTAGAGGATCCTTTTTTTGTTCTGCATTTTCTGACCTGGAAGCTCCTGGTTACTCTCCAGCTCACTCAGCAGTGCCAGATTACCCACTAAACAAGTACGTACAGGGTCCCCTTCCAAACATCTTGGTGCCTGAGGGTCCCAGAGAGTCTTAATCTCTTACTGTGAGTCAAAATCAAAGCTGGGATCCCAGTGCCATGTGCCTGGGGAATCCCCACCTATTCCAGGGCTCGGCAAATCCCAGACACCAGGTCACCATGGCGTCTATACATTTCCCCATGCTGCATGGGAATTTCCTGTCCTGAAAATTAACAAAAAAAATAATACTTTTTAAATTGTAACTGCTGCCATGTTTAGCCCCAGCTCACATCCTCAGAACAGCCTTTTTTCCATCCATGGGGGGTAACCAGCACGGAGCGGCAGTTACTACCCTTAACAGAAACATGGGGGTAACCTGCAGGGAGCGGCAGTTACCCCCATGCCTTCTGTTAAGGGCAGTAACCTGCAAGGAGCGGCAGTTACTACCCTTAACAGAAACATGGGTTAACCTGCACAGAGCGGCAGTTACTGCCCTTAACAGAAACATGGGGGTAACCTGCACGGAGCGGCAGTTACTGCCCTTAACAGAAACATGGGGGTAACCTGCACAGAGCGGCAGTTACTGCCCTTAACAGAAACATGGGGGTAATCTGCACGGAGCGGCAGTTACTACCCTTAACAGAAACATGGGGGTAACCTGCACAGAGCGGCAGTTACTGCCCTTAACAGAAACATGGGGGTAACCTGCACGGAGCGGCAGTTACTGCCCTTAACAGAAACACGGGGGTAACCTGCACGGAGCGGCAGTTACTGCCCTTAACAGAAACATGGGGGTAACCTGCACAGAGCGGCAGTTACTGCCCTTAACAGAAACATGGGGGTAACCTGCAGGGAGCGGCAGTTACTGCCCTTAACAGAAACATGGGGGTAACCTGCACGGAGCGGCAGTTACTGCCCTTAACAGAAACATGAAGGTAACCTGCACGGAGCGGCAGTTACTACCCTTAACAGAAACATGGAGGTAACCTGCACGGAGCGGCAGTTACTGCCCTTAACAGAAACATGGGGGTAACCTGCACGGAGCGGCAGTTACTACCCTTAACAGAAACATGGGGTTAACATGCACGGAGCGGCAGTTACTGCCCTTAACAGAAACATGAAGGTAACCTGCACGGAGCGGCAGTTACTACCATAAATTGCTGGGCAGACTGCATGGACCAATTGTTTTTGGGTTTTTTCTGTCATTACTATATTACTCAGTCATCTAAGGATATATTTCTTTACAGAAAGGATGGTGGATGCATGGAACAGCTTCTCAGTGGAGGTGAAAGACAATGACTGTATCTGAATTTAAGAAAACAGGGACAAGTATAGGGAATCTGAGGAAGTATAGAGCTGAGCCGTTGGCATGGATGGGAAGGCGAGATAGGCCACGTGGGATTTCTGCTATCACATTCCTATGTAATGAAAAGGACTGGGCTCTGCAGGTGAGGTAGGAGGCCATTGCCAGCAGGGGGAATCCTTTGGGGTCACGATTGCTGCCACACTCCCTGCAGCAATGAAGGGAAGGCCTGAGAGTGAGCCATAAAAGCTGCAGGATACTGTAAAATAAACAGCAGGAAAGCCTGCATTGCTGCTCTGAGGTGGGGAGAGGGGAAGAAAGGAAGGATGGCTGACTTAGGAATGAGACTGGGGGGGATGAAAAAAAGTGGTTGAGATGAAGGGGTATTGTGAGGGTGGGGGCTTTAGTATTGAGAGAGAGGGACAGGTTGGAAGAATAGGAGACTGCTGGGGTAACACTGATAGGTAAAGTCACAGCACATTAAGGGTCTGATTTACTGAGCTGCTTATCTCATAGACACAAATTGGGCTCTAAAGAAGTTACGGCAGTCCTCGAGGGGGAGCCCAGTGTTGGAAGGGAGATCTTTCTGTGGGAACAAGGGGGCACTCGGCAGCTGGCTTCTAGATCCAATGACAACTGGTCAAGGCTCGTCCTATTTTACATCCTTCTTCTCCTTCCTAGTCTGGTCCTTGGCCAGAGTCCATACACCAAGTCGTCTTCTGTAACTTTGCAATCATGGACCCTGAATCTCACCACTAAGTATTATCCTTCAGGAATAAACATGATTCTCTCCACACCATCCCCAGCAGTCGTGGGAGCAGAATACCCAACTCTGATCAAACCAGGGACTTAACTCATGGCAGTGGTATTACCCTTGGGAATGCTGGAAGCGTAAACTGAACATTGGCCACCCTCCAGTCTTCAGCAACAATTTTAATGATAGGTTACAAACTTTTATTAATAGATCAGAAATTTCATTTTGAGTTCCTTCAGAACCCTAGGATGCATACCATCCAGTCCAGGTGATTTGCTGCTCTTTAGTTTGTCAATATGGCCTACTACATCTTCCAGGTTCACAGTGATTTGGTTCAGTTCATCTGAATCATCACCCCTGAAAATCATCTCCGGAACTGGTATCTCCCCAACTCCTCATTAGTAAGCACAGAAGCAAAGAATTCATTTAGTCTTTTTCACAATGGCCTTATCTTCCCTAAGAGCCCCTTTAGCCATCCCATAATGGTCCACCTGACTCGATCACAGGTTTCCTGCTTTTGGATACATTTTTAAAAAGTATTTATTGCCTGTCTGACCAGCTTCATTTCAAATTCTCTCTCAGCCTGTCTTATCAATGTTTTACATTTGATTTGATAATGCTTTTTCCTATTTTCTTCAAATGGATCCTTCTTCCTATTTTTTAAGGACATTTTTTGGGTAAAATAGCTTGTTCCTTCTCCTGCTGCTAGACCAGTCTTCACTATTGGGTATTCTCTTTCCGTTTCTGGTGGAGATCAGAGCTCCTCATACTTGCCCTAACTCTCCTGTTGCGTTAGTACTCTTTGAAGATACCTCCCTCCGAACCATGCTTTCAGAAGCATTTCAGATTTAAACAGGCCTTTGAGGGGCTGGATTAGAGCTAATTGGGAGGTTATGTGACGGGAAGTTAGCAAATGCAGGAAGCCCTCTGGACATTGTTAGAAGGAGCAACAGATTAAATTGCGTCAGTAGACCGAGTTTGTAGTATTAGTTTTGTGCATTTTTTGGATGTTTAAATTGGGATCCACTTAGAACAAAGGATAATGCAGAATATGAATGTTTTAAGTAAGAGGAGATTGAGGAAAGAGGGCCTAGTAGAGCACTGGACTGAGAATTGGGGAAGCCAGGGTTGAAATTCTGCTTTTTCCATTGACATCTTGTAATGTTAGGTAAGTCACTTTATTTACCATTGCCTCAGATACCCAGGGTGATAACCCTGTGCAAAAAATGTCAGCGCACAGTTTTAATGCTCAGATTAAACATTTGTTTAACTCCCGATGCAGTAAGCTAATGGTATGTAAATGCATCAGGAGTTTAAGAAAAAAAAAAGCGCTGTAGACTGCAAAATGCTGGTTCAGCCCAGGCTGAATGCACTTTTAACTGGAAGTGGCGGGGGAGGGGGTACAGCTAACCATGGCTATGACTAGCCGGATAAGTCTATACTTATCTGCTTAAGTGTTGTAAACGTCTCTTTCGTGCCTGGGGTTAAGTTTCCAGCACACCTCTGAATTGGGAGGAAATAGCTGCTGCCCTTATTTGCATTAGATTTCCATGCGAGGACACTAAGAACAATGCACAGTTTTATCCACACATTTTCTGCAGGTAAAGCTCCTTCCTACATTGGCAGTAAGGTTTGCCTGTAGAAAATGCTTGCACAACTGCAGATATAAAACTGCATTCAGCAGAATGCACCTCTCTGCGGGGCCCCTTAGATTGTAAGCACTTTGTGGCAGGGCCTTATTATTCCTGAATACCTCTCACCATTGTACAGTGCTGCATACATCCAATATCACTATAAAAATAAGTATGTTATAAACAAAATCCCTTTGACAGTGAAGTTAGAAAAACACATTTTATTTTTGGTAGTAATTTATTTATTTAACATGTTTTGTATATCGTCATTCGGTTTCGCCATCATAACTGTTCACAAGTTACATTACTGAAATACGTAACAGTTTTCAGAAGGTATTAGATTTTTTTGTATAATTTTTAGTTTAAAATTGTGTAACAGCTGACAAGTACCCTGTTCTATAACTTAATGAGATATTAATATCCTGTTTAGTTGGTGTCTAGAAGATCTTCTTGGTTGGAAAATGTTGGAGCCCTTACAAGGAGTGTCACAGGACAGGATTAAGGTGCATTAGCAGAGTTGGATGGCTCCTGGAATATCAGGGATATGGCAGGGCAGGAGTGAGGTGAACTGGCCGAGCTGTGTGTGGTGTCTCAGTACTGGAATAGTAAGGGTAAGAGTGAGGTGCATTGGTAAAGCTGTATGGGGGGATCACAGTACTGTAATGGGAGGGGAGGGCAGGAGTGAGGTGCATTGCTAGAGCTGTGTCTGTATATGGGGGGAGTCTCCGTACTGGAATAGGGGGTGCTGCAGGGCATGAATGAGGTGCATTGGCAGAGCGGTGTTGAGGGGACCTCAGTACTGGAATAGCAGGGGGTGCTGCAGGGCAGGAGGGAGGTGCATGGGCAGAGCTGTGTGCAGGGGTCTCAGTCCTGGAATAGCAGGGGGTGCTGCAGGGCAGGAGGGAGGTGCATGGGCAGAGCTGTGTGTGGGGTCTCAGTCCTGGAATAGCAGGGGGTGCTGCAGGGCAGGAGGGAGGTGCATGGGCAGAGCTGTGTGTGAGGGTCTCAGTCCTGGAATAGCAGGGGGTGCTGCAGGGCAGGAGGGAGGTGCATGGGCAGAGCTGTGTGTGAGGGTCTCAGTACTGGAATAGCAGGGGGTGCTGCAGGGCAGGAGGGAGGTGCATTGGCAGAGCTGTGTGTGGGGTCTCAGTCCTGGAATAGCAGGGGGTGCTGCAGGGCAGGAGTGAGGTGCATGGGCAGAGCTGTGTGTGGGGGGGTCTCAGTACTGGAATAGCAGGGGGTGCTGCAGGGCAGGAGTGAGGTGCATGGGCCGAGCTGTGTGTGAGGGTCTCAGTACTGGAATAGCAGGAGGTGCTGCAGGGCAGGAGGGAGGTGCATGGGCCGAGCTGTGTGTGAGGGTCTCGGTCCTGGAATAGCAGGGGGGTGCTGCAGGGCAGGAGGGAGGTGCATGGGCAGAGCTGTGTGTGAGGGTCTCAGTACTGGAATAGCAGGGGGTGCTGCAGGGCAGGAGTGAGGTGCATGGGCAGAGCTGTGTGTGGGGGTCTCAGTCCTGGAATAGCAGGGGGGTGCTGCAGGGCAGGAGGGAGGTGCATGGGCAGAGCTGTGTGTGGGGTCTCAGTACTGGAATAGCAGGGGGTGCTGCAGGGCAGGAGGGAGGTGCATGGGCAGAGCTGTGTGTGAGGGTCTCAGTACTGGAATAGCAGGGGGTGCTGCAGGGCAGGAGTGAGGTGCATGGGCAGAGCTGTGTGTGAGGGTCTCAGTACTGGAATAGCAGGGGGTGCTGCAGGGCAGGAGGGAGGTGCATTGGCAGAGCTGTGTATCGGGGGGGTCTCAGTCCTGGAATAGCAGGGGGTGCTGCAGGGCAGGAGTGAGGTGCATGGGCCGAGCTGTGTGTGAGGGTCTCAGTCCTGGAATAGCAGGGGGTGCTGCAGGGCAGGAGGGAGGTGCATGGGCCGAGCTGTGTGTGAGGGTCTCAGTCCTGGAATAGCAGGAGGTGCTGCAGGGCAGGAGTGAGGTGCATGGGCAGAGCTGTGTGTGAGGGTCTCAGTACTGGAATAGCAGGGGGGTGCTGCAGGGCAGGAGGGAGGTGCATGGGCAGAGCTGTGTGTGAGGGTCTCAGTACTGGAATAGCAGGGGGTGCTGCAGGGCAGGAGTGAGGTGCATTGGCAGAGCTGTGTGTGGGGGTCTCTACTGGAATAGCAGGGGGTGCTGCAGGGCAGGAGTGAGGTGCATTGGCAGAGCTGTGTGTGGGGGTCTCAGTACTGGAATAGCAGGGGGGTGCTGCAGGGCAGGAGTGAGGTGCATTGGCAGAGCTGTGTGTGGGGTCTCAGTCCTGGAATAGCAGGGGGTGCTGCAGGGCAGGAGGGAGGTGCATGGGCCGAGCTGTGTGTGGGGTCTCAGTACTGGAATAGCAGGGGGTGCTGCAGGGCAGGAGGGAGGTGCATGGGCAGAGCTGTGTGTGGGGTCTCAGTCCTGGAATAGCAGGAGGTGCTGCAGGGCAGGAGGGAGGTGCATGGGCAGAGCTGTGTGTGGGGTCTCAGTCCTGGAATAGCAGGAGGTGCTGCAGGGCAGGAGGGAGGTGCATGGGCAGAGCTGTGTGTGAGGGTCTCAGTACTGGAATAGCAGGGGAGGGCAGGGCAGGAGGGAGGTGCATGGGCAGAGCTGTGTGTGGGGTCTCAGTCCTGGAATAGCAGGAGGTGCTGCAGGGCAGGAGGGAGGTGCATGGGCAGAGCTGTGTGTGGGGTCTCAGTACTGGAATAGCAGGAGGTGCTGCAGGGCAGAAGTGAGGTGCATGGGCAGAGCTGTGTGTGGGGTCTCAGTCCTGGAATAGCAGGGGGTGCTGCAGGGCAGGAGGGAGGTGCATGGGCAGAGCTGTGTGTGAGGGTCTCAGTACTGGAATAGCAGGGGAGGGCAGGGCAGGAGGGAGGTGCATGGGCAGAGCTGTGTGTGGGGTCTCAGTCCTGGAATAGCAGGGGGTGCTGCAGGGCAGGAGGGAGGTGCATGGGCAGAGCTGTGTGTGAGGGTCTCAGTACTGGAATAGCAGGGGAGGGCAGGGCAGGAGGGAGGTGCATTGGCAGAGCTGTGTGTGAGGGTCTCAGTACTGGAATAGCAGGAGGTGCATGGGCAGAGCTGTGTGTGGGGTCTCAGTCCTGGAATAGCAGGAGGTGCTGCAGGGCAGGAGGGAGGTGCATGGGCAGAGCTGTGTGTGGGGTCTCAGTACTGGAATAGCAGGAGGTGCTGCAGGGCAGGAGGGAGGTGCATGGGCCGAGCTGTGTGTGAGGGTCTCAGTACTGGAATAGCAGGAGGTGCATGGGCAGAGCTGTGTGTGGGGTCTCAGTCCTGGAATAGCAGGAGGTGCTGCAGGGCAGGAGGGAGGTGCATGGGCAGAGCTGTGTGTGAGGGTCTCAGTCCTGGAATAGCAGGGGGTGCTGCAGGGCAGGAGGGAGGTGCATGGGCAGAGCTGTGTGTGAGGGTCTCAGTACTGGAATAGCAGGAGGTGCTGCAGGGCAGGAGGGAGGTGCATGGGCAGAGCTGTGTGTGTGGGGTCTCAGTACTGGAATAGCAGGGGGTGCTGCAGGGCAGGAGGGAGGTGCATGGGCAGAGCTGTGTGTGAGGGTCTCAGTCCTGGAATAGCAGGGGGTGCTGCAGGGCAGGAGGGAGGTGCATGGGCAGAGCTGTGTGTGAGGGTCTCAGTACTGGAATAGCAGGAGGTGCTGCAGGGCAGGAGGGAGGTGCATTGGCAGAGCTGTGTGTGGGGTCTCAGTACTGGAATAGCAGGGGGTGCTGCAGGGCAGGAGGGAGGTGCATGGGCAGAGCTGTGTGTGAGGGTCTCAGTACTGGAATAGCAGGGGGTGCTGCAGGGAAGGAGTGAGGTGCATGGGCAGAGCTGTGTGTGGGGTCTCAGTCCTGGAATAGCAGGGGGTGAGGGCAGGGCAGGAGGGAGGTGCATGGGCAGAGCTGTGTGAGGGTCTCAGTACTGGAATAGCAGGGGGTGCTGCAGGGCAGGAGTGAGGTGCATTGGCAGAGCTGTGTGTGGGGGTCTCAGTACTGGAATAGCAGGGGGTGCTGCAGGGCAGGAGGGAGGTGCATGGGCAGAGCTGTGTGTGAGGGTCTCAGTCCTGGAATAGCAGGGGGTGAGGGCAGGGCAGGAGGGAGGTGCATGGGCAGAGCTGTGTGTGGGGTCTCAGTACTGGAATAGCAGGGGGTGCTGCAGGGCAGGAGTGAGGTGCATGGGCAGAGCTGTGTGTGAGGGTCTCAGTACTGGAATAGCAGGAGGTGCTGCAGGGCAGGAGTGAGGTGCATTGGCAGAGCTGTGTGTGGGGGTCTCAGTCCTGGAATAGCAGGGGGTGCTGCAGGGCAGGAGGGAGGTGCATGGGCCGAGCTGTGTGTGAGGGTCTCAGTACTGGAATAGCAGGAGGTGCTGCAGGGCAGGAGTGAGGTGCATGGGCAGAGCTGTGTGTGGGGGTCTCAGTCCTGGAATAGCAGGGGGTGCTGCAGGGCAGGAGGGAGGTGCATGGGCAGAGCTGTGTGTGGGGTCTCAGTACTGGAATAGCAGGGGGTGCTGCAGGGCAGGAGGGAGGTGCATGGGCAGAGCTGTGTGTGGGGTCTCAGTACTGGAATAGCAGGGGGTGCTGCAGGGCAGGAGTGAGGTGCATGGGCAGAGCTGTGTGTGGGGTCTCAGTACTGGAATAGCAGGGGAGGGCAGGGCAGGAGGGAGGTGCATGGGCCGAGCTGTGTGTGGGGTCTCAGTCCTGGAATAGCAGGAGGTGCTGCAGGGCAGGAGGGAGGTGCATGGGCAGAGCTGTGTGTGGGGGTCTCAGTACTGGAATAGCAGGGGGTGCTGCAGGGCAGGAGGGAGGTGCATGGGCAGAGCTGTGTGAGGGTCTCAGTCCTGGAATAGCAGGGGGTGCTGCAGGGCAGGAGGGAGGTGCATGGGCAGAGCTGTGTGTGGGGTCTCAGTCCTGGAATAGCAGGCTTTGAGGTGCATTGACAGAACTGGGTGGAAACAGCAATACAATCCTTTTTGATGATGCGCCCCCCCCATTCCCTTCCGTGTTGCAGGCAGTGCAATCAGTAGCTGTGCCTCATGTTCCAGCTGTGAGGGAGGCCTGTGAGAACTTGGACAGGTTAAATTCTTCCACTTTATATGGCATTTACTGCTTAACACTTGCCCTGCCTTTTGTACAGTTAGCATTCCCCTCGTTACAGCTCTGGGAAACCTTTGGCCATGAGCTGACTTAATAGCTTTCCCAGGACTGCACTTTGGTGCTGCTAGTAATGACTGCTGAGATCACTGATTCAAATAAGACCTTAATCGCTTTATAGATGGGAGGCCACAGAGTGCATCAGGAAAGCCTTTGGGAAACTTGTTTTTGAAATACTGCATGGCTCCCTTTCTGGAAGAGCAAATAATGCAGGGACCAGAACTGGACCTGAGATCAGAATGGAGCATTTTCCCTGCAGGAGCCAATGGGAAAAATCACTTCTGAATGTAGCATAGTAACCACAGCAGAAAAAGACCAAATGGTCCACCCAATCTGCCCAGCAAGTTTCTTATGGGAGTACCTGCCGCTCCGTGCAGGTTACCCCCGTGTTTCTGTTAAGGGCAGTAACTGCCGCTCAGTGCAGGTTACCCCCATGCTTTCTGTAAGGGAAGTAACTGCCGCTCAGTGCAGGTTACCCCCATGTTTCTGTTAAGGGTAGTAACTGCCGCTCCGTGCAGGTTACCCCCATGTTTTTGTTAAGGGTAGTAACTGCCGCTCCGTGCAGGTTACCCCCATGTTTCTGTTAAGGGTAGTAACTGCCGCTCCGTGCAGGTTACCCCCATGCTTTCTGTAAGGGCAGTAACTGCCGCTCCGTGCAGGTTACCCCCATGTTTCTGTTAAGGGTAGTAACTGCCGCTCCGTGCAGGTTACCCCCATGTTTCTGTTAAGGGCAGTAACTGCCGCTCCGTGCAGATTACCCCCATGTTTCTGTTAAGGGCAGTAACTGCCGCTCCGTGCAGGTTACCCCCATGTTTCTGTTAAGGGCAGTAACTGCCGCTCTGTGCAGGTTACCCCCATGCTTTCTGTAAGGGTAGTAACTGCCGCTCCGTGTAGGTTACCCCCCCCAAACCTTATTTCTACCCTTAACATATTTACAATCAAAACCAAGCAACTATCAAACCCATAACAAAATGACTGCTAGCAGTATTGTTGCAGGGTGAGCAGCCGCCTTGATAATTCAGACAGTGCTGCTTGAATGTGTTTAGCTTTTAGACTTGGCCGTATAAGCAGTCCTGTGCTTTTCCCCTAATGTCTGCGTTTCACTACTCCAGACTGTAAAAGCTGGGGCCCATCATCTGAATTCATTCCCCTTTTTGTCCTTTGCTCCCACCTTTGAAACGAGAACAATGTTGTGGTTGCATGTAAAGCATCCAGGCTAATTGATCTAAGGGTAGTAATCTGCATTATTTCCGTTAAGAGTACTGCCTCTCTGTGCAGGTTAGCTCCATGCACCCTTTTCTTCACTTCCAACCTGTAGCCTTTTGGGATTTGCAGTGTTTATTCATTATTGTTTTCATCTTCGCCACCTCTTCACCATCGCCCTATCCGTGAAGAAAAATTCCTCATATATGTTGTTTTCCCCCTGGAGTTTCATTTTCTACAGTAACAATTTGTAACTTATCATTAAAATCATCCATTGTACCTGAAGACTGGAGGGTGGCCAATGTAACCCCAATATTTAAACAGGGCTCCAGGGGCGATCCGGGAAACTACAGACCGGTTAGCCTGACGTCAGTGCCGGGAAAAATAGTGGAAAGTGTTCTAAACATCAAAATCACAGAACATATAGAAAGACATGGTTTAATGGAACAAAGTCAGCATGGCTTTACCCAGGGCAAGTCTTGCCTCACAAATCTGCTTCACTTTTTTGAAGGGGTTAATAAACATGTGGATAAAGGTGAACCGGTAGATATAGTATACTTGGATTTTCAGAAGGCGTTTGACAAAGTTCCTCATGAGAGGCTTCTAGGAAAAGGTGGCGATGTCCTTTCGTGGATTGCAAACTGGTTAAAAGGCAGGAAACAGAGAGTAGGATTAAATGGGCAATTTTCTCAGTGGAAGGGAGTGGACAGTGGAGTGCCTCAGGGATCTGTATTGGGACCCTTACTGTTCAATATATTTATAAATGATCTGGAAAGAAATACGACGAGTGAGATAATCAAATTTGCAGATGACACAAAATTGTTCAGAGTAGTTAAATCACAAGCAGATTGTGATAAATTGCAGGAAGACCTTGTGAGACTGGAAAATTGGGCATCCAAATGGCAGATGAAATTTAATGTGGATAAGTGCAAGGTGATGCATATAGGGAAAAATAACCCATGCTATAATTACACAATGTTGGGTTCCATATTAGGTGCTACAACCCAAGAAAGAAATCTAGGTGTCATAGTGGATAACACATTGAAATCGTCGGTGCAGTGTGCTGCAGCAGTCAAAAAAGCAAACAGAATGTTAGGAATTATTAGAAAGGGAATGGTGAATAAAACGGAAAATGTCATAATGCCTCTGTATCGCTCCATGGTGAGACCGCACCTTGAATACTGTGTACAATTCTGGTCGCCGCATCTCAAAAAAGATATAATTGTGATGGAGAAGGTACAGAGAAGGGCTACCAAAATGATAAGGGGAATGGAACAACTCCCCTATGAGGAAAGACTTAAAGAGGTTAGGACTTTTCAGCTTGGAGAAGAGACGACTGAGGGGGGATATGATAGAGATGTTTAAAATCATGAGAGGTCTAGAACGGGTAGATGTGAATCGGTTATTTACTCTTTCGGATAATAGAAAGACTAGGGGGCACTCCATGAAGTTAGCAATGGGCACATTTAAAACTAATCGGAGAAAGTTCTTTTTTACTCAATGCACAATTAAACTCTGGAATTTGTTGCCAGAGGATGTGGTTAGTGCAGTTAGTGTAGCTGTGTTTAAAAAAGGATTGGATAAGTTCTTGGAGGAGAAGTCCATTACCTGCTATTAAGTTCACTTAGAGAATAGCCACTGCCATTAGCAATGGTTACATGGAATAGACTTAGTTTTTGGGTACTTGCCAGGTTCTTATGGCCTGAATTGGCCACTGATGGAAACAGGATGCTGGGCTTGATGGACCCTTGGTCTGACCCAGTATGGCATTTTCTTATGTTCTTATCATTAAAACCTTTCAGGTATCTGAAGGTCTGTATCCTATCTCCCCTGCACCTCCGATCCTTCAGCCTCTCATAAGTCTTCTGATACGGTGCCCACACCATTTTGGTCACCCTTCTCTGGACCCTCTTATCCTGTCT
Source organism: Rhinatrema bivittatum (assembly GCF_901001135.1). NCBI lineage: Eukaryota > Metazoa > Chordata > Amphibia > Gymnophiona > Rhinatrematidae > Rhinatrema > Rhinatrema bivittatum. The sequence continues at coordinate 123,446,417 of NC_042624.1, read as the reverse complement.
CTTTTGAGATACGGGCTCCAGAACTGCACACAGTACTTAAGATGGGGCTCACCAAGGCCCTGTACAAGGGCATTACCACTTCCTGGTTATTCCTCTCTCTATGCAGCCCAGCATTCTTTTAGCTTTAGCTATCGCCTTGTCACATTGCTACGCCATATTCAGATAGCCAGACACTAGTTCCCCAAGGTCCCTCTCCCAGTCCGTGCATATTAGTCTTCCACCCCATCACATACAGCTCTTTTGGATGACCGCACCCCAGATGCAGGACTCTGCACTTCTTGGCACTGAATCCTAGCTGACAAATCTTCAAGCACTCTTCCAGCTTTCTCAAATCACTTTTCATTCTTTCCACTGCTGCAGATCTTGGTACCTGCAAATGGACAAACTTTAACTTCTGTCCTTTCTGCAGTGTTGCTGACAAAGACATTGAACAAATTGGTCCCAAACCCGATCCTTCTGCCACTCCACTTATCATTGTTCTCTCATCAGAATAGGATCCATTTACCATTGCACACTCTTAGTCAACCAGTATGTAATGCACTTCACCACCAGCTTTTCATTTTATTCAGGAGCCTCCTGTGCGGGGTCTGAAATCCAAGTAGATTACATTGAGTGCTCTTCCTTGATACAGTTCTTTAGTCACCCAATCCGATTTGTCTGATAGGACTTTCCCCAGGTGAATCCATGCTGCCTCGGGCTTCACTAGCCTTTCCTTCAGCAGTGTCTCCAGTAATTTTCTCACCACTGAGGTGAGGCTCACCGGCCTGTAGTTTCCAGCCTCCTCTGCTACCACCACCGCTCTTGTTTCCAGGGATTTATTGAACAGGTCACTCAGCGGAGCCGCCAGCACATCTCTGACCTCCCTCAGTATCCTGGGATGAACCTTATCCAGGCCCATGGCTTTGTTCACTGTTTTCCAGCTCTTCATCTACCCCACTTCCAACCAGCAATGTCGTTCTCCAGGGTCGTCTTTAGTGAACACTGACCTCTGTTTAATATTTTGCTATTTCTTCATCTTTATCCACATCTTATTCATGGTCACCTTTCGATTTCACTAATCCACCTTAGGTCTTCCTCCTTTCTCTGATGTATCTGAAAAATGTTTTCTCACCTCACTTTATACCTCTTTGGCAATCCTTTCTTCCACTTGACTTTTTGCTTTCCTGATTTTTCTTCGTCTTCCTCAGATTCACCAGGTATTCTTCCCTGTGTTCCTTTTTGAGATTTTTTTACTTCTTGAACGCTGTTCTTTTTGCCTCTGAGAACCAGGTCGGTTATTTATTTGTTCCTCTTGCTTTTGTTTACTTTTCTCACATGTAGATTTGTTGCCTTTGTAATCGCTCCTTTTAGTTTGGCCCAATGTTCAGCTCACTCACTTTCTCCCAGTCTTCCAGTTCTTCCTCCAAGTACATCTCCACTTTGACATAGTCCATATTTTTGAAATTCAGAACTTGGATCTTGGTGTGCCTTCTCTGTATCCTGTTTGCTATATCAAACCATACAGTCTGAAGATCACTGGTGCTCAGGTGAGCATCTCCTGGACATTAAAGACATTATCCTCACTGGAGAGCACGCGCCCTCTCTCATGGTTTCCTTTACCTTTTATTTGAAGAGCATCCGCCATCTCTCTGTCTTTACTCCAGCCCATATCTGGCAGATTACAATCACTAAGCAGCACCACTTCACCCTTCTTTTCTAACTATTGGATGTCTTCGATCAGATCTATTTCTAGTTCTGCTGTTTGAGTCGGGAGCCTGTACACCAGACCAGTGTAAATGGAAATGACATCTATTTTTTTTTTTTTGACAGCCCAAAATGCTTCTTCCCTACCCCATGTCCCTTGCATTTTAGTTGCTTTGATATTGTGTTTGACATAAAACAGCTCCTTCCCCCCCCTTTCTGTTTTGTTTAGTCTTTCTTACCAAGTTAGAGCCCAGGATGGCCGTATCCCAATCATGAGCCTCAGTGAGCCATGTTTTATCCAAGTCCTCCTCCACTAATAAGGCCTACAGCTCTGGGATATTATTGCCCAGACTAGGAGCATTTGAGGTCATAGCTTTCCAACGTTCCCCTTTGGTTTGATACTCTTCCAAGTCATCTTTTCTGCCTTTATGAGCTGATTGATTTGTCCTTTCCACTTCTCGCTTCCTGTATTGCTTGGGGATGACGTCCCAGTTTCATTGGTCATCTCCTGCCTCCCCCATGCTCTAGTTTAAATACTTAGCATCCCCTTTCCTGCCACAGACACATGTGGACCATCCTTACCATATGGCCTTTTACTGCTCCATACCTGGGCCCCACATCACGCTTCAATTTCCCCCCCCCCTCCCCCCCAAATGGCCCTTTTCTGAGCTCTTCATGGGTCCTGCTTCTTTCTTTGAAGGTCAGAAGGGATCCAAGTAGAAATGGACAAACTCTTATCTTTGTTTCTGCAGAGCTGACTCTACCATCCAGGGAGACCTGCTCCCTTTCTTTTTGACATAGTAAAAGTGTCACTGAGCTGCTGCAATGCAGAAACTTAGCGTGAGGCTCTGCAGATTCTGCAGACACATGTGCGGTACAGCAGAAAGCAGCAAGCTGTCCAGTATGTGCTACTGACCTGAAAATCAAAATTGAATACGTAGGGAGGTAATAAATAGTGCCCATTACATCAAGGTTTTAATTTATCGTTTGATCCACCTTTTCCTAAAGTTAAGCCCTAGGTGGATTGCAAAGTAACAAGGCATTGGAATGGTTATATATAGATTGCAATTAGGTAAGTAGGAATAAGGAAGTAGGTGTATTATGCATAATTTTCATATATATAGTTAAGTAAATCAAACACCAGTGGTTTGAGAGAGATTAATAAGCTGTTAGATGTAGCCTGGAAGAATGAGAACTTTGAGAGATTGATAGGGAGACTTTGGGGTGATATTAGAGACTTAGAGGATGAGTGTCTGCTATGGGATATAGGGGAGGGTCTGGCTAAACTGTCAATACTTTCCTGGCAATATGTAGAGACAAGTGTTTCAGTCACGCAGCAAGATAAATAACGAGGAAAATCTTCCCTTTATGAATAAATCTGCTATCTGCAAACCAGCAGGCAGTTGGGTTTTAAAGATGGTAAACGAACATTGAAGTGTCATTATATCATTGCGTGCTGGGGATACAGGGTATAAACGTCTTCCTCTCGTTTCAGAATTGCTTGATAAAGAATGACGATGGCAGGTACTCAGCAGTGGTGGCAGACTTTGGCCTGGCAGAGAAAATTCCTGATTACAGGTAACCTGACAGCCTCTTTGTACTGAAATACCCTGCTGTAACTTTAACTGCTGGGCTTTCATCCAGATCTCCAAAGCCCTTTAAGAACCTAGATCCAAAACAAATCCAGAGCTTTTCAAGCAAGCTGCAAATGGAGTACTAGGCCAGTGTTTCCCAACCAGTGTGCTGTGGAAAAGTTACCATATCTGATGATGAGATCCAGACCAGGACGTGAGCTCTGTTCTCGGCACCTCACTGTAACACACCTGCAGTGGTTCCTTTCTGAAAGCCTGCGTTATCATGCATGACTCTTCTTCTGGCTACAGCATGAGCCTTAGAGTGTCTTTAATGGTCCCAGCACCACCTAATCTTTCCCCTCCTGAGCCTCCCCTTTCGAGTTCTTCCAGACTGAGGGAGACAGAGCATGCATGCACCAAGCGCTGGATGTGACTTGCTTTGAGTGTTGAGCAACAGTAGTGAAGACATTGAGCAAGGTCCCCGTATCATATAGGCTTCTCCCTTCTCCTGCAGTTGTACATAGAGGTCCATTGTGACAAATTCATGTCCGTCTGGCCCCTTTTTCTTTCTTCTATTTTTTTTTAATTTGCAAGAGAGACTGGTGGGGCTTACTGTGCTTCCCTAGCTCTTTTGACCATAAGTCCTCTCCATGTCTGCATTGCCCATCCTGTGAACATTGGTGTGCCACACATTTTGGTTAATATAGATGTACCTTGGGCTTGAAAAGGTTGGAAAACACTGTCCTAGGCAGCTGCCTGCCCTGAATTCATACCACTGGGGAAGCATCAGTAGTTCTAGGGTCCTGAGAGCGGGAACTTTGCTGCTAAAGGTTAATTATCAAGCTCAAGTGTGGTAGGATGATAGAGACACAACCCAACATATCTTGAAAGTGGTAGGAAGAGCAGCACCTATGCCATTTTCATATATTTGAATATTTTAACATTAATATTGCTTCTAACTCTAGGTGCTATTAGAAAACTGAAAACATTTATTGTACAAAACACATAGGGGCAGTGAATTAAAAAACCGTTAAGATATTCTTTAGATAAATGTGTGAGACCCACAACATTATTCATGGGCCTTTTTTGGAATGATTAATTTGGAAAGGTTTGTGTGACAACTGTGAACTCTGGAGTAGTCTCTGAAGTTTATCATTAAACTCTGGTTCTGTTCCCAGAATTGATTGATTTTTCCTCACAATCTCTGATTTGAATCTGCAGCAGAAAGCAAAATACAGGGCACATTGACTCCTGCTAATTAGAGCTCCTGCCCCAGGGTAGATCTGTCATTGCCACTGTGGATCCCAGATCTTTCCTGTCTCAAAGTATCTTCACTATACAAAACAGGGTGCACAAATAGTCAGGACCTAATGACCTGAAACAAGTAAGAGCAGCTTACTAATTTTTTAAATCAATAAATAAGTATTCTACAAAGCAGGATACAGAATTTTATCTGTCGATAAGTAGGCTGAATTAGCCGTTTCCTAGCATGTAGCCAGATGGACTCAGGAACAAAGGGTTTATGCTCCCCTGCCAGCAGATAGAGGCGGAGTCAGGTTTCAAAGCTGACCTCACCCTAGATACCCCCTTGCAGTGACCTTAGCCATTCAGTATCTCTGTCTCCTTAGCAGATGTGGACGCTATCCCCACACCACTAGCGGTGTTTAGTGGGATTGCAGCACTAGTTTGAAGGAGAAATTTACCTTTAAATTGAAAGGAAGATCGAGCCCCGCTCTTCTGCGGTGATAACTAAAGGATCTTCCCCCAGTTGAGAATTCCTGAGGTGATTTCCGAGATCCCTCAGAGGTTTGCCTTGGTCCGGTAGCCGGCTCCCGGCATGGACTTTGCTGCTGAAACAGATGAAAGTGCAATGTAAAGCGTAGAAGACCAAAGTTAATGCTTGCTTTTGTTTGCAGAGCAAGGTTGTATCACTAATAAATAAGCTCTCTTAGAACTCTAGAAGTTGGGCATGGTACAAAAGAAAGCAATGTCTTCAAAGGGTAGCGGGTGCAGAAGCTGTGCTCGGTGGTGACGGCCTAAGCCCTCTCTCCCCGCAGCCGGAGACCATCTCTGTACTCAGAGACGGTAAGCGCTGAGACCAGGTAAGTAGAGAAGAACTCCTCCAATCCAGAGATGTGGAAGGGCTTCGGTAAGTCCTTCCTCTGGTCTCCTTGCTCGGTGCGCCGTACCAACATCATTCCCGATCCCGTTCTGGCATTTCCTAGCGGGTTGAGTGGCCCCCTGATGCTAGGCCCCGCTTCATGCTCGGTGGACTCTCCACGTGGCGATCCACGGCGGTGCCATCTTGCACGCAGTTTGGTGCGGCGCCATTTTCCCCCTCTTCATCCATCAGTACGCGAGGTGCGGGCTGGCCTTCTGTGCGCCTAACATAAGTGCACGCATACTTTTGCGTACAACCGGCCGCTTACATTTGCGCGTGCAGAGAATGAGTCTGTGTGCGCTCGAGAGGCATCAGCCGGTTAAACGCACAAGCTACAGAGGTTATGGCCCTGCCAGCAGCAAAGCTCAGATGACACTCCCTTTGCATTGCCTGCCATATTAGAGCTGCACAGTCTGACCTGAAATCCTTCCTGCCTCAGCACTGTGAAGGAGGCCCAGGGAGGGCTAGATTCTCAGTACCTTCTCAAGCCCAGCCCATCCCAGTTGGAGGACGGATCAGCCTCGACCTTATCTGGCAGCACCCTGGACCTGAGCAATTCTGGGGCTACGTCCTCCCTGTGAGAGGGCAGTTCAGCGGCCCCTACCCTGGTTCCTCCTGGGTCAAATATGGACCCGGAGGCCTTCTCTTGGTTGGAATTTTTCAGGGCCTGCAAGCCTTTGTTCTGGCGCAGTCAGCCCTGCCCCTACCTGAGCTGAGCCCCAGCTGGGAAGGCCTTGCCCTGTCATCGTGCCTCGGGACATGCCTCGTCACACCAAGGGTATCCCTGGCAGGGACCCAGACACCTCAGACGCTGATGGGGATTTATTGGATGGCGAGGAAATAGTCCTTAGAGTACCCGGGGGTCCAATTCGACACCAAGCAGGGCAGTTTCCTTCTCTCTCCCTCCGTCGATGAGAAGGAAACTGATGGACCAAGTTCGGTTGACGAACACAATGCGCCCTAGGGTATGGGACTATTTCCAGATCCTTGGCCTCATGGCATCAACCCTGGAAGTAGTACCGTGGGCAAGGGCACACATGCGGCCTCTCCCTACTGTCAAGCTGGAACCCACTTTCTCAAGACTACTCGATTCGCCCCCACCTACTGATGGGAGTATGCTCTCGGCTCCAGTGGTGGCTACTGGAAGTTCACCTAAACAAGGGCATAAGCCTGTCTCCACCGGGCTGGATTGTCCTAACGACTGACGCGAGCCTCTGAGGGTGGGGAGCTCACTATCAGGAACTGACAACCCAGGGATGGTGGACCAAGGAAGAGGCGAACTGGAATATAAACCGCCTGGAAGCGCAAGCGGTGCCAGGGAGGAGCCAAAAGCCACCAAGTGTCTCTGGAAATAAATCTTCTTATGGAATGGGCAGAGTTAAACCTACAAGGGATCTCGGCCTCCCACATCGTAGGAAAAGACAATGTCCGAGCAGACTTTCTCAGCAGGAAAAGCCTGGATCCAGGGGAATGGATGCTGTTGTTCAGAGTTTTCTGGCTCCTAGTAGTTCACTGGGGCCTCTCATTCTTTGATCTACTGGCTACATCTCACAATGCGAAGGTTCCCCGGTTCTTCAGTCACAGACAAGACCAGCGCTTCCAAAGGATCGACACCCTCGTCCAGATCTGGCCAGAGGAGGACTTACTGTACCCCTTCCCTCCATGGCCTCTACTGGGCAAGATCATTTGCAAGATCGAACAGATTGGCCCAGGCGCCTGTGGTATGCAGACATGTGGAGGCTTCTCGTGGAGAGTCCCCTTTGCCTTCCCCCGTACAGGGACCTTCTCCATCAAGGTCTGATTCTTCACGAAGATCCAGCTTGATTCTCTCTTATGGTCTGGCCCTTGAGAGGGCTCACCTGACAAAGCGTGGATATTTGGCGGCTGTGATCACCACATTGCTCCACTTGCGGAAGTTCTCAACCTACCTGGCATACGTATGGATGTGGAGAATATTTGAGGCCTAGTGTGAGGAGCGCAGGGTGCTCCCCCGAATGGCCACGATCACCTTGATCCTGGAATTTTTACAGGATGGCCTGAACAAAGGATTGTCCCTCAACTCCCTGAAGGTCCAGGTGGCAGCCCTTTCCTGCTTCAGGGCCAAGGTGAACGGAACCCGTCTGTCGGCGCATCCAGATTTGACCCGTTTTCTAAAAGGGGTCAAACAACTATGACCACCCTTAAAGTGGGCGGTCCCCCTATGGAACCTCAATCTAGTATTGGACCTTCTGGCAAGACCTTCCTTCAGACCACTGCGTAGTCTGTTGCTACGCCTATTAACACTAAAGACTGTTCTTGGTGGCAACATGCTCGGCTCGTTGCATCTCTGAGCTACAGGCACTGTCTTGTCGGGAACCGTTTCTTTGGTGTACACCTGAACCAGTCCATTTCTTTACTGTCCCTGGATAGACGCAAGGACACAGGACTACTGCCTCCTACGCCATTTAAATGTTGGTAGACTTTTAGTTCGGTATCTGGAACATTCAGAACCAATGCACAAGACAGACCGCTTGTTCGTTCTTCACGGAAAAAGAAATGGCGAAGCGGCTTTGCGAGCTACCATAGCTTGCTGGATCAAGGAAGTGCTCACAGGCGTGTATGTAGAGACAGGGAAACCCTTACCCCTTCAGATTAAAGCTCATTCCACTAGGGCCCAGGCAGTATCCTGGGCAGAAGCTAAACTGTCTCCTGACGACATCTGTCGAGCAGTGATGTAGTCTTGCTTGCGCACCTTCTTCAGGTTCTATCGCTTGGACGTCCAGGCCCGAGAGAAAGCAGTCTTTGCGAGGGTGGTGCTAACTGGACCGCAGGCAACCTCCTGCCTCATTCGGGAGTAGCTTTTGTACATCCCACTGGTCCTGAGTCCATCTGGCTACACGCTAGGAAAAGGGGAAATTACTTACCTGATATTTTCATTTTCCTTAGTGTAGACAGATGGACTCAGCATCCCGCCCACGGCTGCCCATGAACGGTACCAAGGAATCGCTCATGAGGTGAATCTAGATTCCATGAGGTTACGGGTAAGCCGTCGCCCTGTCCCTAGTTCAGGGCATCTATAGTATTACTGGGATCCAGTGCTTACATTTGGTTGAGTAGAGTTGCGGTCTCCAGTTTTTAATCAAAGTTTTTTAATCAAGTTTTTAAGCAAGTTATAAAGTTATATCCAAATTCTAATCAAGTTTTTCGATAGTATGTCCACAATGGCTTTTGAAGAGAATACTGAGGGGCTGAGGTCACTGCAGGGGTGTATGTAGGGTGACAGCTTTGAAACCTGACTCTGTCTCCATCTGCTGGCAGGGGATCACATAACCCACTGGTCCTGAGTCACTGTCTACATTAAGGAAAACTAAATTATCAGGTAAGAATTTCTCCATTACATGTGGGTAACGTCAAGCAGCACCAAACGGACTTCTCTCAAGCTATAGAGCTTGGAGCACTATTGAACCTGTGTGGGAGTTCCCGCATGGGTGTTGCCTTGTGAGCTTCCACAGTCTTTTTGTGTCTAAGCTAAAGCACAGATGTGTACTTTGTCCCTCAGCGGTTTTTTCCTACAAACTTATTTCCTTGAAAAAACTTTTTCTGCCTTGCCTTGCTTCTTCTGTATCCATACTCAGAGCACTTTTAAGTGCTTAAAAAAAAAAAAGGAATGGGTGTCTTCCCAAGCAAGAAAATGTTGGGCCAGAAAAAAAATCTACAGTGGTGAGTGGATTTAAGAACTGCCCGAGTGGGAAAATCATGTGCCTCACCAATAGGCACAAGTTATGCTACTTCTGCCTGGGACCAGAAATACTGAAGCCTGCAGATGGTGGTTCCCCACATTCATAGCACCCCAGAGCCTTGCAAATGGAAGAGCTGTATAAATCTTATGAATAGCAGTAACTCGTCTTCCTACAGTGCAGCATTGTCTGCTTCCTTGAGAATGCACTGTAATTCTGAGGCGATTCATACCTACTACACTCGAATTATGATGCATCAATGCACTTGAAGCACAGTGAATTGTGCATGATGCATCGATGCACAGCACAATGATGCAAGCTACATCCGTGCACTCTCCACCAATGCGTGATGTACCGATGCAAGTCCTTCCGACACATTTAAACATTTCTCAACTATTCTGTTACAGGGATGTTTTCTCATCATGTACCGGTGCACCCAATGCAAGTTTCGATGTATTCGAAGCATATTTCACTCCATGATATACAGGACAATCCACGAGCATACAGCATAAAAAAAGCTCAAGATCCTCTAAATCGCTCAGATTCCACATCTCCCTTCTGGGACCTGAGAGAATTGCCTATGCAACATTTCTCTAGCCATCCAAGATCTGTGGCAGGAGGGGTCAGATTGCCCTTACCTCCTTCGTTGGTCAGAAGGCTAATAGCCCCAAATTTGGTAGTGGAAGGTCTTCAGTTGCTAACAGCAGATCTGTCTGTTCAATAATGCCACTTTCCTCATATAAGCCACCTATTACTTTTCAATAAACAGTTCTGGTTTCAAAAGAAGGTGTTCCTCTGCTCACACCAGGTCAGAGTACATAGTCTTATCACCACGTTGCAGCATTAGAGGAGTTTCTTTACCTCATTTGCAAAAGTAGATGGAACACTGCAGCCTCTCTTCTCAACTCCTTCAGCGGTTCCTCAGACCAGAATCCCAAGCTCGCCTATGAGTGCATTTTCATGAAAAACTAGTGGATCTCCCATGCTTAGGAGACAACTTTTTCAGAAAGAAGCTTTGAAAAACGGTCTCACAAATGAGACTGTACAGCTACATTTTAATCATTCTCCCTGGTGCCAGAACAACCTGCTCTATTGCAACATTTGTTGTTTGATAGTTATGAATGTTACTTCTGTAAACCGTTGTGATCATTACATGGAACGATGGTATATAAAATGTCTAAAAATAAATAAACACTTGTGCTATCATTATAGATATCCTTACTTTCACTGACAAACATATTATCCTTTTCAGCAGTACCAGTTTCCATTTCTTCCAGCACAGCATCAACAATTTCTGGATTAGAAGCCAAGATGTCAAATTTTAATCCTTTATTGGAGACTTGGAATCTTAAAACCGCCCGACTCAGGCCGAGTTTCGCCCTCTGTCAAGGGGCTGCATCAGGGGCTCTTTTGTATCATATAAAATTCATGTAAATGCAGATGGAGTACAAAAAAATGCATCAATGGTCTCCTTGCAGATATCACTTTAAGCATGTACCCAATAAGTTGCAAACATCATTTTCCACTAGGTTTCACATGGACTGCATGTGATCGGTTACTTCGCTTGTCAGTCGCGTATCTTCACAGACTCTTGTCAAGGCTTGTCAGGTATCTTCTGTTGCTTATCTCCAAGAAGTACCCATCAAAGATATCTGTAAAGCTGTGAAGTGGTCTTCAGTCCACACATTCACATCCCATTACTGTCTTGTAACATCTCAAGGACTGAGAATAGATTTGGATATGCAGTTTTGCAAAATCTATTTTCATCATTATCCACTCTTCATGGTGGAGTCCGGGTTGCTTATTAAATAATTGCTCTGCTGCAACCCTCAGGATAGGACTCCTGACATACAATGCCTAATTCAGCCTGCTTATTGACAGAAAAAGCATGTTTGCTTACCCTAATCAATGTTTTCCACAGACAGGATAAATTAGCCATAGAATACCGGCCCTCACCTCACAAGAGAGTTGACTATACAACTAAATTTAGCTCTGTTACTAACTGTGGAAATTCATAAGAACTTAAGAAGTTGCCATAGTGGGTCAGACCAAGGGTCTATCAAGATCAGCAGTGACCAATCCAGGTTACAAGTACCTGGCAAATACCCAAACATTAACTAGATTCCAATGTACTAATGCTGATTACAAGCAGTGGCTATTCCTTATTGATTAATGGTTTATAGACCACCTCCAGGAACTTATCCAAACTTTTTTTAATCCTAGATACACTAACCGCCCTAACCACATCCTCCGGCAACAAATTCCAGAGCTTAATTGTGCGTTGAGTGAAAAATAATTATCTCCGATTAGTTGTAAATGTGCTACTTGCTAACTTCTTGGAGTGCCCCCTAGTCCTTCTATTATTTGAAAGAGTAAATAACTGATTCCCGTTCTAGACCTCTCATGATCTTAAAGACATCTATCATATCCCCCCTCAGCTGTCTTTTCTCCAAGCTGAACAGCCCTAACCTCTTCAGCCTTTCCTCATAGGGGAACTGTTCCATCCCCTTCATCATTTTGGTTGCCCTTCTCAGTACATTCTTCAAAATGACTTGCGTGACAGCGCTTGTTCAGGACATAAGAACATAAGAAAATGCCATACTGGGTCAGACCAAGGGTCCATCAAGCCCAGCATCCTGTTTCCAACAGTGGCCAATCCAGGCCATAAGAACCTGGCAAGTACCCAAAAACTAAGTCTATTCCATGTAACCATTGCTAATTCAGACAAACCAACCATCATACTGGGAGACTTCAACATCCACGTAGACTCCACCCCTCAATCCACTAACTGCGAAACCTTCCTTACCTCCCTCAGTCACCTTGGATTCACACAAATAATCAGCGGGCCCACTCACAAAGCAGGTCATACATTAGACCTCATATTTATCAACGAGAGCTGGTCCATCCATACAAATCCCACCTGCACGCCTATCCCATGGTCTGACCACCAGCTTATAGACACAACCCTCAAAATGAAAAACACACCTCCTCCAAACATCTCCAAAACCACCATTCATTTCAGGAAACCATGCGCACTGGAGTTACTCAACAAACAATGCTCCAAAGACCTCAAACAAATTGACTTCTCAGACGCCAACACAGCCACCACTTCATGGATCAAACTCACGAACAAAATAGCTGATCAACTCTGCCCAACCTCCTCAAAAGAAATCCAACTGACACGAGACAACAGAAAACCATGGTTCACCCCGGAACTCAAAACCCTGAAACAGAAACTACGAAACAAAGAACAAAGCTGGAGAAACAACCCTTCTCCCACATCCAGACTTGACTACAAAGCCACCCTCAACACCTACAGAAACGCCATACACAAAACAAAAAAGGACTTCTATGCAAAAAGAATTCATAACTTCACCTTCGACTCGAAGGCTTTATTCTCCTACGTCTCATCACTCACCAAACCAACACCACCATCCATTCCAGACCACCTAGCGCTCAGTAAGGCCAACGAACTAGCCACCTACTTCAAAACAAAAATCTCAAACCTCACCCTCTCCCTTACAACCCACCAAACGCTTCCAACACCTCATAGCACATACCAACTCACTCTGAATTCTAGACTAGAGTCATTCGAGCCCACATCAGCCATGGAGATTGAAAACTTACTTAAAAAAATTAAACCATCGGCACATCCCTCGGACCCACTCCCTACTAATTTGCTCACTGCCATCTCTAGCACCATCGCAAAACCTATTGCAGAAATCATCAATACCTCCTTAGCCATGGGCACAGTTCCTAATCAGCTAAAACTTGCAATCCTCAAACCCCTACTGAAAAAACCAACTGCATCACCCATGGACCCAGCCAACTACAGACCCATTGCAAACCTGCCCCTGATCTCCAAACTGATGGAAAAAGCGGTAAATAAACAACTTTCCGAATACCTCGAGGAGCACAACATTCTTTCCCCGGCACAATATGGTTTTCGCAAATCTCGAAGCACAGAGTCCCTTCTGCTTTCCCTCACTGATAATTTACTTTTGAACCTGGAGAAAAAAACAGTCATTCTTACTGGTCCTACTAGACCTGTCTTCAGCGTTCGACACGGTAAATCACTCACAACTCCTAGAACAACTATCAAACATAGGAATCAAAGGCACAGCCCTCTGTTGGTTCAAATCGTTCCTATCCAACAGGTTTTACAAGGTCAGAATCAACAACAAGGAATCTGACCCCATCCTATCAGACCAAGGCGTACCACAAGGTTCATCCCTCTCCCCTACCCTGTTCAACATTTACCTCCTCCCCCTCTGCCATTTGCTATCTCAACTCAAGCTTACTCATTACCTCTATGCAGACGACATCCAGATCCTAATCCCCATCACAGAATCAATTCAAAAAACCTTCGTCTACTGGGAGAATTGTCTTAAACCAATTAAACAACTACTCTCCAGCCTAAACCTGATTCTAAACTCCAGCAAAACAGAGCTGCTACTAATCTCACACAACCCGAACAACCACCCACCTAGTCTGGCACAAACCACATCTTTAAACATTGAGCTCTCTGCAGACGTCAGGAATTTAGGTACTTGGCTTGACAATCAACTTAACCTTAAATTCATAAACACAACCACCAAGGACTGCTTCTTTAAACTACAGGTCCTAAAGAAACTAAAGCCACTCCTTCACCTCAATGACTTTCGCCTCGTTCTTCAATCCATTATTTTTTCGAAACTTGATTACTGCAACTCAATCTTACTGGGCCTCCCCTCCAACAGCATCAAACCCCTACAGATGGTACAAAACGCCGCAGCCAGAATCCTAACTAACACTAATAGAAGAGACCATATTACCCCCATCTTGAGCTACCTCCACTGGCTACCCATCAAACAGAGAATCATATATAAAACCTTAACCATTATCCATAAAACAATTCATAACGTCGCACCTATATCTCTACAAACCCAACTTCGCCTACAATCATCGGCCAGACCCATCAGAAGTGCCTACAAAGGCACATTAGTTGCAGTTCCCGCCAAATCAACGTTAAGAAAAAGAGCACTATCCACTGCGGGACCACATCAATGGAATGCGCTCCCACCAGACATAAGACTCGAACCCAATCTACCAGAGTTCAAAAAAAGGTTAAAAACATGGCTCTTCAGGCAAGCATTCCAACTCCCAGAGTGAAACTAGGCACCTCCTCCTGTCTTTCAGATCCAACCATTGCAAGGTGTCACAAACACATTGACACTCAATTTCATACACGGACTTGATTATTCACAATATCTATTTATTTAAGTCATCCTTTTCATTTTATATTATTTAACCGATTACTTGCAGACTATTTACGCTACCAAAGTTCCTTGTAAAATGTGAACACGAATAATGTTATAATAATATTATATGTTTGTTAAACCAAGGACTGTTTCTATAAACTACAAGTCCTCAAAAAGTTAAAACCACTCCTTCACTTCAAAGACTTTCGCCTCGTCCTTCAATCCATTATTTTTTCAAAACTCGACTACTGTAACGCAATTCTACTTGGTCTCCCTGCTAACAGTATCAAGCCTCTACAGATGGTACAAAACGCCGCTGCCAGAATCCTAACAAACACCAATAAAAGAGAACATATTTCCCCCATTCTGAGCAACCTCCACTGGCTACCCATCAAACAGAGAATCCTTTTTAAAACCCTCACCATTATTCATAAATCAATACACAACATCGCACCTATATCACTCCAAACTCAACTTCGTCCACACCTATCCTCCAGACCCATCAGAAGCGCTTACAGAGGCACATTATTCGCCCCTCCAGCAACATCATTACTAAGAAAAAGAGCACTCTCAACTGCAGGACCACACCATTGGAACGCTCTCCCCCCCTGACCTACGCCTCGAACCCAGTCTACCAGAGTTCAAAAAAAAGTTAAAAACCTGGCTCTTCAGGCAAGCGTTCCAATCTCCAGAATGTAACTAAGCGCCGCATCCTGATTGAACTTGGGAATATTCTGTGTTACAGTTAATAATATGCAATTTTAAGCAAAATTAAATTTCAATTTACCTTACATTTAATTTAAGTTCAACATGCCATTGGCCTAATTTTAATTAAATTACGAAAATATTTAAGGATTTATTGTTATTGTTCAATGTTCTTTGTATTATGAATGGATTATATGTTATTGTTCAATGTTCTTTGTAAAAAAAACCCTGATCTGACTTCCCAGACCAGGGCTATCTTTTCGTTCCATGTAAACCGGACTGATTTGTATTGTATACAGGAATTCCGGTATATAAAAATTAAAAATAAATAAATAAATAAATACTATTGTTACTTTCACTGTTCCTTGTAATAATGTTCAATAGTTGATTGTTATTGTTCTATGTTCTATGTAAAAAACCCCAGTCTAATCTACCAGACCAGGGCAACCTTTTCGTTACTTGTAAACCGGACTGATTTGTATTGCATACAGGAATTCCGGTATATAAAAATTAAAAATAAATAAATAAATAATGGCAGTGGCTATTCTCTAAGTGAACTTAATAGCAGGTAATGGACTTCTCCTACAAGAACTTATCCAATCCTTTTTTAAACACAGCCATACTAACTGCATTAACCACATCCTCTGGCAACAAATTCCAGAGTTTAATTGTGCGTTGAGTAAAAAAGAACTTTCTCCAATTAGTTTTAAATGTGCTCCATGTTAACTTCATGGAGGAACTCCCAAACATGTTCAGTAGAGCACAAAGCTCTACAGATTGGAGAGAAGTCCGTTCGGTGCCGCTGGATGATGTCACCTGCATGTAATGGCTAATTCATCTTGGTGTCTATGGGAAATATTTACGGTAAGCAACCATGCTTTCATGTCTTTTACTGGAGAGTTTTCCTTTGCCTTGTAGTTGGGACTTTTATAGATGGATACTGCAAAGAGAAAATGTTTAATCCATGCTTAAAAAGAAAAAATTGCAGTATAATATGCAGAAGGTGCCAGGAGTATCTGAAAAGACACTTAAGTGCACACTGTGCCTAAAGGTGTTATGTGCATTGCTTAAATCCTACTCTGTTTCCAGACTGTTTTTACCATCTACCAGCAGAAGGTACGGGAACATTTTCTAACACATCCCTGGGGTATTTTTCAGTGTGGAGAGTGAGAAACTAGCAGTGGTGGGATCGCCGTACTGGATGGCCCCTGAAGTTCTGCGTGATGAGCCTTATAATGAGAAGGTATGTCTGAAATGGCTGTATTGAACTCTTCTCTTATAAAAGGCCTAACTCATTTTAAACTGCCAATTAAATATCCTTCCTCTCTTTGGGATCCGTGTGTTTCTAGCTCAGCTCCTGAAACGTCATTCGAGTCTTTGGCAACCAGCAGAACTAAAATTCCTTTCCTGGAAGGTTTTATCGTTACAGTAGTTGCCAGTTCCTGGAGAATAAATGAATTGCAATCTCTAGTCTGATATTCTCCTATACTCAGTTTTTCCACAGTGGAGTCATTTTGAAAAGCCACCCTAAACTTTTACCAAAAGTGATCTGTTTCACTTAAATCATTCCATTCTGTTTCCAGCATTGTTTCTCAAAGCACACGGCTTTTCATACACTGGACTCCAGAAGAGCGTTATTCTATTTGGAAAGAACAAAGTCTTGTGGAAAGTCTTCACAGCCATTCATCTCCTTTAATCCAGTCAATCAGGGGTTTCAGTTACAAAAAGGACTCTTTGCTCTTGGTTTTCTGATTGCACCTCTTACTGTTATAATCAGGACAGGATCTTCAAAGTAAGATAAAAGCCCATCAAATTAGAGCTACAGCAGCCTTTTTTTTTATTTTTTATTTTTAACCCTCTTTGTTCTGCTTTCATAGAAGGCTGCCCACCTGGTGGGGTATCCTTACCAACACTACTCATTCCTACCTAGAAAGTGCTTCATGTCAAGATAGCAAATATGGCCAAGCATTTCTTAAGAGCTTATTTAATTCTTTTAAATCTCCTTTATCAACCAGTGAACACATTTACTGGTTGTATGATCCACAATGGATAAGAAACACGAAAAATGCTTGCATGAAATTCTCAGCTTGGGAGTCCCCACTTGTGTGGCTGATTCATGTCCTGCCTGTCCATGGAGAAAGCAGAGTTGCTTACCTGTAATAGGTATTCTCCATAGATAAGTCAAATCGGCCACATAGTCCCCCGCTTAACCCTGTAGGGATGAAGACTGAGGGGACTGCAGGAAGGTCCACACATGCTCAGAAAAGTCTTTAGTTTTTCTGTCTTGGTACTGTCAGATGACATTGCTCATTTGTGTGATTTGTCTTGCTGTCTAAGGAGAACATGGAAAGCAAAATTGCTTACCTGAATCTGCAATGTCTTCTACTAGCAGATCATTGATTATTTGCATCTTATTCTTAGACTCTTTGCATTTCCTTCTCAAAATCATAAAACAGCGGGAATGTTTTAACTTGATATTAGGACAGATCATATGTACGGATCTTGCATTTATCAATAAGAGATTAAAGAGAAATTTTGGGGGAAATTGTCTAAAGGAATAGGTACAAGTAATCTGGGAAGATGTGTGCCTCAGCTTCCCATTTTTTTTCACCCACCACCTACTCCATAACTTCTCAATGCCCTCCAGAGCCTTTCTAACCGCTGCACTAAAACTAATGGGAATATTCGGCACATACTGGTTAAGTCAACCTGTCCTTCCCTAATCTCCTCTACTCGTCCATTCCCCTGGATCTGGGCAAGCAGCTTAAATCTAGGTCTGTACTCGACTGGTAAGCGATGCAACTCTTGCAACGCTGGCCTAATATAATATTTTGTTAGACCCATGAGTATCCATGCAGCTGCAATGGATGCAATAACTTATCCGGAAGACCCACACACAAACTGCAACAGTGATCGAAGTGCCCTAAAACAAGGATCTGCAACATTGTTCTGAACGATTCAGCTGGGAACCAAGATTTTAATGGCTTTATCATTTTTAACTTATACAATGGCATCTTGACCACTGTTGCACTTTTGGGTGCATAGTTAGCTGTGAGTTTAGTAAAACACCTGGGTTTCTCATGTCGGATATCAGGATGCCTTTAGTAACAGTGGCCAAGATTTTTGATCAGAAGAATTTCTTCCAACCCACAAAAGTCTGGTTTTCATAATATTAAGTCATAACCTGCTGCTAGCTAGCCAGTTTTTTTTTTATCTCAGTCAAACAGTTCTGTGAAATACTGTGCAGATTATTACCAAGTACTTATTTTAGCTTTTGTTACTAGTTTGTGTAGGCAGCAGGAAGCTGTTTTTAGGTGCCCAGGACTGATTTTATTATTTCACCTTAGGCTTTCAGCTCCTCCAGACATCATCTATTCTCTGCTGATCCTGATTTTTATTAATATATAAAGAAACCAAAAGTGCATTGCCCTCTGACTCCCTAGGCTAGTTTTTCCAGTAGAGGAAGCCCATTTCATGCACAACCATGTGGAAGGCTTTCTTTGTATTGGATCAGGGGAGATGTAACATTGAGCCTTTTCCACCAGCATCAGCTCTCCGTGTTTAGAGGGTGCTGACCATGTGTATAGGAACAAGCAGTGGGCTTATGGTGAAACTGCATTTCTCTGTGTCTTTCTCCCTCAGGCGGATGTATTTTCGTATGGAATAATTCTTTGTGAGATAATAGCCAGGATCCAGGCAGATCCTGATTATCTCCCTCGCACCGAGGTAAGATGTTTACATGGCTTTTGTGGGTTTGGGGAAGTTGTGGCTGATTGATTGGGTGGGTTTTCTGGGTAGTTTATCCATTAATATCAAAGCATGTGCATGGTGGGGAAAGTAACTGTGTAACAGGGACTTGCATGTAGCTCCTGTCTGCTCAGTTATGTATTGAGCTTCTTTTCTATACTTAACTGCTTTGATTTATGACAGAAAAGTGATCAGTTAAGGGAATAAAGGAAACTGCACTGCCCTTATACCATATCATTGTTTTCACACGCAGAGAGATCATTGCTGAATGGAACCACCACATCATGTCATGTCTGGTGAAATGTACACAAAATAGAAATTATTGCTGGAAAACCATTTGGTCCATAAGTCCTGCTTTTTGTACCTTTTGCTGTGCTGTTTCAGGTTTTGCTTGATCTTATCTCATTGTGCACCCCTAAGGTCCCTTTGTGTCTATCTCCTGCATGTCTGAGTTCTGCTGTATCCACTGTTGGTCTGTTGCAAGCTCTGTCACCCTCTTAGTGAAAATGTATTTCGTGTTTATACCCAGATCAGTCCAGACTCCTGGGTTTTGCCTCCCTGCCAGCAGATGGAGACAGAGGAAAACGTTTCACTGACATACATAACACAGTGTACCACCTGCAGCGGCTCAGTATTTTCATCTCCAGCATAAGGTAGAGGTGTAAAACTTGCAGTCTGGATTAAATTAAAAAAATAAATAAATTGTAATCTTTTCAGGATTTCTCTCAGGGAGTTGCTAGGTCCTGGTGGGGCCATCCTCCCTGGTTTGAGGTGGACAAGCAGGGGTAGGTGACCTCTTAATTGGCTTGATCCTTGCTTCCATGGGGCTGATAGCTAGTGGTCCAGCTGACTCCCGCAACAGATCTGCAGTATGTTCGGCCTTTATTCTTTTGATTTGTTTGCGACCATTAAAGTTTAAAAGAAAAAAAAAAGTTTATTACTGAGCGGGAGGTCAGATCTTAGCTAATGTTGCCTGGGGATCCAAGGAGCAGGTAGTCAGTGTGCCAAGTGGCTTTCGATGACACATGGCTCTTGCCTATCAGGCTGACGCGCAGCTCATGCCTCAGGGGTAGAGATGGCGCGTGACAGATGCTGCCAGACCTGTGGAGACTTGCGCACATGTCTCAGTTTGTTACCAATGCATCTCCGCAGGGAAAGGCAGTTTGGGAGCAGGCAATGTTAGCTGCAGCATGAAGAAGAGCTCCGATGGTGTCAGGGACTCCTGCTGATGATTTTTCTGTCAGTGCAGGAATGGATGCCATTTTGAATACTGTCGTGGCAGCAGAAGATCCTGTTCTGGCAGGGGATTCCCCACCTCCCTTATCGGCAGCGGTGCAGGCCTTCGTGGAAAGGCAGGGAGCCTCTAAGGCTGAGGAGGACTTGCTAGGAGAGGATTCAGAAGATTCTTCCTCTTTTTCTTCAAATTTCATATTGCTTCTGCACAGGGCATATCTAGCTAGGAAAGCAGTGGGTGATAAGCAGTCTTGGACCCAGGGTTGCCATAAGGGTGATTCTCGACTGATGAAAAGACCTAAGATCTCGAGGAAAAGGGGTCGGCAAGCGTCCAGAGGATTCTGGGAATGTTACTCGCCCGGATAGTTACAGGGATGACTCTGAGGTTTCAGAGGCTTCACAGCATGGCTCTCCGGGAGCAGCTTCTGCTCCATACTTGTCAGGGTCCGATGATGGCCCAGAGGAGTAGCCGGTGGCCAAAGGGGATGATCCCTAAGGTGGTACATCTTTTCTGTAAGGAAGAACTGTAGCCCTTGATTCCGCATGTGCTTAATGAGCTGGGTATCAAGGTTCTGCAAGAAGAGTCCACCCAAGAAGGTGCAGACCTTGTCATGGTCAGTTTGAAAGGTCTGGCAAAGGCTTTCCCTTTAAACAAGTCAGTGAGCAAATTAGTTGTCAGAGAGTGGGATACCCCTGAGACTGGTAGAGCTATGACAAAATTGTATCTGTTACCCAAGGAGATGCTCAAGCTTTTGATGCTTCTGAAGGTGTCTCTTCGGTATCAGCAATTACCATGAAGTCTGTCATTCCGGTGTCGGGCTCACCCTCACTGAAAGATGTTCAGGACTGGAAGCCGAAGGTCCATCTCAAGAGGACTGAGATTTCGGCTTTAGGTATAAGTGCTGCGGTTTGTAGAAGCTTTATGCAAAGAGCATGCTTGCATTGGGTCCAACATTTGCAGGCAAAGGAGCCTACCTCTGCTTCTGCAGAGCGTTGAGGCAGCGGCAGCATTTGTGGCAGATGCTCTATATGACCTAATCGGCATGTCTCCCAGGATCATGTCATTGACAGTATTGGCCAGGAGACTGCTTTGGTTGAGAAACTGGTCAGCTGATGTATGGTCCAAGTGGCAGTTAGGAACTTTCCCATTCAAGGGCAAACTCCTATTTGGAGAGAGCTTGGAGCAACTGGTAGAGGATCTCAAAGTCCAAAGGGCATAATTTGCCGGAGGACAGGCTGAAGGGTGAAATGAGATCATTTCTGACCTGTTCCCATTTTTGGAATAATTAGATTTTGCCAAAATAAGGTCTCTTTGGGGTCCCAAAGCAGGGCTCAGGCAGAATGCAATGTTAAGGGCATCCTTTGTGGATGGAAGCTAACCTGAGACAACCCTGGTGAGGGAACTGGAGGGGCCAAATCATAATGAAGTGAAGCAGGCCCACTCTTCCATTCCAGCTGTTGGGGGTAGTTTGACTCTCTTATGAGGAGTGGACCAAAATTACAATGGACCAGTGGGTCCTAAGTGATATAAGAGACAGCTATGTGTTTGATTTTGCTCGTCCGCATCAAGAAGCCTACATCTTCTCCCCATGTGCCCCACAGCCCAAGAAGGTGGCAGTTCAAGGGACCATGGACCACTTGCAGCATCTGGGGGCTATAGTTCCTGTTCCTTCAGAGGAACAGAGAACAGGAAGGTATTCCATTTATTTTGAGGTACTGAAAAAGGAGGGAATCTTCAAACTGAATTTGGATTTAAAAAAGATAAATGCGGCCCTTGTGGTACTCCAGTTTTGGATGTAGACTTTGTGCTTGGTCATAGCAGCAATACACAAAAAAGAGTTTCTGGCGTCCTTAGATTTCAAGGAGGCGCATCTACATATAGCAATCAAAACAGAACATCAGCGGTTTCTCAGATTCATGGTTCTGGGGAAGTACCTTGTTTTGTGTCCTTCCTTTGGGTTGGGGAGTGCTCCTCGTACTTTCACCAAGGTAATAGTGGTTGGGGCAGCAGTGCTCAGAGGAGGAGAACTGGTGAAACTTGTCTCATAATTGTTATCTTTTGGGACTTTTGGTACCCAAAGTCTGGGACTAATTACAGGTCCTAGGTTCTAGGGCATCCACACTTGAATTGGTTCCTTGGGCATTTGCTTATATGCAAACTCTTCAGAGGGCTCCTCTCTCCTATTAGAATCTTTTGTCTGAGGAGTTTCATTTTCCTCCTCCGCTTAGGGGTTTGCCAAGTCTAGTCTTTCGTGATGGCTTGGTCGGGCCAATCTGAGTCAAGGAGTGCAGCTGTAAGTCCCGAATTGGGTGTTAGTGACCACGGATGCCAGTCTCAGTGGTTGGGGAACAGTGTGCCAAGGTCAGTTAGCTCAAGACCAATGGTCAAAAGAGACGGCCTCATGGTTTATCAATCTGTTAGAGATGCGGGTGGTATGTTTCACGTTGCTTGCCTTTCTGCCATGGTTACAAGATCAGCCAGTATGGGTGCAACAAGGGTGGCTTATATCAACAGGCCGAGTCGGACGGTGGCTCAGGAATTGGTTCACTGGGCGGAACAGAGTCTATCTCTCCTGGCGGCATCTCACATTGCCAGGGCAGATTTTCTCAGTTGAAGGTGGCTAGACCCTGGAGAGTGGGAGCTATCTGAAGATGCAGTGTATCTCATTTGGATCAGAAGATGAATGCCAAGGCAGCACATTTTTTTACAGTCACGGACAAGAACACGAGGCAGAAAGCATCAATGCTCTAGTGCTACCGTGGCCTCCGGGAATTCTGTGCACAAGGTGCTTTGGATAGAGCAATATCCAGAGTAGTGGCTCCAGAGTGGCCACATTGTCCTTTGTTCATGGATCTGGTCAACATGACAGTGAATGGGCCTCTAAGTGAGGCTTCTTCACCAAGGTTGAATATTTTTGGATCAGATGGCTCACTTCTGTCTCATGGCCTGGCGTTTGAGAGGAAAAGTCTGATATGGATGCGTTATTCTGAGGAAGTTATCTACACCTTACTACAGGATCAAAGACCATCCACATCTTTGGCCTGCGTGTTTTTTTCAAGTCCTGATGTACTGAGCTTTGTTGCTGCCTGTGCAAACAATTACTGTGCAGCCCCCCGACACACATACATACACACTTCATTCAGTCTCTGTCCCAGGCCCATCAAAGCCCAGCTCCCTCCAGCAATCTATATTTTTAAAAACTGACACCCATCCACTTCTCTACAGAACCCATGGTCAAGGGAGGGGTATTACATACCCTAGGCAAATCTTACAGCCTTGCGTGCGCACACACACACACACACCCCACACTCACACACCCTCTATAGTCACACAATTTAATTATGCACATGTAACAAATTTTACATGAAAAAGAACATTCAAAAGTACAGTCTTCTGAGGCAAAATATCACAACATATATATTATATTTACATGCACTGCTGTGGTGCCAACGAGAAAACTCTGCAAAAAAGACACTTGGCACTCCTATGGAATTTATAATGGCAGCTCAGAAAGCCATGAATAAACATAATTACCTTTACAATACAATAATCCTAACTGCCAGCACTCAAACAGTAACAATTTTATCTATGAAAAGGCAACACTGCAAATATTACACCAAGCACTAGAACACAGATACACCTCCTATTGAGAAAACAGAACAAACCAGGCTGCTATAGATCCTCGTACAGAAACTTCATGCCAGCAAAATAGCTCTCCTCGGTCACATATGCAGAATACTGACGGACCCTGTCCAAATATAGAATAAAGAGTCCAGAAATTATAACTAGAAATGTGCTGAGAAGAAATGAACTGGAGCCCACAACAAGCCAGCCTTTTTATATGCAGAGCAACAAAGGAAAAACAGAAAAATTACCTTTCTTCATAAAACATTAAATAAAATCAAGAAATATAAAACATAATAGTAAAATCATATTCATAAAAAGAATAAAAATTTCATACCAGTTAATGAATAGAATATCCAAAACTTCCTAAACACCAATACAATATTTAAAAAAAATCCAATAATTAAAAAGTGTTCTAATATTTCCCAAAATAACAAAATTACACCCCATAATTAAAACTAACAAAGATTTTAAAATCTCCTGCTCCCCCATACCTGGGATCTTTTGATTTCCAGTCATGCTGAGCTTTTTGTGGATTCGGGGAGATGGGGCCACACACTCTCTTTTTTTTGTACCTTTTTTGTCTGGCGCTGGCAGTCCTCGGGTGATCTGTGTAGGCTACTGACCCAGAGGACGTGAAGGAGTTCCATGTCGTTTCACCGATCAATCGGCATCTATGGAGTTCAGGAGGGGGAGGGGGAGAACTCATGCTATCCACACTGAAAGGAACTAGTCTGCATGGGCAGGAGCCCTGGATGACGTAGCCTCCTTCCTGCTTGCCGGTGATGGCAGTGCAGCCTCCCTGGGAGAGAGAGCGTGAGCAGGAGCCTGGACAAGCACCTTGCTGCCATAACTTCGGTGCCATGCCAAGTTACGGTTGCCCATGAACATCTGTGACTAGTGCACTGTTGATCCGAAGCATCGATGTCAGGACCATGCCGGGGACCAGGATTCCACTGAGCACCATGTTCACTCTTTGGATGCCTTTTGAGGTGCCGGGACGCCCACAATACTGTAAGGGCCTTCTGTGCTGAAGACATCAGTGGACGTGGCGAGTCTGGATCAGTCCAGAACCCGCCTGATTTATGGAAGTGGAGCGTTGTCTGCTCAGCTGTTGTGTTTTTGAAATAGCTGAAGTTTTATCTACAAGTTTTTAGACAAGCTTTTTTTTCCAGTTTTTTGAGTGCACATTTTGTTAGATTTAGCTTGGATACAGGTCAATACTGAGGAACTGCAGGTGGACCAGGGTATGTGAAGCAGTGTCAGTTTTACTTTCTCTGTCATAAGAACATAAGAAATTGCCATGCTGGGTCAGATCAAGGGTCCATCAAGCCCAGCATCCTGTTTCCAACAGAGGTCAATCCAGGCCACAAGAGCCTGGCAATTACCCAAACACTAAGAAGAACCCATGCTACTGATGCAATTAATAGCAGTGGCTATTCCCTAAGTAAACTTGATTAATAGCCATTAATGGACTTCTCCTCCAAGAACTGATCCAAACCTTTTTTGAACCCAGCTACACTAACTGCACTAACCACATCCTCTGGCAACAAATTCCAGAGCTTTATTGTGCGTTGAGTGAAAAAGAATTTTCTCCGATTAGTCTTAAATGTGCTACTTGCTAACTTCATGGAATGTCCCCTGGTCCTTCTATTATTCAAAAGTGTAAATAACCGTCTCTGTCTGCTGGCACGGATGAATAAACCCAGGAGTCTGAACTGATCCATGGTACTAGAGGAATGAAAATTAGCAGGTAAGAACCAGTTTTCCTTTCTCCTTCAGGGTGACCTTATTCCTCCATTGCAGTACAGGGGATGCCAGAGTAGAGGTGGGACTGAGCTGAAGGTCTTCTCTATTTGCCTCTCTGGTTTCCCAGTCTAGTCTCCAGAGATTGGATTCATTCTCTGAGAGCTAAAAGTGCTCTGCTGCCACCAGCAGGCAGGATAAACCCCCATCTTGCTGCTGGACCGAGACTCTGTATCTTGATTTTCCCTTAAATTATCTGGTATGTTTTTACTTAGTCATTTTGCCAATGACCTGCAACTGAGTTATAGTTTCTTTAAATTGTAATCTGTTAATTTGCAGTTATTTTTGTGAAACTATTGACTCCTATTATGCATGATTTTTTTCACCAGCCCCTAATTGGCCAGTTGTGTGATTACAGTGGCTTGCAAAAGTCTTCAACCTCTTAAAAAGTCAGCAGATTTGTATAGATTACAAATGATACACAGATTGTTCCAGGCAGCGTGTTTAGTGCAAACCAGTATGCTCTTAAAGTAAATTTTCTAAGTCACAATTCCTTATTTATCTGCGTATTTTGTAAAATAAAATTAAAAACTGAAAAATGCTGCTTGCATAAGTATTCATCCCCTTCAGACTAGCATGTGATGCAACTACCTTTGCTGCAGTAACAGCTTTGTCAGTTGGGGTAAGTTTCTATCAGCTTTGCACACTGTTTGGGAGTGATTTTTGCCCAATCTTCCTGGCAGATTTGCTCCAGGTTGTTCAGGTTGGTTGGATGATGCTTATGGACTGCAATTTTCAGACAGTGCCACAGATTCTCGATTGGCTTGAAATCTGGAATTTGACTTGGCCATGGCAGAACATTCACCCACTCCTGTGTTGCTTTGGCCTTGTGGTCACGGTCCTGCTGAAAGCTGAACTTTCTCCCACGCTTGTTTTTTAGCAGACTGAAGCAGGTTGCCTTGCAGTATCTCCCTGTAGGTTGCCCCATCCATCTGTCCTTTCATTTTAACAAGATGCCCAGCTCTCGCTGAGGAAAAGCATCCCCGCATCATGATGCTGCCACCCCCATGCTTTACTGTTGGGATGGGCAGTGTTAGGTTTGCACCACACACAGCGTTTTGAATGTTGCCAAAAAGCTTCATTTTTCTCATCTGACCACAAAACCTTATCCCACATTTTAACTGGGTCAGACGTGCTTTGATGTAGTTTTTCTTCAGTAATGGTTTCTTTCTAGCCCCAACCCCCCTCCCCAATGCAGGCCAGTTGTGTGCAGAGCTGGGGCACCTCCACTCCCGTCTCAGCCACTGAACTCTGCAGCTCCTTCCAAGTGATTGTTGGCCTCTGAGGCTTCCCTCACAAGTCATGGTCCTGCTCTGATGCTGAGTGTTGTTGAGGGATGGCCTTGTCTAGGCAGTGTCTGGGTGGTAGGATGCATCTTCCATTCCCTCACAATGGATCCAACAGTGCTCGCTCGGATATCCAAGCACTTGGATGATATTTTCCTATCTTGTGCATGTCTGTAACTTTATCTTTAATTTCCTTAGAATGCTCTTTGGTCTTCATTGTCACAGCTTTCCTTCAGTTTCACAGTCTGACCAGTGGTACTGGAATTAGGGGGCCTTTTAGCCAGAAAAGCTCATCTTTTTTAATGATTCACAGGTAGAGGCCAATTATAAGCCAGTTGTTAGGGCAATATGTTTCATCTGTGTAAACCTGGAGTTTTTACAAAAATGCAGAGAAATGAATTTTGACTTTGAAAATGTACTTTTCGAAAAAAGTACATTTGACTTTGAAAATGTACTTTGAAAATGTACTTTCCGGACCCTTACTGATTCTCCTACACTAAATACAACAAGACTGATCATCTTCCGTTAAACTAATATAGTCATTAACAACCTCCGCAAAGTTCTACCTCTTGTTAAACTTCTATCTTCCTCTTCTTTTACTCCCAGTTAGAATCATCCCTGTTGTATTGTAACTTCTTCTTCTGAGCACTTGTTATAATTTGTTATAATTTATTATAAGTTCTAATGTATACATTCAAGTTATAGTTTTGTATTGCTCACCCCTTGTTTTATGTAAACCGACATGATACGAACTCCGTGAATGCTGGTATAGAAAAATCACAAATAAATAAATAAATACTTTTAAGAGCATATTGTTTGCACTAAATATATACTGTCTGGAACAATCTGTGTAAGTGTCATTTGTAATCCACACAAATATGACTTTTTAGGGGTCGAATGTGTGTGTGAGAGTGTGTGTGAGAGTGTGTGTGAGAGTGTGTGTCTGGAATGGGTGGGAATTGGGGAGTGGCCTTCGAGGAACAGGGCCTGGGAAAAACCCACAACCTACCAAACAAGTTTATATTTTACATCTTCAAGCAATCGCTAACAACCAACAGAGTTCATCTTACGCCTTAACCACAGTCATCTCAGGAAAAAAAAATACCCTTAAGTGTAAAGAAATCCAAGTACTTACCCAGTACAAAGTCCTGGTCTCACTAAGCTGCAATTCCCTCCGGCCTAAGATCTCTCCAACCCCTGCCTTCCTATTTATTGATATTTCAAAACATTGAATTTGGAAAAACAATTTAAAAAATGTGAAAACCTGAGCAGAGCTGAGCCGGGTGCCAGAGAGGCAGTGCAGTGATTTTATCTATTTCATAGAGGCACAGTTTAGAACCCTATCTTTTCTGTGCATGAATTGTTAACAGAATGGAATAAGGTTTGGGATAGGTTTTGGCATTCTAATTTTCTAACTTTGTGCCCATACAGAATTTTGGCTTGGATTATGATGGATTTCAGCACATGGTTGGAGACTGTCCCCCTGATTTTCTTCAGCTTAACTTCAATTGCTGCAATGTAAGTGTCACAATCTGTCTATTGTGTACATACACTGAACATCTCATAAGCCTGGGTATACTGTGTGCACTGTACGTCTCGCAGAGGTCTGGGTGTATTGTATGTATGCACTGCACGGTCTCGCAGAGGCCTGGGTATATTGTGTGTGCGCACTGTACGTCTCGCAGAGGCCTGGATGTATTGTGTGTGCGCACTGTACGTCTCGCAGAGGCCTGGATGTATTGTGTGTGCGCACTGTACGTCTCGCAGAGGCCTGGGTGTATTGTATGTATGCACTGCACGGTCTCGCAGAGGCCTGGGTATATTGTGTGTGTGCACTGTACGTCTCGCGGAGGCCTGGGTGTATTGTGTGTGTGTGCGCACTGTACGTCTCGCGGAGGCCTGGGTGTATTGTGTGTGTGTGTGCGTACTGTATGTCTCGCGGAGGCCTGGGTGTATTGTGTGTGTGTGTGCGTACTGTACGTCTCGCGGAGGCCTGGGTGTATTGTGTGTGCGCACTGTACGTCTCGCAGAGGCCTGGGTGTATTGTGTGTGCGCACTGTACGTCTCGCGGAGGCCTGGGTGTATTGTGTGTGTGTGTGCGTACTGTACGTCTCGCGGAGGCCTGGGTGTATTGTGTGTGTGTGTGCGCACTGTACGTCTCGCGGAGGCCTGGGTGTATTATGTGTGCGCGCTGGTACAGTACTCTTAAAGATGTTTGGCTGTACTGTGTGAACTGTACATCTCACAGAGACTTTCTAGGTCTATGCCTAAAGTGGCAAATTTCCTGCTGCCCTGCAGACTGCCAGTCCTACTACCAGACCTCTGAGAACTTCCTTCCTGTTGCTGTCTACTTACCCCTCAGAGGCTCCAGCTCCACTTAGCAGTGATTATGGGGAATAAGTTGCACTCAAAGGACTAGCCCTTCTGGGCTTTCAGAGGAGGTGTCTGAGTCACCACATACATTACAATCTGAGGATGGCAGCATGTTACTGAGGTGGGGGCCGTAGCAGGAGAGAAGGTTGCAAAGGGTGGAGGTGGCACAGGCATTGATATTGCCTAGGAGTAGCCTCAACAAAAGATCAGTCACTACATACCACATAGGCGTGTATGTGTGTGTGTGTGTGTGCATAGTACATATCATGCAAGCCTGGATATTTATTATGTGTGTGTGTGTGTGTGTGCATAGTACATATCATGCAAGCCTGGATATTTATTATGTGTGTGTGTGTGTGTGTGTGTGTGTGTGTGCATAGTACATATCATGCAAGCCTTGATATTTATTATGTGTATGTGTGTGTGTGTGTGTGCATAGTACATATCATGCAAGCCTGGATATTTATTATGTGTGTGTGTGTGTGTGTGTGTGTGTGTGCAGGCCTAGTTTGCTGTGCATACCCAGATCAGTTTAGACTCCTGGGTTTTGCATCCTTGGCAGCAGATGGAGATACAGGAAGTTTCACTGACACTACATAACTCAGTGTGCCACCTGCAGTCCCTCAGTATATCTCTGTCTCCAGTAGATGGTGTTAAAACCTGCAGTCTGAAGTATATAAAAAAAAAAAGAGAAGATAGATCTTAGTTCAGATCTCAGTTCCTCCCAAGGGGTTGTTAGATGAGCAGGGGGCTGGTGATCCTTGATGTTAGCTTGCTCCAAGATTCCGTGGGGGTGTATGTCTGGTATCCAGATCCTTCATCCCCCACGAGACAGCTTTGCTTCCGCTGGCAGATCTGCATTTCGGGTCCCGTCTGAGCAGGGAAGTATTGAATTTCTTTTCTGGGGCCAATTACAGCAGTGGATGCAGTTTTAAAGTTTATTTACAAAAAAAAAAAGCAAGCAAGAACAAACGGGAGGCAGTGGAATCATTGTGCTGGTCTCTTGGGGACCCTGATCGTTGATGAAGTACTGGTCACCTGAGGATTTCCTGAGTTTCAGATAAACTGTGTTGCAATAGAGGTGCACTGCTTAGGCCCCATGGCAATAGCACAAGGAAGAGCATGCCGTTCGTGAGCATACTCGTGGTCACACATAAATGCATCCCTGGTAGGGAAGGCATTTTGGGGGAGCCCATCGCTAGACCGATGGCTAGATTCACCTCACAGGTGACCTGGTATAGCACTTAGGCTTTCCTCATCAGCACAGGAGCAGTGGCCATTTTTTATTGCATAGCAGTGTCTGCAGCATCTTCAGGAAAGGCAGGGGAATCCCATCCTTAACTATTGCCGACGTTCCCCTGTCCCACGGAGATGCAGAGAGGCACTTGCACCAAGGAGTCATCTCTGGTTCTGGTAGAGGTCTTCTGCCAGTTTTAATTTGCTTATGCGCAAAGCTTGTTTAGCAGAACAGGCAGCGGGAGATGCTGACTCTCGGCCCCAGTCTTCAGGTATTCTTGACCAGTCAAGAGACCTGAGCTACTGTTTTCAGGCCTTTGGCGATTTTCGGTGCTGGATGTTGAACGGATATGGGCCTAAACATGCTTGAAGGTGCAGGAAGGCTTTGCTTAGCAGCGTGGTAGACCGCTGTGGCAATTCTTTTCCCACGTGCTTAGGCATATGCACGCATTCTCGCTGCATGGCGATTGCATGTGTGAGGACCTTTGCACATAAGGCTATGGCCCAGATTTGAGCGTGTACGTCTACGACCTAGACTTGAGCACGTATTTGCGCAAATACTTGAACATGTGGAAGTTGGAGCCCCGACATTCAAGCAATAATGTTTAGCAAAGTATGCGATGGCTTCCCAGTAGCTGCCCTACAAATTTCATGCAGAGATGCCTGTTGGGACTCATCCCAGGAGGTGGCCTGAGAACACATTGAGTGCTCGCCTAATCCCCCCTTCCCCACCCCCCCCCCCCCCCCCCCGACATCTAACGCCCATACAGAAGAATCCCGGTTGGCCATGAGCACACCAGAGCATCTAGCCCTACTGAACTGGACTCCCTTCTGCGACTAAAAAATCTTGCCGTCTTTGCATTGGCCCACGTGGAACACCCCATCTGGCACAAATGTGATTCCAGGCTTCTGGGGACAGTTCCCACTCCCTTGGGTCTAGACATTGCCTGCTGAGGAAATCCACCTGCACGTTGTCCACTTCCCTGACGTGTGAGGCCACAATCCCCTCAAGATGGCGCTCCGCCCACACAAATAATAGCTGCGTCTCTTGGGCCATGGTGTGACTCTTCGTCCCTCCATAGCAGTTGACATATGCCACCGTTGTCAAATTGTCTGAAAACACTCGAACCATTTTCCCCTCGACCAAAGCCAGGAACACCTCCAGGGCTCTGCGCACTGCCCTTGTCTCCAGGTGATTGATCGACCAGGATGTCTCCTCCACTGACCAAAGACCCTGGGCAGAGCGACCCAGGCACACCACCCCCGGAGCCTTTGAGACTGGCATCTGTCTACCACCGAGTCCGGGGCCTCCAAGTCCACTCCCTTTTCCAGGTTGGTCCTCGACAGCCACCACGAAAGACTGGACCTGGATTCTCGAAGAAGAGTTAACAGCAGATGATACTCCTCCATCAACTGATTCCAAGTGGACAAAAGTGCCTTTTGCAATGGATACATATGAGCAAAGGCCCACGGAACCAAATCCGACGTCGAGGCCATGGAACCCAGCACCTGCAAGTAGTCTCAGACCTTCGGCACTGATAGATGCAGCAGATGCGTCACTTTCGCCTGCATCTTTGACAACCTGTCCGCTGTCAGGAACACTCTACCTTTCTGGGTATCGGGCTCCTAGATACTCCGACTGACGGAACCAAGTGAGTCTTTACTACACTGATCACCCAACCCAGAAAATTCAGGGTATCCATCACTATTTGCGTGGACCGACTGCACTCCTCCGCCGTCTTTGCCCGAATCAGCCAATCGTCCAGATATGAATGTACCAAGATCCCTCTCGTCTCAAGGCTGCTGCTACTACCACCATCGCCTTCATGAAGGTTTGGGGATCCGTTGCCAACTCGAAAGGAAGGGCTCAAAATTGGAAGTGTTACCTCAGCACCATAAACTGCAGAAACATCCGATGTTCCTTTCGAATAGGAATTTGAAAATAAGCCTCTGTCAGGTCCAAAGATGCCAGGAACTCTCCTCTGCAGACCACTGCTGACACAGTACGCAATGTCTCCATGTTAAACCGTGGAACCTGCAAGGCTGCATTTACCTTTTGCAAGTTCAGAGTGGGTCGAAAGTGCCCTCCTTCTTGGGAACCATGAAATAAATGGAGTGCCTCCCCCCGACCTTGCTCGTCTGGAGGGATGGGAACTGTTGAGTCCAATTTTAGCAACCTCTGCAGAGTCCCCTCCACTGCTCCTTGTTTGTTTTTGTGATGAGCAGTGGGACTTCATAAAGGTCTCCCTGACCAGACACAAAACTTCTAAAGCGTAACCTTCTCTTACCACCTCTAGAACCCACCGATCTGAGGTGATCTTGGCTCACTCCTCGTAAAAGCGGGACAACCTGCCCCCTATTGCTTTCACCGAGGAGTGGGCGATTCTGGCTTCATTGCGAGGAAGTTCCTGCTCTGGTCCCTGCCCCGTCTCTGAAGGCCCTGTGGGAACTCCGAAAGGACTGACACCCTGACAACTGTTTCGGCCCCGAACCAGAGGCTCCTTTGCTGAAACGAAACCTTTGCGAATCCCGAAAACTGGACAGGGATGGAAAGACCTTCTTATTGCTCTTCTTATCCTCCGGTAAAAGGTTCCCTTTGGATTCCCCCAAAGACTTCATCAGCTGATCCAGATCCTCGCCAACAGAAGCCTTCCTTTTAAAAGGCAGATTACACAGCTGGGACTTGGACCACAGATCCGCTGATCAATTGCACAACCACAAAAGCCTGCATGCCGCCACCACTGTGACCATGCTCCTGGAGGACATACGCACCAAATCGTACCGCATATCTGCCACATAGGCCACTCCCACCTCCAACCGCGTGGAGCGCCCTTGTAGAAGCCTGCCCTTATGCCTTCTGAACCCAGCACAAACAGGCATGCTGCATCAGGCTGTCACACACTGAGACAGGCAAACACCTCAAACATGCGCTTCAGCTGAATCTCTAGCTTGCGGTCCTGAACATCCTTCAGAGAGGCCTAACCTGCCACCAGAATCATAGTCTTCCTGGTGAGACTGCCACATCCGCCTTAGGAATCTTTAGGCGATCCAGGATAGAGCTTTGCCATAGCTCTACCGACCTTCAAGCCTGCTTCTGGGAAATCCCACTCCCAGCTGATCAGCTTCTGAATCTTCTTAAGCAACAGGAAAGCATTGGGGGGACCACGCAGCCCATCCAGGACTGGATTCACTCCCTTGTTGTCGGACTCTTCCTGAGTCATCTTAATCCCCAACTCTTCCAACATCTGAGGGATGAGAGGGCATAGCTCCTCCTTTTTAAACAGACTGACAACCCTAGGATCATCCCCTTCTGTCTCAGGACCCTTATCTTTGGCGATGCCAATTCCAACTGATACTATACCAATTCAGGCGTACCACAAGGTTCATCGTTATCTGCCATCCTTTTTAACATTTATCTTCTCCCTCTTTGTCATCTTCTCTCTGGTCTTGATTTGAATTTCAAAATTCACGCAGACGATATACAATTTATTATTCCATTCTCAGATTCATGGTCTAAAACTCTGTCACTTCTGCATTTGTACTTAACCAAATTTTTATTGTTATCACATAATTGACTTATGTGTATGGTGCATAAAGTCTTGAATTGTATTCTTTGTTCAACGGGTAACCAGTGTAGTTCTATTAAGGTTTCGGTGATATGGTCTCTTTTTTGCTTTTTCCAGTTAAAATTCTTGCTGCTGTGTTTGAAGTATCTGTAGTGGTCTTATTGTGGTGTATGGTAGGCCCAGTAGTAGGGCGTTACAGTAGTCGGTACTGGCAAAGATTAAGGCTTGTAATACTGAGCAGAAGTTGGTGGGCGTTAGTAGTGGTTTAAGTCTTCTCAGAGTCATAAGTTTGGCATAACCTTCTCTTACTTTTTGAGATACATGGTGTTTCATACTTAATGCTTCTCACCCACTCACCACTGAACCTACTCAAGAGAAAAATGTTGCTTCTGTCATCAGCCGCTTCTCTCTCCCCACCGCTTCTCATTCACTTTTAGCCTGGGGTCCAAAGGAAAATGTTGCTGCTGACCCTGGCCAAAGGAGATCTTTGGTGAAGGAGCTGTTGGAAAGGAGGGATCAGATGCAAGAAAGGTTTAAAGGTCAGATCAGTGGGAGGGATTGGCTCTGGAAGGTGAGGGGAGGAATGACAAGATACTGGGGGATGCAAGAGAGGAGCTGTGGGTGAGAGGGTATCAATTGGGGGGTTAAGTCTGAAGAGTTGGAGGGGCAAAGGAATGAGGTGAGAGGGAGGGGATGAAAGAGGAACAATTGGGGGTTACACAAATGACTTGGAGGTCAGAGGTTCAGCTAGGAGGATGTGAAAAGGGCTGGAGAGGGTGAGAGAGACAGGATGAGCTGGAAGATGTAAGAGGTGAGAGGATGTCCTCTGGAGGGGAATGGAGGTTAAGAGAAAGCATCGACTGGAGAGGGTGGAGAATCAGTTGGAATGAGGGGATGGTGATTGTTGTAGGTGAACCTCACCCCCACTCTTCTGGTTTGGTCATCCTCTGGGGTCACGTGAATTTAAGTGGTAAAATGGGGTCACACTAGCTAAAGGTTTGGGAAGCTCTGGACTAAAGAGTTGCTGAGGTTAGAGAAAGCATGCCAAGCAGTGGCTAGAGATATGACTGAAGCAAACTGGTAAACAATTTGATTCACCAGTGCACTATGAACTCCTTGCTATACCACAGATTCTTTTGGTTTTTTTATTTGGAAACTAGGTTTGGACCAGTTTGGCAAGATTAATTAGAACTGTGGAGGGGGTCGAGA
Source organism: Rhinatrema bivittatum (assembly GCF_901001135.1). NCBI lineage: Eukaryota > Metazoa > Chordata > Amphibia > Gymnophiona > Rhinatrematidae > Rhinatrema > Rhinatrema bivittatum. Next base: position 123,411,257 of record NC_042624.1, on the reverse strand, counting down.
TTCATTTCAGTGATGCAAGATGAGCAGGGTGAGAGGCATAGGTCCAACACACACATTCCTGAAATTTTGAAAAGGTTCTATGGTCAATTATATTTAAGGGGAGATTCCAATATAAATTCTTTAGAATTCTGTGAATACCTCAGGTGACTGAAGAGCAATTGAACTGCCTTAATCAACCTATTTCTGAAGTGGAGATATCGCAGGCAATTGAGTCTCAAATGTCACAAAATTCCTGGGCCTGATGGTTTCTCAGCAGTTTTGTTAAGATTCTGTGAATACAGCTTCTTGCCCCTTTTTTTCAAGGAGCTGTGTTGTCCTAAAGAAGGGGCGAGACTCTGAGTTGCCTGCTTTGTATAGGCCAATATCTTTTCTTGATACTGATGTTACAATCTATGCGAAAATATTGGCCAATAGACTTTTGAAATTTTTACTAGATGTTATATCACTTGAACAAGTGGGTTTTGTCCCTGGATGTACTGCAATTGTTAATGTAGCATTATGGCTAGTTTGCTTACTGATCAACAGTGAGTTTTGATATAGAAAAAGCTATTGATCATGTATCCTGGGAATATATGTTTGTGATCCTACGTAAATATGGAATTTTGGAAGGGAATTTTGTTCATTGTTTGGATGTGTGTACCTATTCAAAAATATTTGGGCAGGGAGTTCTATTCTGCTAGATGCTTCTCTGAGCTTATTGGATATTTTTGATAATTATGCTGTGTCAGATAATTTGCTAATATTTGTACGAAAGGCATGTTCTATAATCAAAAAGTGTATGTTGGTATAGTAGATGAGTGGGGATTCTCCTACCTTAGAGCAATGGCGTATCCAAATGCATCAGCTTCTACTATCCATTCGGAATAGACCTAAAAAGTGGAACATTCTTAGACATTTGGTGCATTGTCCTTGCTTCACTTTCTCCCAGTGTGCACAGTCTAATTGTTAATTTGCTGAAGCTGGACTGATTACCCATCATAGTTGTTTTTGTGGGATTGGAGGGAGGGTTAAAAGAAGAGTGAGGACACAGCATAGAATTCTTATTATTCAATGATGTATTATGTAGATATTTGATGTTCAAGATGGTTGTTATATACTGGTTCAAACTGTGGGTGAGATACATTGTAACTTGCTCAATAAACAGATTTTTGCTAAAATGCCATTTAAACAACAATTTAACAGTGAGACATGGTCCAAATGATTGGCAGTGATTTCAGATAAGGCTCTATCATCGGAATTCCACATTAATCAGTCCTACCAATGCTCACATGGCCCCGTTTCATCAGACAAACGAGCCCTTCACCTTCTAACTGGAGTGTACTAAAGAACTTAGAAAGTGGACCCAGCTTTTTGATTTCATTTTGTCCTAACAAGACATGAGTAAACATATCAGAGGACCTCTAACTAATTATATTGTAGATTGCATATTCTTTGCTTATTTCCAAGTAGGTTTATCCTTAGCGGGGCATATCAAGGCTCATAATATTAGAGCCATGGCTGCATTGGTGGCCCAACTAAGATCAACTTCTGTTGAAGGGAGATGCAAAGCTGGGACCTGGAATACAATTCACAGATTTATGTGCCACAGCAGGTTTGAGCAGTCTCTTCTTCAGCCCAACTTGATGTTGCCATTGTCCATTTTTATTTCAAGTTGTCCTTCTGTTTTCCTTGTTTTTAAGGGGGAAAAAAGTGTTCTAACCCAGCAAAAATAATAAACCTGCCCTGTTGGTAGGTGATAATGGTGATGTCTGCTTTTAATTTTGAGGACAGTCTTAACTAGGTAATCCCAGCTGTTCAGTGGATGAGTGACTTGCCTTAAGAGAAAATGTTTATTCTCCGAGGTCAGCAGTTCGTCACACAACCCCACCCACTCCCCTTCTGGAATTGAGCTTATCTTAATGACAAGACTGTCTGGCCTAGTGCCATTGGGATGACATGTCCACTTGTGTGATTGGGGTATGGCTGTCTCCAGAGCACTTATTTTACAGTAGGTAACTTTAACAGGATTGCAACTCTCTAAGGACAGCATGAGAGAGTATAATAGCCTGCACTGCATCCAGCAGTAAGGACCTGCCAGCTAATTCTTCCTGACACTCTTAATAAAATGAGCTACTTGCTCATGGTAACTTTCAAAATCCCCCCCCCCCCCCAAATAGTGTAGTAGTTGCTACTTTAGGCCTGCATTGGTTCCTTCTGGCGACCCCTAATGTGCTGCTTTGTTAGCTATGCAGAAGCCAAATTTGAGCTTGACTCTAACTGTATAGCAAATTAAAAATGGTTATTGTCTTCTGTTAATTTTCATAATCTGCCTTGAGGCCATTCTTAGTAAAAAGCGGAATCTCAAATGTCTATAAATAAAGCTACTCTATACTACTACAGGACCTGCAGTATTTCAGCTTTTCATTTTCTATCGCTCTGATGATTCCTCAAAAGCTAGTCACAAATGTTTTTAAGTCCAAGGAAAAGGTCTTGTCCATTCCTTTGTGTCTCCCATTGGACGAATACACTAACTGCATGCTTTATTCACAAAGGAAGATTATAGCTTTTCAGTTGCATCATTCTGTTCTTACAGATGGACCCAAAGCTGCGTCCTTCATTTGCACAGGTGGTTAAAACACTGGAGGAGGTAATGGAACGACTAAACAGTGAAGACTTGGAAAGAGAGAGGCGGCTTCTTAACCAAGACTCCAATGAAAGAAAAGCAATTTCTATTCCAAAAGGTGGGTTACTTCTATAGAGTCTAGTGGTTTGTAAAGAGATTTCCGGTGTAAAGTGTCATTGGCAAGTGATGTGGGTCCCCTATGGTCTGATGTCCTGCAAACTTCTTTGCTTGCTGTTCGTGGCTTTCAGCCTGTTGTAAAATCTCCACTTTCATGCTTGTCCTAGTGTTGGAGAAGAGGTAACTAGTCCTGATTGCAGAAAGAAGACAATATTAGAGGCCAACACCAGCCCTCGTGGGACCCACTGTTATTTTGGGTTGTTTTTGATTTCCTTAAAAAAGGAAAATTGGTTCTTACCTGCTAATTTTTGTTCCTGTAATACCACAGATCAGACCAGACAAGTGGGTTTTGCCTCCCTACCAGCAGATGGAGGCAGAGAACAAAACTCTGAGGCACTGCTACATATCTGAGTGTGCCACCTGCAGTCCTTCAATATTAACCTAACCCAAGCCAGAAATTAGACCCTAAAAACCCTTTAAAGGGCAAACAGGCAACCTAGGGTTGGAACCCTGTGAACTGGAGCCCCTTATACTTCAGAAACTCACACAAAAAACCCCCCAAAACCTATGTACAAACTATCAAGGTTTCCTTGAAAAATTGATCCACCAAGTAAGGAAATTCAGTCTCTCGGTAGAGATGGGGTGGGTCTCTGGACTGATCTGTGGTATTACAGGAATGAAAATTAGCAGGTAAGAACCAGTTTTCCTTTCTTGTTTGTACCCAGATCAGTCCAGACAAGTGGGATATACCCAAGCACCCCTAAACTGGGCAGGAATCCAAAAGACCAGCACGAAGAACACTCACCAAAAGCTGCATCCTCCTGCGCCCTCACATCCAAATGGTAGTGTGTGGTGAAAGTGTGAAGAGAGGACCACCGCAGCTCTACAAATCTCCTGGGGAGACAGTAACTGACACACTGATCAGGAGGCCACCTCCACTCTTGTAGAATGAGCTTTCAGCCCCACTGGAACCGCACAACCCTTACAAATATAAGCCGCGGAAATGGCCTCCTTCAGCCAACGCAAAATTGTGGCCTTCAAGGCTTTGTCTCCCATTGCACAAAAAGGTGATATGAGCGCCGAAAACTGTTGGTGACCTCCAAATACTGCAGCAATGTCAGTCGCACCTCCAAAAGGTGCAGCTCCCTATCCTGAGGGGAATCCTTCGACCACTCCGGAAAGGCTGGAAGCTCCACAAACTGATTAACATGAAAAGAGATCACTTTCGGCAAGAAAGACGGAACCGCACACAACGTGACACAGACATTAGAAATCCGCAAAAAAGGATCCCTGCAAGTCAGAGCTTGTAATTCCGAAATCCTTCTTGCCGAACATCTGGCTACTAGAAACACTGCCTTCAAAGTCAGGTCCCTCATAGTTGCTCTCCTCAAAGGGAGCACTGCACAGTACGCGCAGCACTAAATTGAGGTTCTAGTCCAGGCATAACTTTTGAACCGGAGGGTGCACATGCTTCACTCACTTCAGGAAACGCACCGCATCTGGGTGAGAGGCCAAAGACCTGTCTCACAAATTGCCCCTAAGGGAACCCAAAGCGGAAACCTGAAAATGCAGTGAACTATCGGCCAGGCTTTGCGAAAGCCCCTGTTGCAAAAAGGCTAAGACATGCAGGATGTTCGCCAATAGAGGATCTAAACCCTAATGCCTACACTACGACTCAAAAACTCTCCAAATTCTGACACATACCAGAGAGTTAGAGGGCATCCGAGCCAGGAGCAGCTTGGAAATAACCTGTTCTGAATAGCCTTTCAGGCACAACCACCACCTTTCAAAAGCCAAGCCGCAAGACAGAAGCGATCCTCCCAATCCGAAATACGGGACCCCGTCGAAGCAACCCTGGAAGGTGCGCTAACCTGAGGGATCCATCTACCGCGAGATGAACTAGATCTGCGAACCACGGATGCCACGGCCACTCCGGTGCCACCAGCACCTCCGATCGGGGATGCGTCTCTATGCGCTGCAGAACTCGTCACCTGTCCGAGGTGAGAAACACCCTGCCATTCTGAGTATTGAACAGGACTCCCAGATACTCCAAAGACGGGGTCGGAACCAGATGACTCTTCGACACATTGATGACCCAACCCAGCGACCTCAAGGTGTCATTACTCGCTACCGGGACCGCACAAACTCATCCTTCATCTTCGCCTGAATAATCCAATCATCCAGATAGGGGTGAACCAAAATTCCTTCCTGTTGCAATGCTGCTGCCACCACCATCACTTTCGTGAAGGTTCGGGGTGCTGTGGCGAGGCTGAAGGGGAGAGCCTAGAATTGGAAATGCTGCCCCAAGACCATCATTGTAGAAACATCTGATGGTCCCTCCGAATGGGAATATGGAGGTACGCTTTCATCAGATCAAGCAACGTTAGGAACCCGCCTCTGCATACTGTCGCAATCGCTGTGCGCAAAGTCTCTATTCGAAAATGCGGCACTCGTAACGCCCTGTTCATCTTCTGCAAGTTGAGAATGGGCCGAAACGTACCCTCTGTGGTTTTGGGAGCCAAAAAGTAAATGGAGTTCCTTCCTTGGCCCCACTCTTCCAGCAGTACTGGAACTATCGCTTCTAGGTCTAGCAGCCTCTGAAGAGTCTCCCATACTGCTTCTCGCTTGGCTTGGGACACAAAAGGCCTCCCTTACAGGGCAAGAAAATGTTAAGGCTTAGCCGACTCTCACGACCTCTAGGACCCAACGGTCTGAGGTAATCTTGCACCTTCTGAACCCAACACAAACAGGCACGCTGCATCACACTGCGGCCCGGAGACTCAAGGCTGACACCTCAAATGTGAGCTTCAACTGAATCTCCAACTTGCGGTCTCACATCCTTCAGGGCAATGGAACCTACAACCAGAATCATGGACTTCTTGGTCATGGCGGACACAGCTGCATCCCCTGGGAGCGCGGCAGTTGCTGCCCCCAATGACCTGGAGGCCCTCTTCTCAGACACTGGACCCACAGAGGTCCCCTCTTCCCCAGATGCACAGGAGCAGAGGGAATGCAATTTTTAACCGAGCCGACCAGAGCCCACAGGCCCTGCAAGCTGCCATGCGTGTTTTCAGTGCCATACCTGATGCGGCAGCAACACGCTCGCTGAGCACACCCAAATTAGAAACAGGCAGCACACGTGGTAGAGGCCTAAGCTGCATGGTCACGTCAGCAGAGCAGTGCATGGCTAAACTGCCTCATCAGCAAAATGTTCCTGCTGGGTTAAAAATGGCTCGCTTCTCTTCCTCTACCACCTGTCGACCAAAGCAGCTCCCGCTGCCGACCACCCCGGTCGCCAAAGCACTGAATTTCTTTCACCTATAAAATCTTTTTTTTTTTTTTTTTTAAACTTAATTTAAAAACTGAAAAACAACTAAGAATACTTTCTTGAAGAGAAGCCTCAGGCTCGCAGGAAGAGACCTCTGAGGCAGAGAGGGAGCCAGTCCCCTGGCTATCAAAGCCTCCAGAAGCAGCGGGCAATCACAGCCAGAGGTCACAAACCCCCGACGCCTGGCTTAATCAGAGGGATGGTCCACAAAGGTACTTAGCACCTCAGGGAGCCCACACTCCACTTTTAGAAATCTTCCTTGATCTTTGTTTTTTTCACTTGACAAACTGCAGGTTTTCTCCTCTACCATTTGCTGGAGACAAATACTGAGGGACTGCAGGTGGCACTCTCGGATATGTAGCAGTGCCTCAAAGATTTGTTCCCTGTACGTACCCGGATCAGTCCAGACTGTGGGTTATGCCTTCCTTCCAGCAGATGGAGACAGAGAAAAACTCGAAGGGCACCCTCTCTTAACCTGGTGTGCCACCTGCATCCCTTCAGTATTTCTCTGTCTCCAGCAGATGGAGGTGGTGCAAACCATGCAGTCTTGCCCTGATCTTAGGGATAAGGCGATATCCCTTTAAAAAAAAAAAAAAAAAAAAAAAGTGTGAATTTTCTCTATCAGGGAATCAAGCAAAAAAAACAACACAAAAACCCAAAACAAAACGAGTTATCAAGGCCGTCCCCCCTGGTAGCAGGTTGAGGAGCTGGGGCTGGTTACCTTGCGGGCCTCCTGGCAGGCGAGGCGCTGGAGAAAGATTACAGGTGGTCCGGTTCCTCTTCCCCCTTCACTGCTCAGCCCGATACAAAAAAAAAAATATAAACAGAGGCAGCCTGTTAGTTTTCTTTCTCCAAGCGGCTGAGGGTCGGATGCAGTACAAGCACATTCTTCAGAGTTTTTAAGGCTCCCTGACGCTTCCCTTGCTGCCGCGTCTTTTCAATGCCCCCCCACCCCACCCCCGTTCCATGATGCCATGGCCATCTTGCTGTATTGCCTGCGGGGGAGTCATCGTCTAGACTCTCCCATTCAGGCCTCCCATTCAGACTCTCCCATTCAGGCCTCCCATTCAGGCCTCTGTTCGTGGTGGGGAAGGCAGCTTTATTTTGGCAGCGGGAAGCTCTTCAAAGCCCTGAGGTGCCGCAAAAAGATCAGCACCTCGGGAGGCTCGGGCCGATCTGTTCCCTCTCAGCGCGGAAACGGCGGCCATTTTAAATACCTTTGCAGAAGCACAAGCCAGGGCAGTGGGGGCAGGGGAGTGTCCTGCCGATTTATCCCCGGTTTCTGCCAGTCCTGGGGATCCCTCTGATCCGGACCAGGATGATTTTGATGGTGAGCTCGATCCCCTGGGGAGGGGCCAGCACTAACGCCTTCTCATTAGATTTTGTGCTTCTTATGCATAAAGCCTTTTTGGCTTCTCAGTCTCTGCAGGGTGGTGCTTCACATTTGAGTCGTCCAGCTGGCCAAGCGACTGGTCGCACCGGCATTCCTGCGGGTCGCTAAATTGCGGGGTTCTTCAACTTCAGTCGGGTCTGCTCTTCCGGATGGTACTGATAATGGGGCTACAGACACACACTGGCTTCTACCTTGCCCCATCCCGGCCCAGGGTCTGAGGAGGACCTGGGAAAGCAGGCTCCTCTGGACGGTGACGATCTGAAGGTGGTCCGGCTGTTTCACAGGGAGGAGTTGGAGCCTCTTATTCCCTCGGTCTTGTCGGAACTTGGAGTTGACCTCTGCCTCAGGATTCCATGGACCCGGTCCTGGTGGGACTGAGGGCTCCAGCCAAAAGCTTTTCCTTTTCATCCAATGCTCCAGCAGCTAATGGCCCGGGAGTGGGACATTCCAGCTTGAGAGTCGGTCGGGCTATGTATAAGCTTTATCCCTTGCCTGAAGAGTCTCTTGAGCTTTTGAAGTCCCCTAAAGTAGACACTTCAGTGTCGGCTGTTACAAAATGGACCACAATCCCGGTCTCAGGAGCGGCAGCACTCAAGGAAATTCAAAATAGGAAACTTGAAGTCTTCATCAAACATATTTTCGAGGTTTCGGCACTGGGTATACGAGCGGCGGTGTGTAGTAGCTACATGCTCCGGGCTAGCCTCCGCTGGGTGCAACAATTGTTAACGTCCAGGGACTTCCCTCAGGGAGAGTCTGAGCAAGTGGAACACTTGGAGGCGGCGGTAGCATATGGAGTTGATGCTCTGTATGACCACCTTCATACTTCATTTGACACCATGTCATCCGCAGTATCTGCAAGGTGGCTCCTCTGGCTGCATAACTGGTCAGCAGATGTCTTATCCAAAGCTCAGTTGGGTGCGTTGCCGTTCAAAGGCTGGTAAAATACATCAATTTCAATTCAATCCAAAAGTATTGTTTGAATATGTCACTTCACTTACTAACCTCACTCCAAATATCATACCAGAAGAAGAAGCCAAAATCAAATGCGAACTGGCTTCTTTCTTTCAGGACAAAATTAACAAAATCATGACACGCTTCCCCCATAATCCCCACATGCCCCAATTCAATAACCTCTGTCACACAAAAGACTCTGCACCTCAGCTAACATTCTTTGAAAACACAGCAACAACTGAAATTGAATCCCTGCTCAAAAAAGCTAAACCCTCCTCTCACCCGTCTGATACCATCCCCACAAAACTCCTACTCACTGTCCCTGATCTAATAGCCAGCCCCATTTCTAACATTATCAATACTTCCATCGAATTTGGACAAGTACCCAACTCTCTCAAATTTGCTATCCTTAAACCTACTTTAAAAAAACCTAAGCTCGACCCATTAGACCTTGGCAATTACCGCCCTATTTCTAATCTCCCATTTATTGCTAAAATCCTAGAAAAAACTATCAACCGTCAACTCAGTGACTATTTAGAAGAACACCAAATCCTCTCTCCCTCACAATATGGGTTTCGTAAATTACATAGTACTGAAACTCTTCTCTTATCACTGTCCGATTACCTTCTCAAAAGCCTAGATAGAAATCAACTACATCTTCTAGTAATCCTGGATATTTCAGCGGCTTTTGATACCGTTAACCACCAAATTCTCCTCCAACGCCTACACGAGATTGGAATAACTGGTACCGCTCATAACTGGTTTACTTCCTACCTGTCCAATCGTAATTATAAAGTCAAAATTGGCAACCACCTATCAAAAGAAATCCCCCTGAAGCAAGGAGTCCCGCAAGGCTCTTCACTTTCATCTACCCTTTTTAACATTTATCTTCTTCCGCTTTGCCATCTCCTCGCCAACCTTAAACTTCCACACTTTTTGTACGCTGATGATGTACAAATTCTTATTCCAGTAACAGAATCTATATCCAAAGCCCTTGAAATCTGGGACACTACTCTCGCTGCTATCAATAATCTATTAACCTCCTTACAACTTGCCCTCAACTCCACAAAAACAGAACTCATGATCATATCTCCTCCTACTCCATTACATACTTCGCCTACCTTACCTATAACACCAACGCACATACAATTCTCTCACCAAGTCCGAGACCTAGGAGTCATTATTGATGACCAAATGACCCTCAAAAAATTTATCAGTGCAATCCTTAAAGAATGTTTTTTCAAATTACATACACTCAAAAAATTGACGCATCTGATTTCCGGACAGTTTTACAAGCCATGTTGTTTTCCAAAACAGATTATTGCAATTCACTCCTCCTAGGCCTACCTAAAAATGCCATCCGCCCCTTACAAATTCTGCAAAACACTGCAGCCCGTATCCTTACCAACACAAACTCAAAGGAACATATTACGCCAGTTTTGAAGGACCTTCACTGGCTCCCCATTCAATATCGCATACAGTACAAGACATTAACACTGATGATCCATAAAGCCCTCCACAATCCTGAAATGAAATGGTTTAATAATTCACTGCAATTTCAAACTTCTATTAAACCTACCAGAAATCAATACCTCGCCACATTACAGACCCCCTCACCCAAAATATATAACCATGCCTCCACCAAAGCACGAGCGCTTTCCTTTGCTGGCCCATTGTTATGGAATACCTTGCCCACTGAACTGCGCCTTGAGCCATCTCCCAAAACTTTCAAGCAAAAACTCAAGACATGGTTATTTACACATGCCTATACCTGAAATATATATGTCTTTCTTCCCCTTTTTATGCCCTGCCTTATCTACCCAACACCCCCTTTCTCTACACTATCTCTAATTTCCCCTTTTTTATGTCCTTACTGTAAATACCATTCCATACTTTTGCTTTTAATTGCACCTGAAGCGCTTTCTCCCCTCTCTTATCACTCCTAATTATAACTCCATCTCCTCCTAACCTGTCCCTAACCTCATACCTAATTTCCTAAAATCCCTTTACTTTCCAGCTCTGTTTAACTCAGCTCAGTTAATCCTAAATGATAGTTCTGTTTTAAAAGATTCTACTTGTTTTATGTTCAAATATATATATTCTTACTTTTGTTAAATGTACAATGCTTATTTAATCCTGTTAAATGTATAACGCTCCGGCGTAAGTTCCTGTTCATTGTACACCGACGTGATATCTTTGATGAGCGGCGGTATATAAAAAACTATAAATAAATAAATAAATAAATAAGTTTCTTTTCGGTGACGACTTGGAACAGTTGATAAAGTCCCTGAGTGAAAACAGTCCATAAGCTCCTGGAGGACAGGCCGAAACCTTCCAGAGGTTTTCCATCGACCCACTCATGTTTTCGTGGACAGCGGAGGTTTCGTCAGAGCAGACCACAGCCTACAGGACAACGGCAGCCATCGGCTAGGCCACAATCCTGGACCCCTTCCTTTCGAGGGCGCAGAACCTCTCGTGAAGGAGGTCCCACCACGTCCCTTGGCTCCAAGACTTCTAAATGAGATAAGGCTGGCCTACCCCTCGATGCCTCCAGTTGGGGGACGTTTATCCCAGTTCCACGAGGAATGGGCCAGAATAACCTCCAATCAGTGGGTCCTAAGCATCATAGAACACGGCTACGCTTTGGAATTTGCTCGGCCTCTAAGATTTTTTTTATGGTCTCCCCTTGCGGCTCTCGCACCAAGGCCCAGATCGTCCGGCAGACCCTCGACCACCTACTATCTCTCGGGGAGGTAAAACCTGTCCCCCAAGAAGACTGGAAGACGGCGCGATACTCCATCTATTTCGTGATCCCAAAAAGGAGGGATCGTTCTGGCCTATTCTAGTCCTGAAAAAGGTAAACAAGGCTCTCCAGGCATTTCTGCATGGAAACTCTACGCTCTGTTATCGCGGCTGTCCGCAAAGGCGATTTGATGGAAGCTGCATGTACCCATCTGTGAGGATCATCAGAAATTTCTTCTCTTCATGATCCTAGGCATGCATTTCCAGTTCTGCGCTCTGCAGTGGTGGCAGCAACCCTGAGGAGGCAAGGACTTTTAATTCATCCCTACCTGGACGACTGGCTCATCAGGGCGAAGTCGAGGGACTTCTGCATGGAAGCAATCAGCAAGGTGGCCAGTCTCCTGGAGTCACTTGGTTGGGTTGTCAATCAATCCAAAAGCAACCTTATTTTATCTCAGACGATGGACTTCCTGGGGGCCCAGTTCGATACCAGTGTCGGAAAGGTATTTCTTCCACCGGACCGAATAACCAAATTGACGGAGCAAGTTCGTCGCTTGTTGTCGCTCCCACTCCCCAAAGCCTAGGACTATCTACAGGTCCTCGGATCCATGGCATCCACCTTGGAATTAGTTCCCTGGGCTTTTGCTCATATGAGATCATTACAACGAGCATTGCTTTCCCGTTGGGACCCCAAGTCTGAGGAGTTCCAGTTCCCTCTACCGCTCACCGATCCCGCCAGATCCAGTCTTGGGTGGTGGCTTTACCCGCACAACTTGACTCGCAGCATAGATCTCGAAGTCCCGAATTGGATAGTAGTGACCACAGATGCCAGTCTCTCTGGCTGGGGAGCGGTCTGTCAGTCTCACTCAGTCCAGGGCCGCTGGTCTGAAGAGGAGTCGAGCTGGTTGATCGATCGCCTGGAGACCAAGGCAGTTTGGTTAGCTCTGCGGCACTTCCTCCCCTTGTTATGCAATCATTCGGTCCAAGTTCTGTCCGACAATACGACGACGGTAGCTTACATCAACCATCAAGGCGGCACCAGGAGTCAAGCTGTAGCCAAAGAAGTAGAGCAACTCATGATGTGGGTGGAAAAACATCTTGCTCTACTTGCGGCATCTCACATTGCCGGAACAGACAACATACAGGCAGATTTCCTGAGTCGGAAGCGCATAGATCCAGGGGAGTGGGAACTTTCCAACTAAGCAATGGATCTTATTTCTCGCAGATGGTGGTTACCCCACATGGACTTGATGACGCGAGACAATGCCAAGGCCCCTCACTTCTTCAGCTGCAGAAGGAGTCGATGTGCTGGTGCTTCCCTGGCCAACCACAGTTCTCCTGTATGTGTTCCCTCCCTGGCCTCTGGTGGGCAAAGTTCTGCGCAGGATAGAAATTCATCCAGAAAGCGGGATCCTAGTTGCTCCAGAGTGGCCCCGACATACATGGTTTGCGGATCTGGTCAATCTGGCGGTGGACGTGCCCCTGAGGCTCTATCTTCCAAATCTGCTTCGTCAAGGCCCTATATTTTTCGACCAGGCAGATCGCTTTTGTCTAGCCACTTGACTTTTGAAAGGAGGGGAGATTTCGGAGGAAGTAATTACTATTCTACTACAAGCCAGAAAAACATCTACCTCTCTGTCATATGTCAGGGTATGGAGAGTCTTCGAGACATGGTGTCGTGAACAAGGCATTCTTCCCAGGCAGGCTTTGATTGTTCATATTTTGGCGTTTTTGCAAAACTGCTTATCCAAAGGCTTGTCTTCTAATTTCCTCCATGTACAAATGGCAGCCTTAGGTTCTCTTGTTGGCAGCTCAGTAGCATCGCATCCGGATGTGGTGCGTTTCCTCAGGGGAGTGAGGCATTTGAATCCGCGTGTCCGTCCTGGAGCCTTAATTTGGTGCTTAGTCTTGTGTGATCCGCCTTTTGAACCCCTTAAGGCCACGTTAAAGGACCTCATGTTAAAAAACAGTATTTTGGTGGCTATCTGTTCGGCTCGCAGAATCTCAGAACTGCAGGCCCTCTCTTGCAGGGAACCTTTTTTGAGAATTTCTAATTCGGGAGTCTCTCTTCGTACTGTTCCTTCCTTTTTGCTAAAGGTGGTCTCAGCCTTTCATTTAAGTCACAGTGGAGCTCCCGGCTTTTCCAAATTTATCGTCCAATGTCCTGCACACGAGAGAGCTTCGTCGTTTGGATGTTAGACTCTCTTTTATGCTATTTGGAGGTCACATATCCTTTCAAAGTTTCAGATCATTTGTTTGTCTCGTGGAGCGGTCCCAAGAAGGGTCAGAAAGCTTCTAAGCCAACGATTGCCCGATGGTTGAAAGAGGCTATTTCGTCTGCTTACATTTGTAGAGGGCGACCCGTTCCTGAGCGTTTGAAAGCCCATTCCATTCACTCGCAGGCGGCTTCTTGGGCTGAATGTCAGTTGGTTTCCCCACAAGAAATTTATAGAGTGGTTACCTGGAAAATGCTTCATACATTTGCTCGTCACTATCGCTTGGATGTTCAGGCTCCAGATGTCAGCAATTTTGGCAGTGGGTTCTTCGTGCGGGACTATCAACGTCCTACCCTGTCTAGGGAAGCTTTGATACATCCCACAGTCTGGACTGATCTGGGTACGTACAGGGAAAAGAAAATTGGTTCTTGCCTGCTAATTTTCGTTCCTGTAGTACCACGAATCAGTCCAGACGCCTGCCCGAGGAGGCTTCTAGAAGAGTCCACGCTCATATTCAGTTTTATTGCAGAAGGCTAAGGAAGAAGACTACAGGTTGCTTTCCTGTTCAATTCTGTACTTCTATTTTTAATGTTGAATTTTGCTTGATTTGTTATTACTGTTCTGCTTGGATAATCTCTATACTGAAGGGATGCAGGTGGCATACCAGGTTATGAGAGGGTGCCCTTTGAGCTTTTCTCTGCCTCCGTCTGCTGGTAGGGATGCAAAACCCACTCATCTGAACTGATCTGGGTATGAACAGAAAAGGGGGTTTAAACTCACCAAAAGCATTCCTTCCCGTGTTGGCAGGTGGTGATGGTTTTTTCTTTTGCAATAGCCCTTAGTGAAAGAATCTCACTTGTGTGATTCCGTGAACAATGTTGCTTACCCCTCCCGCCTCTCATTCAAAGCTCTTTTATGAAACAGAGGGGTGCTGTAGGCCTGCAACAGCATAGAAAGTACTTGTGAGCAGTAAAAGCCTTTATTTAGGGCTTTCTAGAAAGCTCTGAGTCTGTCCCTTCAGTGCCAAGCATGGCCATATGACATCTCTCTTCAGAGAACACCATTACAGGTAAGTAGCTGTGCTTTTTCCTCTCTTAGCTCTTATGTGTGGAGTTAAATAATAGAACATAGAAATGACGGCAGAAGACAAATAGGCCCTTCCAGTCTGCCCAGCAAGCTTTCACACTTATTTTCTCATACTTATCTGTTACTCCGACCACTGAGTTCAGGGCCTTTATTGGTAACTTTTTGATTCTAATTTCCTTCCACCCCTGCCATTGATGCAGAGAGCAGTTTTGGAGCTGTATCAAAGTGAAGTATAAGGCTTAATGTTTGAGGGTAGTAACCATCGTATCGAGCAAGTTACCCTGGTTTGTATACTCATACTGCTCAGATCAATGCCTTTTTGGTTGTTGTCTGAATATAAATCATCTTTTCTTCATTCTCCTGCCATTTAAGCAGTGAGCTGCACTGGATATGCTTTCCATGTGAAGTAATGGGCTTAAATTTGTTCGGGGTAGAAACCGCCGCAGCAAGCAAGATACTCCCATGCTTATTTGTTTACCCAGACTGTGCAATTCAATCCTTGTGTGAGATACAGAGACTGAAAAGTTCATCATCTGGGCACTGCAGAGCAAGTTTACCCACCACAGAGCCTTGTAATATGTTGGAGTACTTCAGCAAATACTGTTCTTGTCGAGTACTGGGCAATTTCTAGTGTTTTCATGACAGGGCTAGTTACATCTTGCCTGAGAGGGAGACAGGAGAGTACTTTGCAGTGTTGTCCAGAGGTTGCTTAATCCTAAATTTGACAAGTTATTGTTGTCTATTTAATATTTATGTTCTTATGTTCAGAAACTCTGTTTAATGTAACGCCTTAACCGCGACAGTTTTGTTCTATGGAAACCGACCTGATTTGATATTTGTATCGAGAATGTCTGTATATAAAAATTCCAAATAAATAAATGTTTGTGCTTTTTCTTCTCCTTCCCTTAGGGCTGAATGAAAAGGGGCAAGGAGTGAAGCGTCTGAGTTCACGTGGACTCCAAGATGAGAAGATCCCTCCCAAGTCCCCCCGCCCCCGTCGGAACATATGGTTGTCTCGCAGCCAGTCTGACATTTTCTCCCGCAAACCTGGCCGCAAGATCAATGTGCTGGACCCCTACTACACTCCCAACAAAGGAGCAACCCGCAAGGTGAATCCCTTCAATGCCAGGGAGGATCTGAAAGGTGGCAAAGTGAAGTTCTTTGACATGCCGAGCAAATCTGTCATCTCCCTTGTGTTTGACCTGCACTCCCCAGAGGCAGGAGACTGCATGGTGTCCTGCCAGGCTGCACACCATGGGCAGCTCTACAGCTCAGACTGGCAGGACTCTTCTTTCCTCCCTGGCAGGCGCTATCGCTCCCTCCCAGTCTCCCCAGAGCTCTTGCACAAAGACCATGTCCCGTTTGCCACCCTGGAAGAAAAAGTAGCAAAGGTCAACCCTGCACAGCTGGGAGTGGAGGTGGAGCAGAAACTTCTGTGCAGCCTCAAGTACAGTGTTGCTGAGATCCCACCCTACCGTCTCAGCTCGGCCAGGCCCAAGTCTCCTTCCTGGATTGAGGAGGACATGGACTGTTTCGACAGCCCTGCCACGAAGGTGGAGAATGGGCTTTGCCCAGAGCGCTCTCCAGCTGAAGGGGTGTCTGTTAATGCCCAAGAAGTGTCAGCTCGCAGCTCGGGGGCCTCCTCAGGGGTTTTCTTGAGCTGCACCTCATCCGAGGACATGGAAGTGGAAGAAGAGCTGCAGAGGAGCTCTCTGGCCAGTGCAAGCATTGTCACAGCCTCCCCGGTGTTCTTGTCATGTGAGACACTGAACAGGCAGGGCAGTGACTCGGTCTTCTGCCCCTATAACTTGACTTCGGTAAGCAGGTGACTGGGACAAGGGAAGGAGTCCTAGGCAGGACCTCTTAGTGCCTTAAAATCCAGCTGCACAGGGCAATAATCGTAAGTTTACCTTTTCCCTTCTCGGAGGGCAGCCATATCTTACATACACGTGGGCTTTCTTGATGGAGCCTGGTACGTCGTGTGGTAAAATGGAGAGCATCATGTTTTCTCTCTATGGCTGCTGTGCTATTGGAAGCAAAGGCTCAGATTTAACCTGATAATGTTCAAGTAGGAAGCAGACTGCTTGAGCCCTTGAAAAGTGGGGAATAGTCCCCAGCGCAGTTACTCCATGGGTTTTTGTTTAGCCAGATGCTGGCCCTACCTCCTTGTATTCCATTTTTCTACTTGTGCCATGAGCCGGATGTTAGTAGCCCTACCCAGGCTCCTGTGGTTGGGTCCCACTAGCATTCCTATCGGTGTTGGATGGGAGGTGTGAACCCCAGAGTGAAGGGTCAGCAGCTAGAGGGATTTAATGGTTATTGAACGTATCTTAAGTGCAGGCCTGGCTTAGGCTGTGCCAAGGATTGTGGAGGGCAGTAAATGGAAAGTGTTGACAAGAGCTGGTGCCTGATCAAGAACAGTCATTAACTTAAATATTTAAGGTTGCTTTTTGGTCATAGATGGTCCAAAATAGTATTTAGTCAGCTTCAGCTTCTTTGCCTGGGATTCAGTGGATATCAGCTATTGAGAAATGTGTTTTGCTGCTGGGAGAGCCAGTTAGTGACAGGTTTAAGTCCAGCAGAGGCGCCATATCCCATTTTGTTGTAACTGGAGGAGAGTGGTAGTTTAATTTCCCCTCTGCCATTGACTTCTCATTTGTGCAGTCACCCTGTAGGCAGAGCTGCAGCAGCTGCTCTCCAAGCATGGGAAAGTGAATGATTTTTACACGCTGCTGCTGCTGCTGCGTGCACTTTACTAGGATTCCCTTCTACTGCTTCCTGCAACACCAACTCTCTTGTAATCACGGGTTACCCCTTCCTGCTCCTACCATTGCAGAGGCTGACCTGATGAAACCCGTCCTCCCCTCTTTAAGCTGTCAGCAAGGCTTAATGTTTGCGGAGTACAAAAGGATAGTCTGGGTCAGGGAGCCTTTCTAACTTTGGATCTGGGCTACCATGGTTTGAGGCTGGTTGCTGCTTCCAGGAACCTTTTTTTTTTTGTAAAGAGTGTAATTTATCTACTTTTAGGTTAGAATCAATGTTTGCACCCAGTTGTTGTTTTAAACGTAAGGAGAGTTCCACCAAGGACCACTTTTTTTTTTTTAAACCATGGATTCCCAAAGCTGCTGTTAAACTTATTTCATGCCTTTCTCCAGTTGTAAAGTGTAGGATAAACTTTCTATTAACCATGTTGGTCTGTACAGACACTTAAATTATGTGCCCCATGCAGCCCTGCTGCTTGTACTGTCTGTCCCTACATTTCTATGCAAGCAGTAAGCTGGCAGGGGCTAAAATCCATTGAAGACACTTTGCAAGATGTTCTATTTTTTGTACTGATGGAGTTTTATATCCATATTTGTAAATAGCTAATATAATTAAAGTTTGCTTAAGTACAGGGACACTGATGTGTGATTATAAAATATCATGGCTGTATACCTCTTTCCATTGCATAGGATTTGGTATATTTGAGTGTGGAAAAATGGTTCTTGGTTTTAAACTCACATGGGGTAGAGTATTATAGCACTAGTGAAGAACCAAAGAAGTCTGTTGCTGTCAATCTGTTGTAAATGGTTTTCTGCTTCTTCACATTAAAGTAAGCTGATGGTTTGCTGCTACTCTGGGCCTTTTCTCTTATTCAGCTAGAGAAATGAAGTGCTTTCCTCTCACACCCACCCTTAAATAAATATTAGGATAAGCTATGCAGCTAAACAATATATTTTCACCCTTCATCCTCTTGGAGTAGCTTTGTTTAGTGTAAAGCTGATATAACTGCAGCAGCAGACACACACTCGGTTGTCCTTTAGTTCAGTTTTCATAGTGGTGTAGGAGTGATGAGTGGTTACGTGTAAGTTTTGTTTAAGCAAAGAGGAGGGGAGAGAGGAATAATGCTAGAGCAGCTGGTGCTTCCAGTTGCAACTGAACAGGGAGCTCCCTTTCCAAAGGGAAAATAGAGGTAGGTGTAGAGTAAGTGCCAGCCCCAGCCTGCTGGGGCCAAGGGGTGCCTGTCTGTCTTCAGTGCAACATCAAACCACACTTGTCAGGACTAAGGACAAGGTCATGCTGATGAATCCAGACCCACAATTACCTGACATAACACTAAACTTTTCTAGTCCTTTTATTACAGTTCCTTACCATCAATACCATTAAACTATATTAGAGACACAACTGGTCCTTTAGTGCAGGGATGCTCTACCCTGTGCTTGGCCATTTGTGTTTTTAGGATCTCCTGCATGAAAAAAATATATACAAACAACTCTTAGGCCAAGTCATGAGAGATGTCCTGCGAGCGCCCCTCTCCTCCAGGATGCACTTGCAGTGCCTTTTTAAAGATAAAGAATAAGAAGTTAGAGCCCTCCCTGAGGGCTGTTACAGATTAACATTGCACATGTTCTCCAGTTCCCACCCTAGGCTGGGCCCTGCACCAGCTTTAGCTTCTGACTATGGGCCCTAGAGGACTTGGAGAACATGCTTTTCACAATCTGCAGTGGCACTGCTTTCCCACTTAAGTAGACCTTATTGTGACAGTCTGGCAGCCAGGGCCCTGTTTCTACCATCTTGGTTGCCCCTTTCTTCACCATACAGACATATGCCATAATATAGCCAGTCATGAATGCATCAAAGCCAGCTCGATGAATGCCCCCCTCCCCCTGTCCTCTCTTTGTCCTCTCCTCACCCTCTTCTCCTGTGGGAACAGTAGGAGCTTGGTCCTGGGCCCTAACTGTCATGGCTGTAGTCACTTCCATTCCCAGCAGCTCTGCCGCTGCTTCCTCCTGCATGTGCTCAGACGCTCCCCCCTGCTCCAGACTGGGGTCACATTCTCCCTCTATGTCACTGCTGGTGCTATTGCTTGGCTTGTGCTCGGGGCTCAGAGGGAGAGAGCAGTCTTTGGGCTCACAGCTTGAGAGCGTACAGGTTTGCTTCTGCGGGGGGCTCCCATCTTGCTCCATGAACTCAGGTGGTGCTGTTTCAACGTTCTGCTTCCGCTTCCTCCTGTTTCGCCGTTTTTTCCGCTTTTCCCCTTTTTCGTCTTCATCAATGATCAGGTCGATGTTGTGAGACTGAGCACAGTTCAGCCCATATGGGCACCAGCCATAGGCCTTCAAAAGCAAAGAAGTGACTCATCAGCGTCAGCCACCCTCCCTTCCTACCACCCAAGCAACCCTCACATGGCCAGAAGCCCTCCCCCGCTACCACCAGCCACCCTCCCTTCCTACCACCCAAGCAACCCTCACATGGCCAGAAGCCCTCCCCCACTACCACCAGCCACAGCCACCCTCCCTTCCTACCACACAAGCAACCCTCACATGGCCAGAAGCCCTCCCCCCCCCCCTACCACCAGCCACCCTCCCTTCCTACCACCCAAGCAACCCTCACATGGCCAGAAGCCCTCCCCCGCTTCCTTACCGAGAAGGTCTCACACACGACCACCACCCACACCACCCTCCCTTCCTACCACCCAAGCAACCCTCACATGGCCAGAAGCCCTCCCCCCCTCCTTACCGAGAAGGTCTCACACACGACCACCACTCCTGCCTCAGGCTTCCTACTTGCAGGAGGCAGAGAGCAGTAGCGGTAATCGATATATGCAGACATGCTGGCAGGGTAGTTACAGAACTCGACTGATAAGTAGGTGCCGTCACCATCCATCCGCTTACAGTTCTCCCGTTTGCTGAAACAGAACAGAAATCCCATCTTTCTCTGGAAATGATACTCAGCTCATCATATTTATAAGCAGCATTCTGAGCTCAGGGCGAGTAGTAATTCCCCACTTTGTAAGGAGCATGTGGTAGCACCTGGCTACGCTAGGGCACAGGGAGAGGGTTACACACGTGTATGGCCATGCTCATGTCTGCTCCAACCCCTATCTTATACACACAAATATTTCACCTCTGTGCACTATACCCACCCCTACTATGACTAAACCACAACTGGAGAAAACTGACAGCTAATGTATGCACAGGAATAAGCCTCCCATTTCCTCCACAACTACCCTACTTTGAAACCTTCCTCAAGTCTGTTTAGACAGTAAACAAGTACAGATGACAGCAGAAAAACAGCAAAGCCATCCAGCCACACTGCTAAGAAGGGTAGATTAACTCTATTAGCTGGAAGGAAGACAGGGTTCCTCAGTAATGTTATGACAAACAATAGAAGGATAGATACAAGCTCTATGCCTAGAAGCTACCAAGATAAAAACTATGATGAATAGAGAAAAGAAACCTCTACCCTTCCACTACTCCACTCTCAAAAACATACAGGATAGGAAAATTGGTTCTTACCTGCCAATTTTCATTCCTGTAGTACCACAGATCACTCCTGGGTTTATGTATCCATGCCAGCAGATGGAGACTGAGAAAGTTTAACTAAGACTGCTTGATAAGCACTGGTGCCACCTGCAGTTCCTCAGTATTGATATGTACCCAGCACAAAAACTCACTTACAAAATCTTGAAAACATTTGTTAAAGCTCTGAAGAAAAATCTGCATAACAAGAAGAGCACAGCGGAGCAGAAGACTCTCCACCTCCATCAAGCAGGCGGGCTCTGGCCTGATCTGTGGTACTACAGGAACGAAAATTAGCAGGTAAGAACCAATTTTCCTTTCCCTGTACGTACCAGGATCAGTCCAGACTCCTGGGATGTACCAAAGCCCCTTACGCGGGGTGGGACCTGGAGAGTCCCACTTGCAAAACACTCTCACCGGAGGAATGGGTTTCCGGATTCCAGACATCTAGGCAATGACGACTCTAAAAAGTATGCAGTGACTTCCATGTAGTCATCCAACAAATCTCGTGTGGCAACACCAAGTTGCCACACGCCCACAAGGCCGCTTGCTATCAAGTAGAATGAGACGTAAACCATCCAGCAGCTGGAGGCCCTTAAGAATATAGGCTGACCCAATACCCTCCTTGAGCCACCTCGCAATGGTAGCATTGGAAGCCTGGAGCCCTTTCTTTGCGCCACTCCACAAAACATAGGTGATCAGATCTCCAAAAGACATTGGTCACCTCCAGATATCTCAGTAAGGCCCTCCAAACGCCTGAGTTCCCTCA
The DNA here is from genome assembly GCF_901001135.1 of Rhinatrema bivittatum. Taxonomy (NCBI): domain Eukaryota; kingdom Metazoa; phylum Chordata; class Amphibia; order Gymnophiona; family Rhinatrematidae; genus Rhinatrema; species Rhinatrema bivittatum. The sequence continues at coordinate 123,389,772 of NC_042624.1, read as the reverse complement.
CCTGAGAAGCAGCCTCCAAATTGGGAAAAGCTGGAAGTTCGGCTGTCTGATTAACATGAAAAGCCAAGACCACCTAGGGAAGGAAAGATGGAACCGTCCGGAAGGACACCTCCAAATCCGAAATGTGTAGGAACCGGGTCCCTTACAAGATAAAGCCTGCAACTCTGATATTATCCCCACCGAACAAATGGCTACCAGGAAAACAACCTTCAAGGTCAAATCCTTAAGAGTCTCCTTACAAAGAGGCCCAAAAGGTGGTTCACACAAAGCTCAAAGGACCAGATTAAGATTCCAAGATGGGCAGACCTTCCGTAGCGAGGATGTAAATTCTTGACGCCTCAAAGAAACCCTACAGCATCAGGATGAGAGAAAGATCTTTCGTCAATCATCCCTTGCTATGAGGTCAGAGCTGCTACCTGAACTCTGAGAGAGTTAAAGGCCAAGCCATCTTGCAGGAAGGATAAAATCTGGGACACCAAAGCCTGCAATGCAGCAACATCACCTTTGGCCACACCCCAAGCCTCAAAAGCCTTCCAGGCTCGGACATAAGACAACATGGGAGATGTGCACCTTGCATGCAGAATGGTAGTAATAACCGGCTCTAGGTACCTTAAACATCGCCTCTCAAAAGCCAAGCTGCTAGATAGAAGCAATCTGCCTAATTGAAAAATATGGGACCTTGCGGGAGCAGATGAGTGAGGTGACTGAACCATATTGGACCGTCCACAGCCAAGTTAAGTTCTGCAAACCACGGGAGACGTGGCTACTCCCCAGGTGTGTCTCTATTCTGCACAAAATCTTGCCCACCGGAAGCCATGGAGGAAACACGTAAAGTAGAACTCTGAGGCCAAGGAATCACTAGAGCATTGACTCCCTCGGCTCCGTAGTCTCGTCTGCATCTGAAAAATTGTAGCAGTTTTGCATTGTGGCGAGACACCATCAAATCTACAGGTGGACAATCCCACTTCTCGCGAATGAGCTGCATCGCCGACTCTGACCGTTCCCATTTGCCCGGATCTAGAAGAGTGTGACTTAATGGGGCAACGAGAATGTCATGGCGGATTTTCTATCTGCAGGAGACAGAGAAATCCTGAGGAAATGCAGGTGCACTAGGGATTATAAAACAGTGTCAGCTAAACTTTCTCTTTCTCCATCTGCTGGTATGGATGCATAAACCCAGGAGTCTGGAATGATCCGGGTAGGTACAGGGAACCTGGGTTTAGTTCACTCCCAGCCCTCCTCCCTTTCCATGTCTAATCACTACCACCAAGGCCACTGCTCTAACATTTGGCCTCCTCTGTCCCCCACATGGCTGGCCAGACAGCTGCATTTGTATTAGGATATCTAGTCATTATTGTACTTGCAGCCTGCCACAGAGATTCAGCTACTGGTTTAATTGTATAATCACAGCTTTTGAGTGTAGCCCATGCCCATTTCCCATAACTAAACAAATGATGACAAAAGGAGCATCAAAAGTGCTGCTTCAGTACTCAGGATTCTGGCAAGAGCCTGACCTGATCCTTACCATTTCTTGTAGGCATACTCCAGATACGAGGCCACAAAACGGGTCTCAAACTCTGAGGCATACTTGGTGTCATAAATCCCAGCAGGGAACATTTCGAAGAGGTCAGCCGTGAAGGTACCCAGGTTGTCTGGCAGGTGTGCGTAGAAGCACTGGTACAAGAATGCTAGGTCAATCAGCCCATTATGAAGAATCAGAGGCTTCTGAGCACGGAGAATCTCTAGGAAGAAGCCCCGCACACTCTGGCCACGGCTTTCATCACCCTGAGAGACCAAGTAACATAAGGGTCATGATATAAGAAGAACCAAACACTCAGAAAGATCAGTGGTGAATGAGGCTAATGTGGCAGAGGAGAGAGAGAGAAATGGCAGTGACAATAGTCTTTTCTCAAGCTAATTTACAGCACTTGTACGTCATCTAACACTAGGCCAAAGTTTTCCTAAATGTGTACTAATAACCCCCTATAGGCCAATCAGATTTCCAGGCTATCTACAAGGAATATGCATGAAGTTTGTATACACTGATAACCCAGTATATGCCAATTTCTCATGTACATTGATGATATCCATGAAACTCTCTCTGTTTCAAAACATTGTGTGCTGACCTCTTACAAAAATGATGCAGTAACGTCCAAGGGTACAGTGCTAGGCCAGAGATTCTGAGGTGAATGGTACACTGGAAGTCAGGAAGGAGCCAACTATAAATACATAATGTTTATTCCCCTGATTAATCTCCAGCGATAGCTGGCAGAGAAGCAGAAGCTCGCCTTCCTTCCTTCAACAACTCTCTAACTTATTGCCCTTCTTAGAGAAAATCTTGTACAAAGGATGTGTGTATACTTGTGTGCACAGATACTTGTGTGCACAGAAAGCTCAGCTTTTAGCCCTTGCATTTGGGGATCCTGAGTATCCCTTGTGGAGAGAATTTATATATGGGTGCACAAAGCTCACCTTGTTACTATGTGGTAGGGGAGACCCTGTGAAAACTGCTTATGAAGAGGTGTGTGCGCACAGAGCTCACCTTGTGATAGGGAATACCCTGTGAAAACTGCTTATGAAGAGGTGTGTGCGCACAGAGCTCACCTTGTGATAGGGAATACCCTGTGAAAACTGCTTATGAAGAGGTGTGCGCACAGAGCTCACCTTGTCATTGCCCTTGATAGGGAATACCCTGAGAATACTGCTTATGAAGAGGTGTGCGCACAGAGCTCACCTTGTCATTGCCCTTGATAGGGAATACCCTGAGAATACTGCTTATGAAGAGGTGTGCGCACAGAGCTCACCTTGTCATTGCCCTTGATAGGGAATACCCTGAGAATACTGCTTATGAAGAGGTGTGCGCACAGAGCTCACCTTGTCATTGCCCTTGATAGGGAATACCCTGAGAATACTGCTTATGAAGAGGTGTGCGCACAGAGCTCACCTTGTCATTGCCCTTGTGATAGGGAATACCCTGAGAATACTGCTTATGAAGAGGTGTGCGCACAGAGCTCACCTTGTCATTGCCCTTGTGATAGGGAATACCCTGAGAATACTGCTTGTTGAAGTCGAAGCCGTGCTGCACTAAGAACTGCACAGACTGAGGCTCGATGATGTATTCCTCCATGCACAGCAGGGTCAGGTTGTAGATCTGGGAGAGATATGTGTGCTCAGCCTGCAGCGGAGCAAAGTTTAATGCCATTAATACTTACAGCTGTATCATACCATACACATGAAGTACAGGACTTCAATAAACCACACATCTAAAGGAAAGGCTTCTCTACACCTGTGTGTACAATAATCACTCTCACAGTTTATTATAAAGAATGGATGACTCACCTCTCTGTAACACTTACATGCAGCAAGGAGGCATGGAACATGCCATAAATACCTAGAGAAAAGCTGCTTCAATACAAAGCGAAAAAATGAATCAAGAACCCCCTGATTACTACTTATAACCACTCAAAGACATCAAGCATTTTCAACCTGTGTCATTACAGATGACAAACATTCACCGAACTACCTATCCCATCACAAGAAAAGCTGCAAGACCTGCAAACACAAATCCAGCCAAGTACATGGATCAATTAACGCGAGGCCAGCAATGGTGTAGCCTTCATCCAGTGCAAGAAATGTCCCAACAAATGGTGTGGGCGAGACCAAGAAAAAAAGAGTGAGATCCCAGGATCTCACTCTTTTCTTGCACGTGTGTGGATACTATTGATTTAGAGTGCAAGCAGTGCTCCAGTGTGTTAGTGGGCGATACCAAACCAGCCATCCTAGGTTCCCTGTATCTGACCAATAGTAGCACTTCCCTCATGCAGGGCAGTTAGTCTCACTGATCTGTACAAGTCTTTAAAAGGAAAATTGGTTCTTACCTGCTAATTTTCGTTCCTGTAGTACCACAGATCAGTTCAGACTCCTGCCAGTAGATGGAGACAGAACGTTTCACTGACACTGTACATAACCCAGTGTGCCACTTGCAGTCCCTCATTATTGATCTATTCCCAAGCCAAGATGACAGCAACTACCATAAATTTCAAAGCAAACTTCCTCCCCTCCAACAAGCAGGAAGAAGGTGAAGTTGCCCAAAAAAACAGAAAACTCTTTTCCTAGATTTAACATAAATGGATCAGCATCGAAAACCACCAATAATTTCGCAATATATACAAAGCAAGAGTATGAGCAGCAAACTCTCCCCCTCCCTAACAGGTGGGTCTCTGGCCTGATCTGTGGTACTACAGGAATGAAAAATAGCAGGTAAGAACCAATTTTCCTTTCCCTGTACGTACTCAGATCAGTCTAGACTCCTGGGATGTACCTAAGCTCCCTTTAACTTGAGCTGGGACGTGGAGAATTATGCTCGTAGAACGCTCAAAGCACATGGAAGCCAGAGCCCCAACATCCAAGCGATAATGCCTAGCAAAAGTGTGCAACAACTTCCCCATAGCCGCCCAGCAAAATTTCATATGGAGACACCTGTTGTAATTAGACCCAGGAAGTCACCTGAGAATGCATAAAGGGTTTCCTTAAAACTCCCGACAGTGGGTGCCCTTTACAAATATAAATCAACTCTATCGCTTCCTTCAGCCACCACACAATTTTATTTTTAGCCTTACATCTCTTCTTTGGACCATTCTACAGTACAAAGAGGTGATCCTATCTTCAGAAATCATGCGATCTTTAGATTCTTCAATAACACATGCCTCCCATCAAGAGCCTAAGCTTCCTCATGTGAGGCATTGAGGAATCCAAATCTCGAAAAGTTGGAAGTTCCACTGTCTGACTAAGATAGAACATACAGACTATATCAGGCAGAAATGAAGGCACCATGCTTAGATATACCTCCAAATCCGTCATCTGTAGGAAGGGATCTTGAAACAACTGCACATGGAACTTCAAAATTCTCCCACTAGATAGCCACCATGAAAACCACTAAGAATCAAGTCCTTAACTGGAGCTCTCTTCAGTGGTTCAAACCAAGCATCACATAATCCTCTAAGGACTAGATTCAGATTCCAAGATGGACAAATGTTCTGAACATGAGGACGCAAGTTCTTAGCTCCCATATAACATCCAGATGTGCAGACAGAAGATACCCTTGCACCGCTGCAGGGTAGGCTCTGTCCTGATATAGGATACCCTTTTCAGTTTTAGTCTGTCTCCATCTGCTGGACAGGAGGCTCAACCCACAGTCTGGACTGATCCGGGTACGTACAGGGAAAATGACATAGCCTGAACAGGCTGAAGATGCACTTGATCAACAGCAGATCAGGACTTGAAGATCCTCCAAATTCGCACACAAGTCAAGGATGTAGAAAGTCACCTAGCTTGCAGTAAGGTGGAAATAACTGCTTTGGAAAATCCCCTACAACTCAGTCTCCTCTCAGAAGTGAAGCCGTGAGACAGAAGTGAGCCACCTGACCTGAAAATATTGGGCCCTGGTGGAAAAGAGTCGACATATCTGAACTCAGGGGCCCATCTATGATCATGTTGATCAGATCTGGGAAGCATGGTCGATGTGGAACTATCAAGATCATGTTACCTGGATGTTTCTCTATCCGCCGTAATCCCTTGTCCACCAGAGGCCAGAGGGAAGGCAAAGCAGAATCCCTTGGGTCCATGGCAGCAGCAGAGTTCCAATTCCTTCTGTATCGTGATCTGTTCAGCAGCTATAAAACCATGACACCTTAGTGTTCTTTGGTCAGGATACCCTCATCTTCTGTGAATGACATCTCTGCCTCCAACAGCTCCCATTGCCCAGAGTTTAACTTTTATCCAACTGAGAAAATCCACCTGAATGTTCGCTCCTGCGATGTGAGACACTGCTAGCCACTTCACATGCCGCTTTGACCTGAGAATCAACTCCTGGGCCTCTCGAGCTACTGCCTGATTCTTGGTTCTGCCGTGACAGTTGATGAAGGCCACTGTCGTTGTATTGTCTGATAGGATCCATACTGGATGTGTGCGTAACCTTGGCAGACTAGCAAGCAACGTGAAATGCACCGCTCTCATCTCTAACAGACTGTTAGACCATGAGGCCACCTATTTCTAGCACTGGCCCTGTGTTGACTGATCTTACCACACCGCCCTCCATCTGAAGAGCTTGTATTGGTGGTGACTATTACTCAATTCAGAACCTTCAGTTCGGGACCATGCTTGACTGGCATGAGTAAGCCACCATGAAAGACTGTCCCTGGCTTCCCCCTCTAATGGAAGAAGAAGATGAAACTTCCATTAACGAATTCCAGCAGGAGAGACTTCTGCAGAGGCTGCATATGCAGTTATGCTTATGTCGATGTCATAGAACCCAAGACCTGTAAATAATCTCAACCCTGGGCCACTGAAAGCTCTAGTAGAAGCCTAATCTGATTCTCTTTCTGTGTGAAACTCTGTCAGCGTGTCTGAGCTCCCAGATACTCCAGAGTTTAAAAGAGAACTAAAGAGCTAGTTACTCAGCTCATCGCCCATCCTAGAGACTTCAAGCGCATTGGTACCTTTTGTAATGATTGTCAACAGAGGTCCTATGATTTCGCATAAATGAGCTACTCATCCAGATATGGCTGCACTAACCCACCCTCCTTTTGCAAAGCGGCCGCCCCCACCACTCTGACTTTGATGAACGTACGTGGAGCTATTGCCAGCCAAAGGGAAGGGCTTGAAACCGAGAATGTTCCCTTAGGTCATAACCCTCAGGAATCTGTGGTACTCCGGCCTGATGGCTATGTGGAGATAGGCCTGTCAAGGTGAGAGAGGCCAAGAACTCTCCCTTGCATCCCACCACTATGATGAACCTCAAAGTTTCCATGCAGAAATAGGGAACCTCAAGAGCCGCATTTACCTTCTTTAAATCAATATATCTTGAACTGGTTCATCTAAGAAATGGACTTTCCCTGACAGATGCGAGCCTCTAGGGTTGGGGAGGTCACTTTCAGGAACTTTTGGTGCAGGGGTGCTGGAATGCAGGAGACGGCACACTGAGTATGGAGACCGGGTAAGGAGGAAGCCCTACACAAAAACCCTCCTCGTGCGTCTCTGCTTGGGGAAGCTTCTGCCCTCAGGAACAAGGAAGGAGAACTGACCGCTGCCTCGCCTCCCTTTCCACTCCCCTCCAGAGACACCATAGGCCAGGGTGATGGCCCAACATGGACAAAAGCGGTGGTAGTCAAATCACTTCAGGCATCTAAACAGCACCGCCACAAACGGAGCGAGAGTGAGGACTGAATTACTATCAGAAGGAAAGCCTCGCACATAGCAAGGCACTTGGACTTGTTCATCCCTGGCTCATGAACTTTGGCTCTAGGTAGCCTCCTGTGCGCACTAATGGCAGCCGGGCGTACAAGCACACCCCTTCAGGATGCGTGCAAATATGCGCTCGTACGTGCACAAGTACCTGCCAGTATCTCCGCAAATATATACTGAAATGCCTGCACAAATGTGTGCTCAAGTCTAAATCACAGACATTCGCACTCAAATCTAGGCCTTAGGCACATAGGTCCCTGAACATGGAACCGCAAGAATTCACGCACATGCGAAATGAACCACTACCATGGCCTATCACACAGCTAAGCACATTCTGCCTGCACCTTCAGCACGTTTAGGCCCGGATCTGTTCAACATCTGGCACTGAGAATCACTGAAGTCCCAAAGAGCTTCTCAACAGCTCAGACCTCTTGACTGGCCGAGAATCCCTGGAGACTGGGGCCAGGAGCCAGCATTCCCCGCTGCCCATTCCGCTAAACAAGCTTTGCGCCTAAACAAATTAAAACCAGCAGAAGACTTCTATCAGAACCAGAGACTTCTCCTCAGTGAAAGTGCCTCTCTGCAGGACCGGGAACTGCTGGCGATAGCTGGAGAGGGGATTCCACTCTCTCCAGCTTCCACTGCTAGTGAATCGAAAATGGCCACCGTTTTCCCCACTAGATCCCGTCACCCGCGAGGCTTGTTCTACCGGTGCGGCCATGCTAGATGCAGATCCCCGCACGCTGTTCCTCCTCACACCTGTGGCGCCAGGAGTACCTTAACAAAAAGCAGGGGAAGAGACCCTCACAGTGCCATGGAGCCAACACCCGGTCTCCTCCACAGGCAGAGAAGCTGCTGAAAAACCCCATCGCTGAGCTCCCCGAGCTGCTAAGGTAGCTTCTCCCCCCCACCCCAGAACCTCGCTGCTCCACAGATTCCTCTAACTCATTCCTTCTGATAGGTTGTTTTTTTTTGTTTTGGTTTTTTGGGGGTTTGTTTTTTTTTTAACTCTGAGAACAGATAAAGATTACATAGAAACCAATACTTTCCTTTGCTGCAGAGGTTCCTGTTCCAGGAGCGCAGGCCGCATGGCAGATCAGAAAAGAGCCAGACCACTGGCTATATCCTTCTCCTTGCACCAGACTTTAGCAACCCAGCCCAGGACAAACCGTATGAAAGGGATCCTTCCCTGCTCCACTGAGACTGCAGTGCAGAACTGCCAGCAGATGCCACCGCTGTGTCATGGGGGATGAGGGAAATGGACCTCCGGATCGAGCTATCAGAAGGCTCACCAACGTCCTGCATGTCTACCTCAAACCAGGGGGGATGGCCCCACCAGGATCTCACATCCCCCTGGGAGGATCCAGAAATTTTCTCGTCTTTTAATCTTATTTTCCCTCTCTCTCCAGACTGCAGGTTTTACACCATCTACTGGAGACAGAAATACTGAGGGACTGCAGGTGGCACTCTGGGTTATGTACAGTATCAGTGAAACTTTCTCTGTCTCCATCTGCTGGCAGGGAGGCAAAACGCAGGAATCTGGACTGATCTGGGTACGTAGAGGGAAGGCAGTTTTAAAACCTTGCATGAATGTTAGGGGAACTGAAATAAATTCATCTTTTACATCAAGACATCGGCTCCGTAGGTTTCCTGGGTCCTTGAGCACCCTATCAGATCTGTCACTTGCATCACCCTATGCAGTCTCTTCTCAGCTGCTTCAGGTCTAGGCAATTTAAGAGGAGATAATCATCTCAAATTGGGGATGCTTAAGCCCCTACATTTAGATTAAACCAAAGAAAAGATTAACCCATGACACTTTCTTGACTCACTCTGCAAGCCTGAAATATGTTCTGCTCTCAGTCCTGCTGAGTTGTTACTACAGTAAGCTCCAGCTCCAGCTGCCACCTCCCATATCACAACATTCTCTAACTTCCTTTCTTCAGCCTAGCAATCACATCTGCAGAAAGGACCCAGCTGATCACTAAAGCTCATGTACCACAAACATCACAGCTTTCAGTTCTTTCCAGAGCCACCATGGAGCTAGAAGTCTGCTCACAGCTCTCATACCTTGTCTGGCAGCTCCCTGAAGCAAGCAATACCCAAGGAGAGGATGGAGCGGGTCCTAGCAGCACTGCAGATGGCCTTATATCGATCCTCAATGCATCTGGGGCAGAAAGAGAGAAGCCAGGAATTCAGCAATGCAATGCTCCCCCAGGGCACATGAAGAGAGCACAGCACTCATAACTATGCAACTCCCAGGAAAAGGTTTAAGGAAGGGATGAATCCTACAAGCACCTGTGGACAGCTTCTAATTGCACCTTAAGAGCCCAGGCCAGGAAAGTTCAATTCAAACCTCCTGCCCAGGCAGGAAGCACCAGGTTCTGAGGTGTGTACGAGTCCCCTATAAAGGAAATCTAAAAACAATTACATGGGACATCGCTTAAGGAGGTGGCTAGAATAACCTGATGCTCTGGGTAGAGGTTATTTATCTCGCTGGGGAACATGAGATTCTTGGCACTGGTGGCGTGTGCGCGCTCAGTGGGCACATTATATTCATACTAAGAACCCAATTAGTGATGAGGGTGATAAGTGAGAGCAGAGTCTCTCCTACGAAGTAAGGGTTTGGGCCTGATTTAAAAAACAACTTTAGATTTCCTTTTTTCCACCACTCTGGCTAAGTAATCCAGCCAGTTCTTCCACGCATGTTTAGCAGAACTGTATTTTTAGTGTATATTGAAGATCTAGTTTAAATATGGCTGCCGATGCAGCTCTTAGGTTCTTCTATGGTGCAGTCACAGCTCTCTCCTCGTGCATTGTGGAATGATGATCCCAATGATAAAGGGGGGAGAATAGTGGGAAAGGTTCAGGGCTTTTTGTAGGTCTTGAGAGGAAGAAGCACGACAGCTCATACCTTCTCGGAGCTGACCAGAAAAAGAAAAATGCTTTAAAAGTTAAAACAAGTCTTCACTGCTGGAGTAGCTCAAGCTATGCTCTGGGCACAGCTGACCCCAGTATGAACAGGATCTCATTAACCCACAGCATCAAGTCAAGTTATTACTCACTGGTTCAGTAAACTTTTCCGGGCCCCCAGGCCACTCAGCTCCTGCAAGCAGAGACATCAGACATCACTTTCAGGTTACTACTCAAATCCTACCTAGATGACAGGTGGAAAGTGCCAACCACACGCAGAACAGATGCAGCACACCTCTGCAGACCAACAGGCCTCTGCAAGCCTTCCACAGCATTACAACAGGCTGGTACTTATTAGAGATGTGAATCGGAACTGAAATCGGATCCGATTCACATCTCTAGTACTTATATGTGTCCCTCATATCTAGGTAGCCTAGTGGTTAGAGCACCAGGCTGAGAACCAAAGACGCCAAGGTTCAAATCCCACTTACACACCTTGTAAACTTGAGTAAGTTACCTCACCCTCCATTGCCTCAAGGTACATTGATAGGGAAATACCTACTGTACCTGAATGTAAAGGAAAATGTGTTCTTACAAGATCATTTTCATTCCTATAGTACCACAGATCAGTCCAGACAAGTGGGTTTTGCATCCCTACCAGCAGATGGAGGCACAGAATAAACCTTTGAGGCTCTGCTACATATCGGAGTGTGCCACCTGCAGTCCTTCAGTATTGACCTGTACCCAAGATGTTCAAATTAACAAATCCTCAGCAAACTAAGGGTGAGCAGAGAATACAATTAGAGCCCCCTATAACCAGAAGTCTTTTGCAACAAAAAACTTAGAAACATTAATTTCTGTATACTTTCAGTAACTCTGCATGTGTCGACATACTGTCTCAACAACATCCAGAAGCAAGGAAGTCTTTCGAAAGAAGGGGGATGGGTCGCTGGACTGATCTGTGTACTACAGGAATGAAAATTCAGGTAAGAACAAGTTTTCCTTTCCTGTTTGTATCCCAGATCAGTCCAGACAAGTTGGTTATACCCAAGCACCTCTATACTGGGCGGGAACCTGAAGACCCGCGTGCAACAGACTTTCCCCAAACTCGCCTTGTCTGCTGCCCGCACATCCAAGCGGTAATGCTTGGTGAAAGTGTGAAGAGAAGACCATGTCACAGCCCAACAAATCTCTTGCGGCGATAACTGCTGACCCTTCACCCAGGAAGTTGCCTGAGCCCTAATAGAATGCACCCGCAAGCCTTCCGGAGCTAAACGACCCTTACATATATTAGCTGAGCTTATACCCTCTCTCAGCCATCTCACGATCGTGCTCTTGGAAGCTTTATTTCCCTTCTTTGCTCCCCGAAAGAGGACAAACAGATGATCCGACCTCTGAAAGGCATTTGTCACCTTGAGATACTGCAAGAGCACTCATCACAAATCTAAGAGATGCAACTCCTTTGTCACCGGATTTGTTGGCGATAAATTCAGAAAAGCAGGAAGCTCAACCATCTGGTTAAGATGGAAAGACAAAACCACTTTAGGCAAAAAGGAAGGGACTGTATGCAACGACACCCCATTCTCCGAAATCCTCATAAAAGGATCTCTATATGACAGCGCTTCTAGCTCCAATATCCTCCTAGCCAAGCAGATTGCCACGAAGAAAACAGACTTCAAGCTTAGATCCTTCAAGGATGCCCTTATAACTGACTCAAATGGAGGACCACACAGAACTTGAAGCACCAGGTTAAGGTTCCAGACCAGACACACCTTCCGGACCGGAGTATGCAGATGTTTCACCCCTTTTAGGAAATGCACGACAGCCGGATGAGCCGTCAACAACCTTCCATGCACCTTACCTAGGAGACTCCCCAAAGCTGTCTCTTGCACCCAAGGGAATTATAGGCCAGACCGCTTAGCAAAAAGGATAAAACTTTTGGAACCTCCATCCTTAACGGTTGCAAACTATTCTGCAATCACCATGCTTCAAATACTCTCCAAACTCATAAATAAGCCAGAGATGTGGATGTCCTTTGTGCTTGCAGCAAGTTAGTAATCACAGGTTCCAAGGACCCATTCATGCAGAGCTGCCTCCTCTCAAAAGCCAAGCTGCTAGACAGAAACTATCTGCCCAATCTGAAATATGGGTCCACAAACCACGGCTGGTGCAGCCACTCTGCCACCAGAATTGCTCTGTGTGATGCAAGATCTTCCTATTAGACACCACAGGGGGAAACACGTACAGCAACAGCCCTGTCGACCATGGTGGAACGAGAGAGTCTATGCCCTCAGAGCCGGACTCTCCTGTGATTGAAGAACTGGGCTTTCGCATTCCCTGGAATCGCCATGAAGTCCAAGTCCGGCTTGCCCCATCTGTCCTCAATCAGGGCAAAGGCCTCTGCTGAGAACTCCCACTCCCTTGGATCTAGCTGCTGTTTGCTGAGATAGTTCGCTTGCATGTTGTTCACCCTGGCCACGTGCAATACCGTGATCCTCGCTAGATGGTTCTCTGCCCAAACAAACAGGTCCTGCACCACCAGACAATTCTGTTCCGCCTTAACAATTGATGTACTCCACCATCACATTGTCTGAAAACACTCACACTGACTTCCTCTGAATAAGTGGCAGAAAGGCAAACAAGGCCTTGTGAGCTGCTCTGGTCTCCAACAATTTACGGACTAGGATGCCTCTTCTGGCAACCACAGCCCCTAGGCTGATCTGCCTTGACAAATCACTCCCCATCCTTTGAGGCTGGCATCTGTGGTCACCACAACCCTGTCTGGAACCCCTAGGGCCATTCCTCTCTCCAAATTATTCCGGGACAGCCACCATAAACTGGATTTGGCAACCCCTTGAAGCCTTAAAGGAAGCAGTAATTCCTCCGAAAGCGGGTTCTACCGGGATAATAGGGCTCTCTGTAGAGGATACATGTGAGCAAAGGCCCATGGAACTAACTAGCATAGAAGCCATAGAACCCAGGACCTGCAAATAGTCCCAGACTCTTGGAACAGACAACTGCAGAAGATGGAGCACCTGACCTTACAACTGGGTCACTCTCTGAGGTCAGAAACACCTTCCCCAACCAAAGTATCAAACCGAGCTCCAAGATATTCCAATGACTGGGTCGGCTCTTCGCAAGATTCATCACCCAGCCCAGTGATTCCAGAAGCTGCATGACTTGCCGAACTGAACGATGGCACCCCCCTCCCCCAGAGTCCCGTGAAGGTTCCAATCCCACCCGAGGCACATCCCATACAAAACTCGATTGCAGAGAGACAACCCCCTTTCAAATCGCAGCCACAGCAACTTTTCCCGCACTGAGTGGGTATCAGGCTGAATCGTGGTCGGGCCTAAAAATAGCCCCTGCTGCTAAGAACCCCTGCCGGCGGTGTGTTCCCGATCCCGACTGAGCATCCAGCCCACCGATTGGGAGGCTTCTGCCCTCACTCACCCCCCCCACCCTTCCTCCCTGCAAAACAGCCACTCAGCACAGCTCAGAACTCCCATCCCTTGCCACTTTTTTTTTTTTTTTTTTTTTTTAGAGGCACAGGCCCTAAAAAACATACATCAAAGCCCAAGGAAAGTACAGAAAGAAAGGACTATTTCCCTGCTTGTGGACATGAGGAGAACGCAGACCCTGGCGGTGAGGACTCAGAGGTGAGGGAACCAGGACCCCTGGCTTTCACCTTCCCCTGACTGATAAGGGCTGACCTAACTCAGGGATCTCCAACCACTGGCTCGCCCTGCTCGACCCAAGGGATGACCCAAGAAGGAACCTAACAGCTTGGGGAGCCTTCCAGGAATCTATCTTCCTTCTCTGGGTTTATTTGTTTTTTTCAAAACTCTAGACTGCAGGTTATCACCTCTACCATCTGCTGGAGACAGAGAAATACTGAGGGACTGCAGGTGGCACTTCTGGATATGGAGCAGTGCCTCAAAGTTTTGTTTGCTGCCTCCATCTGCTGGTAGGGATGCAAAACTCACTTGTCTGGACAGAGCTGAGGTACGAACAGGAACTCACATTGAGCTACCAATGAAAAGACTTTAGCTAACTTACCGCCAGCACTGTCACCCCTTATCAGGCACAAGACCCATCTGCAAGGACTTGCATGCATGCATGAGACACTCACCCTTACACTCCCTATAATGTCACAGCGAGAGGAAGGAATCCCTGCTCAGATGAGAGTCCAAGTGACAGTATAATTCCAAAAAATGTTGCAGAGGACTATGTATGGTATGTGCCATCTGCCCTAAACAGGAAACGTTCATAAGAAACTCGTTCTATGAACCCGTCAGCTCTCTAGCTTGTTCCCAGGTCAGAGCGAAGAAGCCTAGCGGTTACAGCAAAGCAACAGGGACCCAGGGAAGTCAAGAGTTCAAATCCCACTAATACTCCTCGTGACCTTGGGCAGATCACTTTACCCTCCATTGCCTCAGGTACAGACTTAGATTGTATAGGGAAATAACCACGGTACCTGAATGTAATCTGCTTTGAAGTAGCTGAAAGTGGAACATAAATCAAATAAGGATATTTATGTCCAGCATATGTTGTCCCAGGAAACTGCTATGCCTGACCAGAATCTTTCTGAATCCATTTTTGCTGCTCTGCTTCTCAACTTTTACAGCAGCAGTTTGACCACACATTTATGAAGACCAGTGGTACCAACTCCGGCTGTTTATCAGACTATATAGCCCTGGAAAGACATCCATATAGTCAGAGCCCAGCTCAGTTAGCCACCTTACTCACCGTGTCCACAGCTATGAAGCTGGAGCTCTTTATCGCTAGCAACATGGAAGGCCAGAGCTCCCGGAAATTATCATTCTGCACGTCAATAACTGGCACTTTTAAGCAGGTCATCCTCACAGAATCTGTTCTGCTACTGCTAGGATCAAGAACACAGACATGTCAAAGGATGCAAAGCCTGGCATGAAAGGTTTGTCTTCTTATACTGCACCTATAAAGATGCCAGGCCCCAGAGAAATTAAGAATTGGAAAAAAAAATTTTGTCTCTCCCAGGCACACAGCCAAAAATGGCTTTTATACAAAACATTTGTAAAATAAAAGTGCAAACAAATCCTTGTTGGTCTTAGTTCATATATAGTTTTTATTGTCAAAAAACAGCTGCTCCTCTTAATTTAACGAAATTAACGATTTGTTGTATGAGATTTCGTTAAATTAAGAGGAGCAGCTGTTTTTTGACAATAAAGACTATATATGAACTAAGACCTACAAGGATTTGTTTGCACTTTTATTTTACATATTATAATTGCTGAGTGCAATTATCGCTCCAGAGTGCGAGTGGACTTTTATACAAAACATGCCATGTGATTGGAACACCACACAAGTCATGAAAGAATCCATTGAGTCCAACATCCTGTCTCCACAATGGCCAGACCAGATTTCTAGAGCGTATACAGCATATCCCAAAGAGTAAATCCATTTCTTGTTGCCCACTCCCCATAAGTCTAACTGGCTAATTATTTATAAACATTTGATATTCCCAGGAATAGGACCATGGAGTCCTCCGGACCATAAGAAAATTGGTTTTTACCTGCTAATTTTTTTCCCTGTAATACCACAGATCAGTCCAGACCCCTGGGTTTTGCCTCCTTGCCAGTAGATGGCGACAGAGAAAAATGTTTCACTAATGCTACATATAACCTAGTATGCCACATGCAGTCTCTCAGTATTGACCTGTACCCAAGCCAAGATGATTAAAAATAAACACTAACAACTAAGACTCCAAAACCCCTTCAATGAGCAGGGGAAAAGTAAAACTTCAAAAGGTAGAAATTTCTTCCAATAGTAATAAAGGAGATAATCACTGAATCCCTCAATAACGCTGCATTATACGTTAGATATCAGTACAAGCGGCCTGCCCTCCAAACAGTGGGGCTCTGGACTGATCTGTGGTATTACAGGAATGCAAATTAGCAGGTAAGAACCAATTTTCCTTTTCTGTTCATACCCAGATCAGTCCGGACTCCTAGGATGTACCCAAGCTTCCCTACAAGGGAGGGGACCGAGACTATCCCGCTTGTAGAACACTTTCACCAAAGCACATGGAATCTGGAGCCCGGACATCCAAACACCTGGTGTGCAACGATTTCAAAGTAGCCACCCAACAAATCTCTTATGGGTCACCTGTTGACACGCGGCCCAGGAGATCAACAGAGCAAGTCGAGTGAGCTCTCAAACCTTTTGGTACGAGGCTACCCTTACAACTGTAAGCCGAAGCAATAGCTTCTTTTAGCCAATGGGCAATCGTAGCTTTAGACAACATATCTTTTCTTTGGACCATTCCAAAGCACAAAGAGGTGATCTGACAAACGAAAACTATTAGTAACCTCGAGGTACCTCCATGATGCCCACCGAACATCCAGCCCCTGAAGTTCCTTTGCATGAGGTGCAGATGAATCCAAATCCAGAAAGGCCAGAAGTCGCAACATTTGATTAAGATGGAACACAGAAACAACCTGTAGGAGAAAGGATGGCACTGTGCACAACGAGACCCTGGAGTGCAAAATCTGCAGGAAAGGATTTCTATATGACAACCCCTGAAGCTCGGAAATCCTTTTGGCCAAACAGATGCCATCAGAAAAACCACCTTTAGGGTTAAATTCTTCATAGTCGCCCTGTTCAGTGGTTCAAATGGAGTTTCACACATGACTCTCAGAACCAAATTAAGACTCCAAGACGGGCATCTCCTCCGCACCGGGGGACGCAAATGCCCCCCCACCCGAAGAAAGCGAATTATATCCACGTACGCTGCCAGGGCATACCCTGTACTTTACCCCCAAAACAGCCCAAAGCTGCCATCTGTACTTGAAAGGAGTTAAAGGCTAGTCCTTTTACCAACCCTTTCTGTAGAAAGGCTAAAATATGTGAAATCGAAACATGAGTCAGCCAGACTCCCTATCGGTACACCAGGACTCGAAAACCCACCAAATCTGCACATTGGCTAAGGATGTGGATGGTTCTTCTAGCCTGTAGTAAGGTAGCAATGATTTCCTTGGAATAACCCATCTCCGATCTTTCCTCTCAAAAGCCAAATCACGAGACAGAAGTGAGCCGCCTGAACTGAAAATATCAAACCCTAGTGAAGAAGCCTCAATAGGTGACCGAACCTTAAGAGCCCCATTTGGTGCCATGTTGACCAGATCTGCGAACCAAGGAAGTCGCAGCCACTCCAGTGCCACTAGAATTACCCTGCCCCAGATGTTCCTCTATCCACCGAAGCACCTTGCCAACTAGCGGTAATAGAGAAAACACAAAGCAAAATTCCAGGAGGCCACGGCAGCACTAGAGTATAGATGCCTTCTGCCCCGTGCTCCCGTCTGCAACCATAAAATGTGTCACCTTGGCATTCTGCAGTGAAGCCATTAAGTTCATGTAGGGCATTCCCCATCTTATCCGAATGACACGCATTGCTTCTTCCGATTGCTCCCATCCTCCGGGTTCTAGCCGCCTTCAGCTGAGAAAATCTGCCTGGATTTCTACCCCAGCAACATCAGACACTGCTAGAAGTGACAGATGCTGATCCACTCACTGAACCAATTCCTGGGCCTCCTGAGCAATTGCTCTACTTTTGGTTCCTCCCTGCCTATTGATATAAACCACTGCTGTTGCATTGTCTTGACAGAACCCATATTGGCTGACTTCACAACCACGGCAGAAAGGCAAGCAATGCGAAACATACTGCCCACATCTCTAACAGATCGTTAGACCACGATGCCTCCTCGTTCGACCAATGGCCTTGTGCCTACTGACCTTGGCATACTAACCCAACCAGTGCGGCTGGCATTGTTGGCCACTATCACCTAATTTGGGACTTCCAACTACACTCCAACTCAAATTGGTCTGACCAAGTCACTACAAAAGAGTGAACCAGACATCTGCCCTGAGCAGAAATGGAAGATGAAACTCCCCCAACAATGGATTCCAACAGAAGACAAGAGACTTCTGAAGACGTCGCATATGAGCAAATGCTCAAGGAACCAGTGTTGATGCTATGGAACCTGGGACCTGTAACTAGTCCCATACTTTGGGTACTAAAAGTCCGAAAAGGTAACGAATCCGAGACTGAAGTTTCAGCATCCAGTCCTCTGTGAGAAACGAACCCCCCAAATGTTCCAGGGATTGAGACTGTGTTGGCTCTTTCCCAAATTCACCACCCAGCCCAGAGACCTCAACCTCTCGAGTATTTGCTGAACAAATTGCAGACAGATCTGCCGGCTTTGCTGAAATGAGCCAGGCATCCAGATATGCCTTCCCTTCTGAGCACTGCTGCCATCATCACCATTACCTTGGTGAAAGAACGAGGAGCAGTTACCAACCCAAAAAGAAGGGCACAAAACTGAAAGTGCTTTCCCATAATCATGAATTGTAGAATCGCCATTTTGGTCCGATAGCTAAATATAGATACGCCTCAGTCAAGTCAAGGATGCAGGAACTCTTCTATGCATACTGCCACTATGACCATCTGAAACCGGGGTATCTTGAGGGCCATGTTTTAACTTTTTTAAATCCAATTCAGTCTAAAGAGTTCCTGCATTTTATGTATCATGAAATACCTTCCTGTTCTCTGTTCCTCTGCAGGAACAGGTATTCTAGCCGCCAGATGCTGCAAGCGGTCCACGGTCCCTTGAAATGTTATCTTCTTGGCATGTGGGGGCGCACAGGGAGATGATATAGGCTTCTTGAAGCAGACAAGGAAAATCTAATACATATCCATCTTATCACACTTAGGACCCACTGGTTCATTGTAATTTTGATCCACTCCTCGGAGAAAGATGGCTGGAATGGAAACGTGGAATGGAAACGTGGAATGGAAACGTGGACTTGCCTTGCTTCATTGTGACTTGGTCTGGTTCCCTGACCAGGGTTGTCTTCCATCCACCACGAAAGGACTGTCCCCCAAGACTGCACTCTGCCTGAGCTGTCTTTGGTTTCCCGAAGAGGCCTTATCTTGGCAGAATCTTTTATTATTCTGAAAATGGAAACGGGTCAGAAAGGATCGCCTTCCAGCCTTTCCTCGCCAAACTTATGCTTTTTGGACTTTCCAAGATGTTATACCAGTTACTCCAAGTCCTCTCCAAATCTAAGTTTGCCCTTGAATGGCAGAGTTCCTAACTGCGACTTGGACCATACATCAACCAACCAGTTTCTCAACCAAAGCAGTCTCCTAGCCGACACCACCATCATTATCCTGGAAGACATTCTGATTAAATCATATAGAGCATCCACTACATATGCTACCACTGCCTCCGGCTCCAAACGCCTTGCCGCCTTTTCTGCAAAAGCAAAGAAAGACTCCTTTGCCTGCAAATGTTAGACCAAACGCAAATACTCTTTGCATAAAGCTACGACAAACCACAGCACTTATGCCTAAAGCTGAAACATCAAAAATTCTCTTAAGGTGGACTTCCAGCTTCAGGTCCTAAACTTCTTTCAGCACGGCTGAGCCTGCCACAGGAATGGTGGTCTTCTTGGTAACTGCTGACACTGAAGCGTCCACCTTCAGAAGTATCAAAAATGTGAACATCTCGGGTAACAGAAACAATTTTGCCATAGCTCTACCAACCTTCAGGCCGGTCTTGGGGTATCCCACTCCCTGACCACCAATTTCACCAATTTGTGGAAAGGGAAAGCCTTCACCAGCCCCCTCAAACCGATCATGATGGGATCTGCAACTTCCTGGTCACTCTGCCTGTGAAACTTTGATACCCAGCTCATTAAGCACATGTGGGATCAAGGCCACAGGTCTTCCTTACAGAAAAGACTAACACCTTAGGGTCGTCCACTTCAGCCCTGACAAGTCCAGAGCAGACTCTGCTCCCGCAGAGCCAAGTTATGAAGCTCTGAAACCACAGAGTCATCCTTGGAACTATCCAGGCAAGTCATCATTCCCAGAATCCTATTGCCAACCCCTTCTTCCTCAAGACTAAGTTTTTTCATTGGTTGAGAATCACCCTTAGAGTGACCCTGGTTCAAGGTCTCTTATCACCTGCTGCTTTTCTAGCTATATGTGCTCTGTGTAGAAGCAATATGAAAGCTGCAGAGGAGGAATCTTCTGAATCATCCCCCAGCAAGGCCTCCTCAGCCTTTGAGTTCCCCCATGCCTCTTCTCTAAGATCTGCGGTGCTGGCAATAAGGGAGATGGGGAATCCCTTGCCGCTGCAGAACCCTCTGCTGCCGCTGCTACAGTATTCAAAATGGCCACCATTCCCAAGCTGATGGGAAAATCATCAACAGAAGTCACCGTGGAGTAGTTCTTTGTGCTGCAGCTGCGTTGCCTACCCCTGAACTGCTTTCCCCTCTGGAGATGCACTGGGAACGAAAGCTAGCTCTACTGAGACATGCGTGCGACTCTACAGCACCGGCAGCATTTGTCATGGAGCCAAGTATCATCGGAAGCAGTGTCCAGCCGGAGTCATGTGGCACACTAACTACCTCCACCCCAGGATTCCTAGGCAACACCGGCTAAGATGTGATCTCCCGCTCAGTAACAAACTTTTTTTTTTTAAACTAATGGTCTCAAACAGAACTCAAAAGAAGAATAAAAAACCAAGTACATCCTTTAAAGACCAACCATACTGCAGATCTGTTGCAGGAGTCAGCAGGTTCTCCTGAGGAAAGGGAACTGACCACCAGCTATCAGCCCATAGAAGCAAGGATCGAGCCAATTAAAGGGTCACCAACCCCCTGCTTGTCCACCTCAAACCAGGGAGGATGGCCCCACCAGGATCTAGCAACTATTTGGGAGAAATCCTGAAGAGACTACAATTTTTTTTTGTTAATATACTCCGGAATGCAGGTTTTACACTTCTATCATCTGCTGGAGACATAGAAATTCGGAGAGTCTGCAGGTAGCATGCTAGGTTATGTACAGTGTCAGTGAAACTTTGTGTCCATCTGCTAGCAGGGAGGCAAAACCCCGGAGTCTGGAGTGATCCGGGTATGAACAGGAAATGTTAACATCCTCAGCGTGCAGTGGCATTTGACAAAGCAAATTAAATGTTAGGAATGGCGAATAAAACAGAAAATATATTGCATCTTTATCAATCCATGCTGAGATTGCACCTCGAGTATTGTGTGTTCTGGCTGCCACATCTAAAAAAAAAAAAAATTAGCAGAACTAGAAAAGGTGCCTGAAAAGCAGAATATTAATCAAATAGATGATAAAGGGATGGAACAGCTCCCTTATGAGAGGCTACGCAGGCTAGGATGCTTCAGCTTGGAAAAAGAGGGGACATGATAAAGGTTTATGAAATCAAGAGTGGGGTGGAACAGTTATTTAGCATTTCAAGTAGTAGAACAAGAATGAAACCAACTAGCAGATTTAAAATAAATCAAAGTTTTTTCACTCAGTTTACTATCAAGCTGTGGGATCTGTTGCCAGAGGATATAATCACGGCAAGTAGCATAGCAGGGTTTAAAAAAAAGCTTGAACGAGTTCCTGACCACGTTAGCCAAGAAGACTAAAAAAGCTATTGCCATCCCTGGGAATGAGTAACCCAGCATTGTGTACCTATAGTTTGGATAATTCACTATGTATATCATCTTGCACTTATTTCACATTAAATTTCATCATCTGCCATTAAGAATCCCAGTTCTTTAGCTGGCATGCCAGTATTTACCTCTTTTCATTGGGAAAACTGACCATTTACTTCTACTCTTTTCCTGTCTTAACCAGTTACCAATCCACAGTAAGACCTCACCTCCTGTTCCATGATTTTTTGGTTTCCTGAGGAGTCTTATGAGGAACCTTATCAAATGCCTACTGAAAATCCAACTACATGGTGTTGCCTTGGCAGACTGGATGGACCATTTGGTCCTTTTCTGCCATCATTCCTGTGTTGCCGTGGCCAAATAGCTGGATTAAGAACAGATTTATTGAGGTATCTGGCCAACAAGAAAAATGTTTTACCTGCAATTCCTCTCTCCCACACCATTCCACTCCCAAAGTTAAACGTGCATTCGGCTTCTGATCAATGTACATTTTGCAGTCAAACCACTCTTTTTTTTTAAACTCCTGATCCATTAACATAGCATTAGTTTACTGGATCGATAATTTTAAAAACTTGTTAAAACTGAGCTGAAATCCAGCACAGTTTCTTTACAAAAAGATTAATACATAGGCCTGTTTGTTCTTAGCAATAGCTTTCACCATCTTACCCAGCACAGGTGTCAGGCTCACTGGTCTGTAGTTACTTGGTAACCCCTGGAGTCTTTTCTGACAATTGGCTGTACATTGACTACTTGCTAGTCTTCAGGTACACAGGCAGATTAGAATAATAAATTGCAGATTATCAATCCTAGGTCTGCAGTTTAGTTTTTTAGTTCCTTTAAAACCTGGGGTGAATAAGAACAGTTTGCTACTATTTCGTTTTTCAATTTGCCTGTCTAATCTCCATTAGCATTTCACAATCTGTTTCACCATCCTTGTTGGAAGAGGGGGGGGGGGGGGGAGTGTCCACCCCCCATGGAATTTCTATCCATAGAGATTCCAGGGAGCAATTTGTTTCCTGCACAATTTGCATATATCACATGTAAAAACAAATTATCCAAGTAGTTTACAGTTATGCATAGAGCCAGGGGCAGCAGAATGCCTTTTTTTGGGGGGGCGGCGCACGCACGGAGGGCAAACAAAACAAAAAAGATCTGCCCAAGCTCTTCTCCCAGACTCCCCTCCCCCCATGCATCTTCCTGATCTCTTCTCTTTTCAACATCCCTCTGACCCCTTTGTTCTGTTCTGGTCTGTTCTACCCTTCCCTGCCCAGCAACATCCACCTGGCCCCTAGCCAGTACAGAAGCCTTACTGGCCACAGCCTTTGGGCAGCATCACGCAGTGGCTCTGCGACGCTATGTATAGAAGCGTGTGTGTGTGTGTGTGTCTTGTGTTTGCTGCAGGTGGCCCAGCCAGAACAGAGAAAATGCCCGAGCCATCTTGGGGCCTTTAGTTTACCACCCAGCTTAAAAAGATCACACCACCATTTCCATACACTTCATACCCTGGTATCAGTCTCCCCACCAGGTCTCGGAGATGCCTATTAAACCAATATCTTCATCTCCTGCCCTACACTCTAAAGCCGATCTGAGTTTTTACCTACAAACACCTAAACCTGTTCTTTTTCCTTGCATAACCGCTCACTCTCAGCTGATTCCGGTCATTTGGAATCAGCTTTCGGGCGCTCTGCATTCCCCTTCCTTATGGCATTGGTTGGAGACGCGATGCGCGGCTGAGTGACTCTCGGGCTCACCAGAACCGGCACCGGCCTTGGAGGGCTAACAGAACTGTGAGTAAAGACGGCAGCTTACACGCCAGCGCGCCTCCATCACTCCTCCCCCGAGAAGCCTCGGGCGCTGCCTGGGCCTGGCTCCAGCCGGGACCGGGGTAATGCAGCACAGAAATGACGTCAGACTTCTACCAACGGCCGTCGCTCTTCCAGCCACGTCATCTAAGAGAGCCACCACTCGTGACGTCATTCGGGAGAGCGCCGCGGCCTTCCCACGTGACGCTCTGCTGGAGACCGCCGACTTCCCTCCCACCTCCGAGTGCGGACTGCATTCCAGGCCACGCGCGTTGCTGTGCTCCAAGCCTCTTTCTGACCTTTGCCCCGCCTCCTACGCGTGAAATGAATCCTGATTGGTGGGCAGAAGAGTGGTTAGAATGGCAGGGTTGACCAATCGTTGTGTGGCTGGCTGCACATGCCCGGGACATTTGTGAGCTGGAATTTATTGACTTCGGTGATCGGTGAGTTTCTCTGGTACCGCGGGAGTAGTGAAAGTCTCCGGAAGAAAAGTAAGTAATGGATGGAGCGTGCTCCGGGTACTGCAGGGAGGATGCTGCAGCTCCCAATCATTGCAGAAAGAGCTGTAACAGGAGGTGCATGTGGGTCCAGGATCCTGCAGCTCCCCATGGTAGGGCGAGCAGCAGCAGCATTGACTGCAGCATCCGTGCATGGGAGCCCAACTTAAAAAGTACATCCTTATCCTGTGCATAACACTATAAGTTGGCAGAGAGGGGTTTTTTAAAATGTAACACTTTATACGTAGATACAAATGTGATGCTGGTTCCAAACGTGATCTTCAGGTCTATGTGGATGTGATCCTTAATCTCTATCAGAACTATTTAACTCCTATTAGTAATCTTTACCCTGTTAAACAGTAGGGGTTGAAGAGATAATGTGTAAGCCATGATGATGCCATACTTCTATTGCTTTCATTATTGAATTATGCTTTTTGATTATATTAAACTAGTTAGGCTCTAGATCTCATTAACAGCAAAACAAATTCCCGCTCTCTAGGCACAGTGTGGTGCATGAAAGAATAGCAGTATATAGTAATGAGGAATTATAAATAGTGTCAACAGTAGAAAACAGCAACAGTAAAACTCAGAGGGTCTAAAATACTTTATAAATATCAAGTTTTAATATTTATAATAAATAGAGGTAAAAACAAATATATAAATATTGATATAATTTGTATAGTAAATTATAGCCCTGATGCAGGTAAAAATGCCAAAATATAGCCACTTTGAGCTGAAAGTTGTTGACTGGATGAGTTGCTGGCTGAGGAATAGCACTCAGAGCGGCGGCGAATGGAGTTCATGCCGACGAAAGTCTACTAGATAGACTGATTGAAATTGGACTAACGGAGAAAACACTGCATTGGTTTAAATTATATCTAAATGATAGGTAATTTTGAATCTGAACCCATTGAGCTCACGCAAGGCGTTCCCCAAGGATCCTCACTGTCATCTACATTATTCAACATATACATATTACCACTTTGCAAGTTACTAGCATGACTTGGGCTAACACACTTCATCTATGCAGATGACATGCAAATCCTAATTCCCATCACGGATTCTATAACTAAGGCCCTCAATTTCTGGGAGATTTATCTTTCTGCCATCAATTAGCTGTTCCCTGTGCGTACCCGGATCTGTCCAGACAGTGGGTTGAGCCTCCTTTCCAGCAGATGGAGACAGAGAAAAACTCAAAAGGTATCCTGTACAAGGACAGTGCTCCCCCTGTGTCCCTTCAGTATTTCTCTGTCTCCAGCAGATGCAGATAGCAGAACCTGTGGATCCCTTTCTTTGTAGCAGTTTTTGGTTTGCAGAAGTTCTTCCTTCTTCTCTATTTAAACCCTTCTAAAACAGAACTTCTATTACTCTGTCATAAATTAAATGATAAAGTCCTATCAGATAGCAATGCTAATCAAACTAAACACCACATCGCTCAAGAGGTGAGAGATCTCTGTGTAATACTCGACTCTGAATTTAATTTAAAAACATTCTTAAGCACAACAATCAAAGATTACTATTATAAATTACAAATACTGAAAAAGTAAGACCCCTTCTCCATCAGACAGATTTTAGAACGGTGCTGCAAGCTTTAATTTTTTCCAAAATAGACTACTGTAATACTATACTGTTAGGACTCCCAGCATCCATACTCAGAGCTCTCCAACTCCCCAAGAATTAAGACTTGAGAACAATTCTCATACTTTTAAGAAAAAGTTGAAGACCTGGCTTTTTCAGCAGGCTTTCCCATAATAATCATCTTCCTTGACATCTTAAGCCTAAAAGCAGAGTCTTTGTTTAGTTTTCTTTTAGTCTCATTATAGTTTTGTTTTTTTTTATATTTATATTTTTTATTGTGTATACTGAATGTTTTTATTTTGTATTTTTAAGCCTATTTTAACATTGTATTTTATTTTCTTTCCATGTTTTATTATTTATGTAAACCGATGTGATGTTTTAACGAACGAAGGTATAAAAAAGCAATAAATAAAATAAATAAATGAAAGTAAAGTAACCAGAGAGATACTCTGAGAGTCGGTGCTGGTTCTGTGGAAATGCATAGGTCCATTTTTCTGGAATTGTAGAGGGCTTAAAGAAAGTCACCTTACAATGACTGGCAATACAGCTGCCTTAGGGTCCCCAGCTAAAAGGATAAGGAGCAAGCTCCCGAGGGTGGTAAAGCTTGTAGAATTGCCAGTTGGACTCTTCAGTGCATATGAAGGCCAAAGGTCAGTGGATGGAGCAACTGCCCAGACTAGGAGGGCTATCTAGTTCTTACCAATTTACTTTGTTGTTGTGGATGCATGGGGAGGAAATGCAGCAATAGTAGGATTTATTTATTTTATTAAAGTTTATTGACTGCACCCTCCAATAGTTCAGGGTGGTGCATAAAATAAAAATATTTATTTATTTTTTTAGACATTTTGTGTACCGTGGTTCCATGTAAAGATCACAATGGTTTACAATAATGACATTCATAGGTATAAATCAGCAAATAAAGATGGATTACATAGGAAGTATGAGTTAAACACAAAATACATCACAGTTGCTCAGCTGCAAGGGAACAGGAGGGCGTGCAGAGGTTCTCAAACTGAAATTAGGAAACGGTGTTCTTCCTCAGGTCCCTATTACTCCAGCAGTGCTAGGAATCAGCCTGAGGTGGCTGAATGCAGGTGCGGTACACACTCCAGGTGTTATAGTTGTGTGGTTGGATTTTCTTTGATTAATTGGAGTCTTCTTGGGGGCTGACTAATGAGAGGCAGAGGAGCCGTGCGTGCTTTGTGAGATCAGAGTTGGCAGGTTGCTGGCAGCTCACCATGCTAAAGAACCGCTTGTCTGTGGGTTTTATAGATTTATCATGCGTAAGGTGCGAACAGTGTCCAGGATCCAGGAGACGGCTCCAGCAGCTGCTGAGAAAGAGAAGAGCTCTCCAAGACACAGGGAGAGGAATCCTGTACTGGAAGGTTTGCCTTAGAAATGAGACTTGGGCAGGAGGAATCTGACTGGCTCTTTTCTGCTCATTATAATGTCCTTTTTTAGTCGCTTTTATATAATATTCTTTAATGCCAGCAGTCTTCAGACTGCCCGAAGGGACGAGAGCACAGTGTAGGTGCACCTTCGTGGGTTTGTATAGAGTATCGCATAAGCTGTAGTAGGGCGACATCGTCCCCATCCAGGGCAGTGGCCATGACAGCAGGATGTTGCTGCGGCCAGAGATGTGCCTACAGCTGTGCTTTGGGCGTGCGGAGATTGTACGGCTCTCAGCTGTCTCATCCTTTGCATATTTTTCTGCAGCAGCTGTCTCCTCCCTGGAATCCCATCATCTGTCCTCCTTCCATTTCTTCACCGATGCACTGGAAATTGCTTCATTTGGCAGGAATTTGCTGTCTTGGTATGAGGAGCACAAGAGGGATCTTCCCTGGAGGAAGCAGGTACGCAGTCACTTCTCAGGTCCCTGCACCTGTGGGGCATTACGAGACAGCATGTCCCATGGGTTGGGAGGAGGGGAGGAATGACCTACAGACTGTGGGTGGATGGAGGAAGCCTGCTTTGTATTTTGGGAGGGGCTTTTCTTCCCCCTTTTCGAGTCCTGGGATGAGATGGGCCATTTTGTGCTTTTAGCAGGGGCCTGCAGTATCTGTGCTCTGATGTCTTTTGGGTGCAAGCTCTCTGACTGGTGCTCAGGATGCCCTTTCTGCTTTCCTTTAAGGCCTCAGCAGAATCCAACTTGAACAGAAGAGCCTATGCAGGTGAGAGCAGCCTGGGGACACCCCGCGTTACCCCTCCTCCTCCTCCTCCTGTCTGCCTCCCTCTTCTCTTCCTGGTAGCAGCACAGGTGCTGCTTCCGGGATCCTTTTGCCCAGGGAGTGTCTGTCCCCACCTCAGGGTCCCTGACCTCTTGTGATTCCATGGCAAGGGTTGCAAACTCAGTCCCTAGAGGAATCCCCGTGGGATCGTAGGAAACCCGTAAGGTGTGCTGGCTGCCACTTGGACAGTTTATTTATATAAAATAGTTTTCTCCAGTTCTAAGCTGGTAACAAGCCAATGTCCAAATCATTCAATAAAGCACTCATAACCAGCCCGGTGCTACCAGGTATACAAACCGTGCAGTTTGCACACACTTGGGGGGTCGGGGCAGAGAGGGAGAAGCCTGGCGTGGAGCCATTGACAGAGTGAAAGAAAGGAGATGTAAGATTTTGGCCAGCCGCACTCACCCCCAGCTACTCGTGCAGCCACAATGCCATCCTGCCATGACCCTGGGGCCTTCTAGGTGTGAGTTGACAGAGCTTGGCACATCTTAAAGGCCCCGCGGCAGGAAACCCTTCAGCCGGTGCTCACCAAGGACCTCATAAAGCCTGCTGTTTAAAGTCCGGCGCTCCAACAAGCAGATCCCTCGGTAACAGGTCCTCCTGCTCCTGCAGTGGGTGTTGATTCCCTGTCTTGTGCTTGCCTTGCCCTGTCCTCCTTTGTTCCTGCCATACCTTGGTCTGTCTGTCTCTGCCTGACTTCTGGCCTCCGACCCTGACTATTCTTTTGGACTGCCGCCTGCCCTGACCTCAGCTTGGACCTCGACACTGCCTGATCTTCTCCTGCCCCGACCTCAGCTTGGACTTCAATACCGCTTGCCCGCTGCCTGCTGACCTCGGCCTGCTGCTTGACTCTGTCAGATTGCTCCTTACAGGACTCTTGCCTAAACCCGGCCGGCCCCTGGAACCCAAGGGCTCATCCTGTGGGGAACAGGGCGGGAGTAGGAGAATCCCCACTCCTAGTCCTTGTAAGAGCGAGTCCACCTGTTGTCGGCGTGGGCCAGGTAGGTTTGTCAGTTTAGCTGCGTCAACCACGCCACAGCTCAAGGGCTCTCATTCGTGCTGACAGCAAGGCCCGGCGCTGGCCATTGGTGGAGCCCCATCCTACTGGCAGCAGAAACAAAAGGGAGTGAGGCCTTGGACGAGGCCACAGGGAGAGAAGCTTGGTGCCGGCCATTCCCTGTACTTACCCGGATCAGTCCAGACTCCTGGGTTTGGCCTCCCCTCCAGCAGGTGGAGACAGAGAAGTTTTAATGACTCTGCCCTATACCCTGAGGTGCCACCTAGAGTCTGCCAGTATTTCTCTGTCTCCAGCAGATGGTGGAGGCGCGAATCCCTTCAGTCTGGATTAGCTAGAATTCATTACATTACTTAGATTAGTTTTAAGACTTAGAAGCTTGGTGCTGGCCATTGGCAGAGCCCATATTGCTGGTGGCAGAAAAAAAGAGGGAGCCAGGCCCGCTGGCAGCAGAATAAGTGGAGAGGAGAATAGGCCCTAGGCCTGCTTACCGCAGAAGAAAGAAGCATGACAGAGAGATTGTGAGAGAGAGAGAGGGGAGGAGGGGGTGTTGTGGATGAAATAACTCTTTGAGCCAGCAGCTGTGGAGAAAAATCCGTGTTTATTAAATGCAACAAATAATACAATAAAGTAAACCCTATGGCGAGAGAGCGAGAGAATGGCACGCAGCGTGACGCGCTCTCTCGGATGATTTGACTGAGAAGACATCACATCGGGTTTGCACGTCTTCATCTCTCCATCCCCTAAACCAGTAATTGGGTTACACAATTATCAACATTTTTAACCCTGGCTATTTATTATAAACTATGTAATTCACTCTTGTTCAGTCTGCAAATGCTTTCTGTGGGCCTGCAGCGAAGCTGACGTTGTAGTATGACCCTGGGGTGTCCTAAACACGACTGTAATACTGTGGCCTAGTAACTTTCCAGCTTATGCAGCATCTTTATATAGCATCTTCCCTTCTGCAATCTCCGTCTAGCAAAAGCAAAGAATAAAAGTGAAGCATACATGCCAAGAAACTTAGGAGAACAAGAGTAATGACTCCTTGAGTGTCATGCCAAAAAGTGTTTCCCTGCCTCTTTACTGCTCCCTATCACAAGTCATGACTGTAATATCTTTAGCCCTCATATCCGGGGGGGTGAGGGTGCTGTGCGTCATGAAGAACGGGAGCCCACGTGTTTGTGAGAGAGAGGAATATTGGGTCATTCCTGTAGGACCACGGATCAATCCAGACTCCTGGGTTTTGCCTCCCCTCCAACAGATGGAGACCCTGTGAGGGGGTGAGTTGAGTGACTCCCCTTCAATCTGGGAGTCACTCACCCCTCATAGGGTGGCCAGGAGGAGGGGTAAGGGAGGTCAGATGTGGTCTGTACAAGGGGGCAGAAAGCTCGGAGTTGTTTGCTCCCAAACCATGGAAGGCAGTGGGGAAGCTGAAAGGGGATGGGGCAGAAAATCCTGGGGCTCCGTGTCATGAAGGGATATTCTTGTTCTGCATTCAAGGATCCCCTTGACTACTTTCGTGTTCTTTTTGGCCACAGTGTGGGTGTCGGAAGTGATGCTGCAGCAGACACAGGTCGCCACTGTGATTAACTATTACAACAGGTGGATGAAGGTGAGTTACTCATCATCTGTTCTCAGTGAGAGCTGCCTCCCGAGTCCCGAGGCTTTCATGCACATGGAATTTACTCCTTGCTCAGGAGTTGGACAGGTAGGAACAAAACTGCCATACTGGGGCAGCCCAAGGGTCAGGCAAGCCCAGGGATAAGCAGTAGCTTTCCCCAAGTCTACCTGGTTAATAGCAGTTTATGGACTTCTCCTCCAGGCACTTGTCCAAACTTTTGCAAACAGCCTTTACCACATCCTCCAGTAATACATTCCAGAGCTTAATTGTGCATCAAGTGAAAAAGTATTTTCGACAATTTGTTTTAAATGTGCTTCTTGCTAACTTCATGGAGTGCCCCCTGGTCTTTATTTTTTGAAAGACTAAACAACTGATTCATATTTAGATATTCCGCTCCACTCATGATTTTGTAAACCTCTATCATATCCCCCCTCAGTCGTCTCTTCTCCAAGCTGAACAGCCCTAACCTCTTTAGTCTTTCCTCATAGGGGAGCAGTTTCATCCCCTCTATCATTTTGGTTGCCCATTTATTTACCTTTTCCAATACAACTATATCTTTTTTGAGATGCAACGATGATGGAGCGATGAAGAGGTATTATGACATTTGCCGTTGTATTCTCCATTCTTTTCCTAATAATTCCTAACGTTGTTTGCTTTTTTTGATCGCCACCACACTCAGTTGAGGATTTCCTCTCACATCGAGGATGGGCCTTCAAGGGCTTGTGTGCCTCGTACTGTGTGATTTGATCATTGAGAGTATAGATAGTTGGGTGGCTGGTGGGCATGAGGATCGCTTGGTAAGTTGCCTGCCTGGTGCCAAGGTAGTGGACCTCATACATCACCTAGAAAGGATTTCAGACAGTGCTGGGGAGGAGTTGGTAGTCATGGTACATGTGGCTATCTACGACAAAAAAAGATAGGAGAGGGAGGTTCTGGAATACAAGTTTCAGCTTTTAGGTAGAAAGCTTAAATCCAGAACCTCTCAAATGCTCCCTGTTCCACGCGCAGGTCCCCAGATGCAGGCCGAGCTCTGGAGTCTCAATGCGTGGATGAGACGATGGGGCAGGGAAGAGGGATTCAGTTTTGTTAGGAACTGGGGAACCTTTTGGGGAAGGGGGAGTCTCTTCCGAAGGGATGGGCTCCACCTTAACCAGGGTGGAACAAGGCTGCTGGCGCTAACCTTTAAAAAGGAGATAGAGCAGCTTTTAAACTAGAACAAGGGGGAAAGCCGACAGTCGCTCGGCAGTGCATGGCTTTGTAGCAGAGTCAGCACTCAGTGCTGCAGACTGTTTTGAAATTATCCCCTTAGCTTTCTCACAATAGCCCTTGAGCAAGGTTTTACTCTTCAAAAGATCAGTTGTAATTAGTTTTGAACTCATAAAATGATGTAATTGCAAATAAGGAAATTTGTCCCGAGCAGTAAAATGGTATTTCTCACTAAGATCTCCAAAGCTCAGCACTCAGACTTTACTCCAACCAAGACACATCCAAATCTTCCCATCAGTGAAAGTCTGGAGATGTAAGCCCAGGTAGAAAATTCCTACTAAATCTCTAGGGGGACCCCATCGGAGCAACCTTCCAAGCATCCCACAGTCTCATAGGATTCATGCGTTGAGGATTCACCCATCCCGGACACGAGAATATCAACTAAGAGGACGCTTTACTTGTAAGTCGGCCCAGGCTGTAATATATTATATATATATATATATATATATATATATATATATATATACACAGCTTAAATGTTCCCTGATACGTACCCAGATTGTGTGTTTCGTTTGTCCAATATATTCCTAGAAACAATCTGATTCTTTGTTTGACATGGTTTGAATTCAGGGCTGAGTACTGATGTAATTTTGTTACAATAGGGGAACACTTAACCCAATGCTCCACCAGCGGTGCTTGTTCTGAATTTGCAGTCACTGTTTTGCCGATTATTGCAGCTTTCAGTTCCCAGATTCTGAGGTTGTTTGTAGATCCTGGGATCTATAGTGTCTACACTAGATGTAGTTCTCTGGGTATTGGCGAATAAGAGGTCTCTTCAGAGGACACTTCGGTTGCACTGGAACTCTGTCAGAGGAGTTCCAACTGCAACTACCACTGAAGGGAGACTCAAGGTCTAGTCTCTTCAGGTGGTCTCCTCAGGCCAACTAGGTGTCGAATTGGAGATCCCACATTGGGTGCTAGTGACCACCGAGGCTAGTCTGAAAGGCTGGGTAGCCTTTTGCCAAGATCAAGTAGCACAGGACTGGTAATCAGTGAAGGAGGCGTCGTAGTCTATCAGTCGTTGAAAGTCGAGGGCGGTTCGCAATGTGCTACTGTCTTTTCTTTCACAGTTGTGCTGGCATGTGGTGAGAGTTCTAGCGGCCAAGGCAGTGACAAAAGGTTATATCGATTGCTGAGGGAGACCAGGGGTCTCTTGTTCTTTCAGAAGGCCCAGGATTTCTTCTGCTAGGCAGAACAACTTATGGTAGTGCTGGCAGCATCTCATGTCGCTGGAGTGGACAATATTCAGGCAGACTTTGAGTCGACTAGGGCTGGACCCTGGAGAATGGGAGCTGGCAGAAAAAATGCTGGTGCTCATTTGCTCAAGGTGGGGCATTCCACAGCTAGATTTGGTGGCATAGACTCGGAAAGCCAAAGTGCTTTTTCAGACAAATTAGGGAGGTCTGAGCAGAGGAACTCGACCCTCTGATTCTTCCGGAGCTCTGTGGGATTCGGTTGTCTGTCTTCCCTCCTGGGCTACAAATAGAAAGAGTTCTGAGGCATATTGCGCTGCATCTGAGAAGTGATCCTGGTACCTCCAGAATGGCTGCATTACCTGTGCGCATTGCCCATGGTTTTTGGATGGGGTAATTCTGTCAGTGGATGGTCTTCTAAGGCTCGGGCTTCTTTCCAAGTTGCTCCATCACAGATTAAGCTTCTTGGATCAGGCACCTTAGTTTCTTCAAAAGAGCCCTAAAAACTATCCTCCAGAGAGCATTCCCTAGCCAAGATGACAACGGACTATCCCCAACCGGTCTTCCTGCAGGAGATGATACCTAGTCTTCTACTCCCCTCTCCTATGACCTTCTGGCGCAACTGATCTCACTCCTCGATGCTTGTCCTTTTTCTCCCTCCCTAAGATTTTGCATTACCTGCCTCCCTCTTTACTGTCTATATATTTCTCATATTGTACCTCGCTCTGAATGTAGGAAGGACAGGTAGTAAGTGCTTTTTAAATAAAATAAATTCTTTGAGATGTATTGTTGGCGATTGAGAGGCTGTTCAGAGGAAGTCGTTATCACCCTGTTGCAGACTAGGAGACCTTCCACTTCTCAGGCCTATATTGGGTATGGAAGGTGTTTTAGACAAGGTACCTCAGAGAGGGGGTCGTGCCATTTCCGGCTCAGTCTCACGTCTGGGTTTTCTTTGTAGAACTGTCTAGCAAAAAAGGTTAAAATGCTATCAATGAGCACCGAGTTAATTTAAGAAGGATTTTTACAATGCAAATGAAGAACCACCAATTAAATCCTTCATAATCGATTTATCACTTAAATGTATGAATTCCAAATCTCAAAAATGAGTAAAAAAACTTCATAATCACTCATGAATCATTTTACTCATTTTTGAGATTTGGAATTCATACATTTAAGTGATAAATCGATTATGAAGGATTTAATTGGTGGTTCTTCATTAGCAAAAAAAGTTGACATTCAGTTCCCTAAAAATCCAGTACAAGCCTTGAGCTTTCTGTGAGGTAATGTGTACGGGTAACCTTGGTTTAGTATCAGGAAGTTATCCATTTTTCTTCCAGAGGTGATGCATTTGCATCCCACAATGAAGTGATGTGTGAGGCTCTCTTCAAAGTGTTGAAGAGGATGATTCTTAGGGATTTAACCCTGAAGGTGCCTTTTTTGTTTGTTTGTTTTTTGTGGCCTTTTCTTTGGCCAGAAGAATTTCAGAGCTTCAAGCATTGTCTTGTACAGATCCCTTTGTTCAGTTTATAGACTGGGATGTCATCGTAGACGGTGCTTTCCTTTCTGCCAAAGGTTGTTTCTGATTTTCATTTTAGTCAAACAGTGGACCTTCCCGCTTTTCCAAATTTGGATTCATCTGTGCCACATGTGAGGGAACTTCGCTGGATGTGTTTTGGGCTTTGTGGCGGTATCTCAATGTGACTAATAATTTCCAGAGATCGGATCATCTCTTTGTGCTTTGGGATGCATCAAGAAAGGGGTGCAAGGCATCCAAAGCTAGTATTGTGCAGTGGCTGAAGGGCCCGACATTTGCAGAGGTCGACTGGTGCAGGAAGGTCTAAGGACTCACACGACTCGGGTGCAGGCGACCTCAGGGGACAAATGTCAACTGGTGTCTTCACAAGAAATCTGTCGGGCGGTTACTTGGAAGTCATTACACGCTTTCTCCAGACATTACCGGTTGGATCTCCGGGCTCCATGGGGTTTGGAGAGAGTGTATTGCTGGCGGGGCTATCACATTCCTGCCCAGTATAGGGAAGCTTGGGTACATCCCAGGAGTTTGGACTGATCTGGGGTATTAACAGCAAAGGAAAATTGGTTCTTTCCTCCTGATTTTTGTTCCTGGAGTGCCACAGATCGATCCAGAACCCCCCCCCCCCCCATTCAGGAAAGTCTTCTCATCAAGGCAGTATCTAAATGGTGCAGAGTTGTTTGTTTGGATTGGATTGGATGGTGATAGAATGGAGTTCCGATTGAGGCTTCACCTTCCTCCTGCTTGTTGACGGTCTCAGTTATTGTTATAGATGTTCTCATCTTGGCTTGGATACAGGTCATAGTGAGGGACTGCAGGTGGCACATTAGGTTAAGTAGCAGTGTCAGTAAAGCTTTTCTTCTCTGTCTCCATCTGCTGGCAGGGAGGCAAAACCCAGGAGTCTAGACTGATTTGTGGTATTCCAGGAACGAAAATTAGCAGATAAGACCCAATTTTCCTTTCCAGCGGCAGGATTCCAACTTGGTTAAAATGAAGCCCATCTTTTCGGAATAGGCTCCCCCTTCCTCAAAATGTTGCCCAGTTCCTAACAAAACTAAAGCCTTCATCCCTGCACCATCATTTCATCCATGGATTGAGAGTCCAAAGCTCTGCCTACCTCTTTGTTCCTGTGTGTGGAATGGGTTTCAGCTTACTACCTAAAAACCTACATCTGGCTTCCAGAACCTCCCTCGTACACCTTATGTCATAGAAACATAGAAATGACGGCAGAAAAAGACCAATCGGCCCATCCAGTCTGCCCAGCAAGCTCCCACACTTATTTTCCCAAACTCATCTGATTCACCAACCACCAAGTTCAGGGCCCTTGAGCCCTTGTTGGTAGCTGTTTGATTCAAATTTCCTGCCATCTCCTGTCATTGATGCAGAGAGTAATGTTGGAGTTGCATCAAGGTGAGCATAAGGGTTAAGGGTAGTAACCGCCGCATGATAGTAGGTTCCATATTAGGAGCTACCACCCAGGAAAGAGATCTAGGTGTCATAGTGGATAACACATTGAAATCATCGGCTCAATGTGCTGCAGCAGTCAAAAAAGCAAACAGAATGTTAGAAATTATTAGGAAAGGAATGGTGAATAAAATGGAACATGTCATAATGCCTCTGTATCGCTCCATGGTGAGACCGCACCTTGAATACTGTGTACAATTCTGGTCGCCGCATCTCAAAAAAGATATAGTTGCGATGGAGAAGGTACAGAGAAGGGCTACCAAAATGATAAGGGGAATGGAACAGCTCCCTTATGAGGAAAGGCTGAAGAGGTTAGGGCTGTTCAACTTGGAGAAGAGACGGCCGAGGGGGGGATATGATAGAGGTGTTTAAAATCATGAGAGGTCTAGAACGGGTAGATGTGACTCGGTTATTTACACTTTCGAATAATAGAAGGACTAGGGGGCATTCCATGAAGTTAGCAAGTAACACATTTAAGACTAATCGGAGAAAATTCTTTTTCACTCAACGCACAATAAAGCTCTGGAATTTGTTGCCAGAGAAGGTGGTTAGTGCAGTTAGTGTAGCTGGGTTCAAAAAAGGTTTGGATAAGTTCTTGGATGAGAAGTCCATTAACGGCTATTAATCAAGTTTACTTAGGGAATAGCCACTGCTATTAAATGCATCAGTTGCATGGGATCTTCTTAGTGTTTGGGTAATTGCCAGGTTCTTGTGGCCTGGTTTGGCCTTTGTTGGAAACAGGATGCTGGGCTTGATGGACCCTTGGTCTGACCCAGCATGGCATTTTCTTATGTTCTTAAGCAAGTTACCCTGATGCTTGTTTACCCAGATTGCACAGATCAGTGCCTTGTTGGGTGTTTTCTGAATGTAAATACTGTTTTCCACATTTCCCCTTGCCGTTGAAGCAGAGAGCAACGCTGTATATGCATTCAAAGTTATGTATCAGGCTTAATTGGTTTAGGGTAGTAACCGCCGTAATAAGCAAGCTACCCCCACGCTTATTTGTTTACCCAGATTGTGAAGTTCAGTCCTTGTTGGTTGTTGTCTGAATGCAAATCCTCTTTTTCACATTTCCCCTTGCCATTGAAGCAGAGAGCAATGTTGGAGTTGCATTAACAGTGTTAAGGCTTATTGAGTAAGGGTAGCAATCACCAGGTAGAAGCAATCATTCCCGCAAGCCACCCCCATGGCTCTACTCTTCATTTCCATCCTCTAGCCATTATGGATCCACAGTGTTTATCCCGTGACCCTTTGAAATCCTTCACAGTTTTAGTCTTCACCACTTCCTCCAGAAGGGCATTCCAAGCATCCACCTCCTTCTCAGTGAAGAAATACTTCCTGACATCAGTTCTGAGTCTTCCTCCTTGGAGCTTCAAATCATGGCCCCTAGTTCTACTGATATTTTTCCAGCATAAAAGGTTTGTTGTTGACCATGGATCATTAAAACCTTCCAGGTATCTGAAGGTCTGTATCATATCACCCCTGCTCCTCCTCTCCGCCAGGGTGTACATATTTAGGTTCTTCAATCTCTCCTCATAAGTAATTTTATGAAGACCCTCCAGCTTTTTGGTCGCCCTTCTCTGGACCGCCTCCATCCTGTTAGTTCCCACATGTACCATAACAGCCGGCTCCTCCCCAGCACTGTCTAAAATCCTATCTCGGTGACCCATGAGTTCTGCCACCTTCACAGCAGGCAGGCAAGTTACCAAGCAGTCCTCACCTTCGTCAGCCACCCAGCTGTCTACATTCCTAATGACTGAATTGCTGCTCTGATGGACATCCTAACTCTTCTTTCCTGGGGAGAAGGCGTTGGAGACACCTCCTCAGTGAGAGCGGATACTGCATCACATGGAGAGCAGGTCCTGGCACTGCAAGGTGATGCTCTCCTTCCAGGTGGGCTGTCACATTAGAGTTAGGACTTTACTTTTAGGTCCCAAAGGGTAGCTATCCCTCTGTCCTATTCCCCCCTCCAGACTGATGTGCCACTGGAAGTCGGCTAGTTCCTCTTTTCATTTCCTGTCTGTGCTGGTTAATTCCATTTCTCTTTCCCAATCGTGCGCATGTATAGGACACATGGTAACCCCCACGACCCTCTTTTGTGTCTTCTCTACCCTAGAAATGGCCCACGTTGGAAGCGCTGGCAGAGGCATCGCTGGAGGTAAGGCTGCCCTTCCCAGGCTGGGACATGACTCGCCGCTTCAGAATTACCTCATAAACCTTTGCTACCTCACATGACAGACATGTGCTCAATTATTCTGTTCTATTTTATGCTCATTTAAACTATTTTGCAATCATGAAAAACCTGTGAAAACAACGACCCCTTGCTTTTAAAGCAGATGTTGTGGCTTTCTGTGCCGTTATCTGCTTTCTGTGCCAGGCTTTGCCTCTTCCACAGTCAGGAGCCAACTGCTCTAAACTGCCCCAGCTTAAACCCCTCTCATTTCCTTTAAAAGGGACTGTGATTGGCTGAGCAAAATCACCTCATAGCATTTGACGCTTGACTGGACGTTCTTTGCACACATATTGATTGACAGATCTATCGACCAATCAGCAGCCAAAATCCCCTTAGCAACAGAGGATGGGATTAAACTCCCCTCACTTCCAGGTAAAGCTGTGCGGCTTTTCGCCTTCCAAAGCTTTCCTGCTGACTATTTCGCTGTATTGTATTGTATTTTCCCTGCTGAAAAGAAACCCGAATGGGGAAAGTTTTTTTGGTTTTTTTTCCCCTTCATCTTTTTTAATTAAATGTCTCTTAAGTTCACCCCCAAATGACAGACGCAGCAGTGCATTGCTGGAATTACACGGGAGAGCGAGGCCTCTGCTAGAGCATGCAAAACTCATTCCCCACAGTCCTCCAGCCACATGCACGAGACTCCTGACTGTAACATTGCTCGTCTAATCCGCACATACAAAATGATTTGAACACAGGGTTGCCAGCTGGCTCCAGATTTTCAGGACAAGTTGATCTGGTCCTTGTTTTGCTCCCCTGCAATAGAATGCAATAGAGAAATCACAAAAAGTCCCAGCATGCAGTGGGGTAAAACAGGACTGGATCAACCTCTCCGGAAAATAAGGAGCCAGTTGGCCACCCTATTTGAACGTGCAGAGTTTTCCTGTTCAGTTGTCTCGCTCTTGGGAGTCTTTAGTGAATTTCCTCAGCCCTTCCCTGGATAACCAGGGAACTTCTCGGGCTCACTAGCATGTCAGTTTCCACACACATGTATCTTTGTTTTCTCTGCTTCCAGGAAGTGAACCAGATGTGGGCAGGACTGGGCTACTACGCACGCGGGAAGAGGCTGCACCAGGCAGCGCAGCAGGTGCCGAGGGTTCCCCTTCACTTTTCTGTCCTGCATTGTGTGAACCTGACTGCGAGGTCTCTCTCAGCCAGGAATCACAAGGAGACAGCCATCTTGATTAATGCTCCCTTCCAGCAGAAGGAAAGGCGAGAAAGAGAGAGAGTTTGGAGCTCTTCCCTTTCTGTTCAGTTCCCTGTACGTACCCGGATCAGTCCAGACTCCTGCGTTTTGCCTCCCTGCCAGCAGATGGAGACAGAGAAAGTTTCACTGATACTGTACATAACCCAGTGTGCCACCTGCAGTCCCTCAGTATTTCTGTCTCCAGTAGATGGTGTAAAACCTGCAGTCTGGAGAGAGAGGAAAAATAAGATTAAAAGACAAAATTTCTGGATCCTCCCAGGGGGATGTGAGATCCTGGTGGGGCCATCCCCCCTGGTTTGAGGTGGACGAGCAGGGGATTGGTGACCCTTCTGATAGCTCGATCCGGAGGTCCATTTCCCTCATCCCCCTTGACACAGCGGTGGAATCTGCTGGCAGTTCTGCACTGCAGTCTCAGTGGAGCAGGGAAGGATCCCTTTTATATGATTTGTCCTGGGCTGGGTTGCTAATGTCTGGTGCAAGGAGAAGGATATAGCCAGTGGTCTGGCTCTTTTCTGATCTGCCATGCGGCCTGCACTCCTGGAACAAGAACCTCTGCACCAAAGGAAAGTATTAGTTTCTTTTCCTACATGCGTAGGCATATGCGCACATTCTCGCTGCATGGTGGTTACATGCGTAGGGAACCTGTGCGTGTAAGGCCGCGGCCTAGATTTGAGCGTGTATTTGCGCAGGTACTTGAGCGTGTATTTGCCTAGGTACTTGTGCGCATAAGGCTGCGACTTAGACTGGAGCACATATTTGCGTAGGTACTTGTGTGCGTACTACCACGACCTAGTCTTGAGCGCGTATTTGCGTGCGTCCTGGAGGGGAGCCGAAGTTCAGGAGACCTAGGCAGCAGGAACAAACTCGTCTAAGCACCTTGCTATGTGTGAGGCTTGCCGTCTGATAGTAATTCAGTCCTCACTCTCTCTCCCTTTCTGTCAGTGCTGTTTAGATGCTCGAAGTGATTTGACTGCTGCAGCTTTTGTCCATGTTGGGACATCCCCTCGGCCTATGGTGTCTCTGGAGGGGAGTGGAGTGGGAGGTGAGGCAATGGTCAGTTCTCCCTTGTTCCCGAGGGCAGAAGCTCTCTCCAACCTCTCTCGGGGAAGCAAGTTTGGGCCTATGGACTCTGGTATAGATCCATCCTCCTCCTCCTGGGTGTGGAATGTGTTTCCAGGGCCTGCAGACCTTTCTGCAGGGGCTCCCAGCAAAGGCGAAGCAACCTGCTATGTAGGGATCACGTGCTTGGGCCTCCCATTTGTCAGTCACGGCAGGCAAATGCTGCAGGGAGGCTGTCCCTGGTAATGTTCAAGGGGGTGTGGATCATGAGACCTCGGAGGAGTCAGATGGAGAATTGGCTCTTTTCACTTCTAGAAGAGGGAGAAATTGCAGGTGATTGAGAGCCGCTTCAGACTCTGCTCAGATTTTTTTCTTTTTTTCACAGAGATGTCTTGCTGAGTTTCTGGCTCAGACCCTGAACACGCTTAGTGTGGCCGGAGGTCAATTTTAAGTTGTGTCCTGTTTCTTTTCCCCCCCCCCCCCCCCCCCCCCCCCTATATCCAATTCAAGAGGTTTTTTTTTTTATGTAATCTTTATTGAGTTTTATAATAAACAAAAGACAGTATCAACATGTCATGGAATTTCCAGGGAATATCATTACAAATATTTCTCCAGTAAACAAACCACTAAAAGTGGTTTACATATATTTAACTTATCCCTGCAGTTACTATGCAAATGGGGGAGAACAAAATGAAAACTGGAGCCATCATACTATGTATATCTCAAAAAACAGGAAAGCGAGAAATTGCAGTACTTATTACACATTGGCATTTCTAGCAGAATCCTCCCCATTATCCCCACGTGAATTTAGAAATTTCTCTAACTGCCCAGGTTCCATAAAAACATAATGTGCATTATTTATTTTCATAATACATTTGCAGGGAAATCTTATAGTTATCAAAGCTCCCATCTGGCGAGCTCTGGGACACAGTGCCAGAAAGCTTTTTCCGACCTACTTGCATGGATCTCACTATATCAGGGTAAACTCAGATTTTTTCCCCCAAGTACATTTTATTACGATTTCTAAGAAATGATCTTAACACACTGTCACGCTCCGTAGGTATCATAAATCTAACAATTAAAGTCCCTCTTTTTTCTACTTGTTCTTGTGTAGTTTCTAAGAAACCAGACAAATCTCTTAATGGGGACTCCGTCTGAGACAATTCCACTTGAGTATTCACCTTCATACCATCTTGTCTTTGGTCATTGAGGAAATAAGTTTTTGTAATATTCGGTATTTCTCCATTAGGCCAAGACAGTACGTCTTGTAAATACTTTTTAAACTGCTCTTTAGGGGAAATTAATTTGCATTTCGGAAAGTTAATTATTATAGCGTGCATTATTTTCCAGGTTCTCCATCCGCTTTTCAATTCTTGAATCTCCTTGTATTAAGTTTGCTTGCACAGATTTAATCTGTTGGATTTGCGAATCCATCTCTTGGATCTTATTTGTATGATTCAACATCAGCGGATTCACAGCATTTAACTGTGTTTGTCAGTCTTTAATCACAGTGGTTAAAGACAGAATTGCATTTTCACTCCACACTGTTTCCAGAGTCACTACCGAAGGTTTTTCAAGTAACTTTAAAGGCAAACCTTTTTGTTGATCCATGGGTTCCTTGGGGTGTTCCATCTGACTCCTTTCTTGCGTAGGCCCCACTGGAAAACTTCCATCAGCACTACATAGTCCTCCAATATTAGCCTCACACAGAGCGATTAACACATCACCGCCCTGGGACTGCCCTGCTGGGCAGACGGCTGAGGCCCCCCTCGATGGCCGCTTCCCCCACCAAACCACATCCATTCGTGATTTAGGGTCGGGCCCACCGGGCTAGAATGGACAGGAGGGGAGGGAGTTGCCGAGGCTCTGGGGCTCAAAGATATCTCGCCGAGCAGTGTTAGAGCCTGCTCCCCCTCTGACGCTGCAGCCAGCTCTCCCGAAGGCAAAGAATTCCCTTATTCTCGTCTGTTGTAGGGTAGGTGTCTTGGAGGTCGAGGATCCTTCCCTCACCTTACCCTTTCTTTTTGTATGCGGCATATTTCAAAAGGCAGGTAAAAAAAGTTGACGAGTTGGGAGAGCCCTCTAACCGCGTCTTTCTCTCACGGCGGCCATTTTGTTCTCCATCAGTTATGAGAAGTATTAGATTTTAAGAAGCTAAGTGTGGCTCTCGGGGGTTCCCCGTGTCCGCATGGAAACTCTGAGGTCCATCATAGCAACAGTACACAAAGGAGAGTTCTTGGCATGTCTCTCCTTGACAGAGGTAGATCTGCACATAGCCAACAGGCAGGAACACCAGATATTCCTGAGGCATGTACCTAAAGGAACATTTTCAGTTTTGAGCCCTTCCCTTCGGCTGATGACGAATCCACATTTATTTATTTATTTATTTAAAAACTTTTATATACCGGTATTAGTATGCATACATCATACCGGTTTACAATGTAACTTTAAAGGTAGAAATTACAATGAACAGGGAGGGCGAACAAGGAGGAGTATACAAAGAGCAGGAGGTGGAGGAATTAAAGCAATAAATAAAAACTGCAACGGACTATTTACAGGAATATACAAGGCGTAGGCAAGATACTTGCAGAAGTCGATGTACTTAAT
The DNA here is from genome assembly GCF_901001135.1 of Rhinatrema bivittatum. Taxonomy (NCBI): domain Eukaryota; kingdom Metazoa; phylum Chordata; class Amphibia; order Gymnophiona; family Rhinatrematidae; genus Rhinatrema; species Rhinatrema bivittatum. The sequence goes on along the minus strand of NC_042624.1, from coordinate 123,346,805 downwards.
CAGTACACATATCTTCACCAAGATGGTGGTAGGGACAGCCGCACTGCAAAAGGAGGCTGTGTTAGTGCATCAGTATCTGGACGACTGGCCCATTCATGTGAAATCAGAGGATACCAATGCACTTGAAGTCTCTAGGATAAGTGGTGAACCTTGCAATGAGCCATTTAGTTCTCTTACAAATCCTGGAGCATTCTTCATTGTTTTCCCTCCGTGGCCTTTGGTGCACAAGGGATTACGGCGGATAGAGAAACATCCGGGCAATGTGATCCTGGTAGCTCCAGAGTGGCCACATCCACCATGCTTCCCAGATCTCATCAACATGACCATAGACAGGCGCCTGAGGTTGGGACATTGGTCGATTCTTTCCTCCAGGGCCCAATATTTTCGGTTCAGGGGAATCGCTTCTGTCTCTCGGCTTCATTTCTGAGAGACGACTGAGATTGCGGGGATATTCCGAAGCAGTTATTTCCACCTTACTGCAGGCTAGGCAACCTTCTACATCCTTGACATATGTGCGAATTTGGAGGATCTTTAAATCCTGGTCTGATCTTGATGGAATGCAGCCTTAGCCTGTTCAGGCTGTGGTGTTGCATATTTTGGCTTTTTTACAGAAAGATTCTGGTCAAGGGACGGCCTTTAACTCTGAGTCCAGTAGTGACACTGGGTTGTCTCCAGGGTAAGGTGCAAGGGTATCCTCTGCCCACACATCCGAATGTTATGCGGTTCCTTCAGGGAGCTAATAACTTGTATTTTCAGGTGTGGAACATTTGTCCATCTTGGAATCTGAATCTAGTCCTTAGAGGATTGTTTGAGGCTTGGTTTGAACCACTAAAGAGAGCTATGGTTAAGGACTTGACTCTTCTTGGTGGCTCTTTGTTCAGCCAGGAGAATTTCGGAGCTCCAGGCACTGTCATGTCGAGATCCCTTCCTACAGATGTCTGATTCGGGGGTATATTTATGCATGGTGCCTTCTTTTTTGCGTGAGGTAGTCTCGGCGTTCCATCTTAGTCGATGGAAACTTCCAGCTTTTCCGGGTTTGGATTTCTCTACCCTTTTCGCAGGGAAGCTTAGGCTCTTAAACGGGAGGCATGCATTATTTATTTTATTTATTTATTAATTAAGGTTTTTATACCATCACTAAGACAAGCCATTGTAACTATTTACATATTATAAAATAACAAGAACAATCCAAACAATTTTTAAATAAGCAGCAGTAATTTTAAATTAGCTAAAAATATAAAACAAATAATAAGCACTACAATATACATTCATGATAAAATAACACAGCTGCTAAAACATCCATTATTGAGGTATCTAAAGATCACTTATGATTTCCATAGATCAGATCACCTCTTTGTACTGTGGAGTGGTCCAAAGAAGGGAAGTAAGGCATCTAAGGCTAGAATTGTGTGGTGGCTGAAGGAAGGGATCGAGTTGACTTACATTTCTAAAGGGTGCCTGCTGCTGGGGGGTTTAGGGGCGCATTTGACGCGTTCTCAGGCGCCTTCCTGGGCTGAGTCACAACAGGTGTCTCACATGAAATTTGCTGGGTGGCTACCGGGAAGTCGTTGCACACTTTTGCTAGGCATTATTGCTCGGACGTCGGGGCTCCGGCTTCCATGTGCTTTAGTGAGATTGTTCTGCGAGCGGAACTCTAATCCCACCTCTCACGTACATCCCAGGAGTCTGGACTGATCCGGGTACGTACAGGGAAAGGAAAATTGGTTCTTACCTGCTAATTTTCATTGCTGTAGTACCACAGATCAGGCCAGAGCCCCGCCCATTTTTGGGGAGGGGGAGGGTCCACCGTCGCTTGTACTATTTCTTTGTATATAGTGCGGAGTTGTTGGAAGTTTTCAATGCTGATCACTTATGTTAAATTTGGGAAACGAGTCTTCCGTTGTCTTTTTGGGCAACTTCACCTTCCTCCAGCTTGTTGGAGGGGAGGGAGTTTGCTTAGAGGTTTATGGTTGCTGCTGTCATCTTAGCTCAGGTTCAGGTCAGTACTGAGGGACTGCAGGTGGCACACTGGGTTATGTACTGTGTCTGTGAAACGTTCTCTGTCTCCATCTGCTGGCAGGAGTCTGAACTGATCTGTGGAACTACAGGAAAGAAAATTAGCAGGTAAGAACCAATTTTCCTTAATATGTAAATCCGCGATTTGTCCCAATATAATCTCCTTATTATTTTGAACTTTCATACATGGTAACAAACTAGCAGATTAGCTACGTCCACATCCAATGACATCACTGCACTAATGTAATATTGATTAGTAATGGGAATAATCATTTCTTAATTTCATGGCCTGGGATGCCCTTTAATGAAGGCAAATTTGCATAGCAGAAAAACTCATGCGACTTGTAGCCTATAAACCGTGGGCCTTAAAGCAATTAACCACATAGTGAACAGGGCAAGGTGGAAGCGATTTACGATTAAGACTGACTGTCCACTGCCTTCCTCCCCAGCTCCAATAAGAAAATTGTGTCTTTATCTAGTACCAGCAAGTGCTTCAGGCCTGTGTCCCGCTAGTCCTCAGGCCAGACCTGTGATACTGTAGGGCACTGGCCATGTCTCCTCCTGACCAGTGGGGCTCTGTGTCAGACTCCACCGACCTCAGTCCTATTCCCTGCAATCCCGGGTCACGCTGATCTTCGGGGGGGGGGGGTGTCTTTGGGATTACTCTGTTTGTGTCCTGCTGCACTTGGGGAAATTACAAATAAAGCCCAGCTCGCTGGCTCAGGAATTTCCAGGTTTGCCAGGCTCAGGGGGCCCATTGCTGTCTCCATGGTGGGGCCTCGCAGGGCCTGCACGTTCCCTGCTAGGGCTCGTGCCGGTCCCAGAGTGGCACGTACATGCTTTTTGGAATCTGCGGGGCCCCTCGGAGGCAGTGGAGCGTGCAGGCAGTCCTCCGTGACGCTGGCAGTGTTGCCTGCTCTTCCTGCTGACAGTCTGCAGCTTTCCTTTAGGGATTTTCAGGGGAGTCTTATTTGGGGAAGGGGGAGTTATTGAGAACTTTATTTATTTATTTAGTTTTAAAAGTCATCGTGAAGAGATTAGAACATTTGTGCTCTGTGTCACCGCTTCGTAGACCGCATGACGCTGTCTCGGGGGTGGGTGATACCTTGGCACTGCCGGTGGGGGTGAGTTTTCCCAGGGAGGTCTCCGGGCACCAGGCTGGGGAGAGAGCAGTCTCTGACCTTACACTTAATCTCTCGCCCCTCTCTCCAGGTGGTGTCACGGCTGGACGGTGAGATGCCACGGACCGCAGCCGAGCTGCAGAAGCTGCTGCCAGGAGTGGGGCGCTACACAGCGGGGGCCATCGCTTCCATCGCTTATGGACAGGTCAGGAGCTTAGCACTCACAGCCAGCTGGGTCTCCCTCCCGTTACTTGGAGGGTGATCTGGGTTTGCTCTCGGTTCGATTAGGGAAACGCTATTGCTCTGAGAACTTGTACATAGGTAAAGAGAAGGGAGGCAGTGTTCAGACAGGAAACCTCTGACAATTATCCTCAGAGTGATAAAAGGAAAGATTTGCAAAATACAGAGGAGAAATAACGAGGGCAGGTCCAGGTTCTGGTGCAGGTCCGGCTTGGGGTTTTGCTGCTCTCGCTGCTGCTTCTCCTCTTTCCTCCGGATTAGACAGAGGTCTCCCTGCTCCTTCTTTGGTGGGAAGCCTTGCAGTTTCTCTGACAGCTTTGGGAAAAGTCCATCTCTTTGCATTTCGGTTTCTCTTTCTCCAGTGTTGCACTGCATACAGAGTCCAGTTCACTTTCTGTCTGCATCTTTCTATTTCTAGTCTGTGGTCACGTATCCTCTATTTGGTGAAGGTCTGCCTGTTTTTTGCAGCTGTGACTGAGATGAGGGATTCTGCTAGCTTGTAGTTTCTGTGTAGGGATCTGCAGGAGTCCAAATTCTTCTGTTTTCCAACTCATTCCTCCCAATAGGAGGAGTACTGGTGTTCTAGGGCAGGGGGATGAGAAAACTGAGTGGTGCACACCGGTGGCCCAATGAAAGAAGAAGAAAATGGCCATGCTGCCAGGTCTCGGTGCTGTGAAGGCACTGCAAGCTCAGGAGGGAGCAGATACTGACATCACTGTGAGTGCCACAGCTTAGCCATGCATCTCCTTTGATGGCCCCGGGGGAGCTGCTTACTCTGTGGCAGACGTGGGCATGGGAGCAGCCACTGCCACAAGGAAGGCCTCAGACCTGAAGGCATTCACGATGCTGCCGGGTCTGTTTCTGTATGGGATGTCATCTGTCTGGGGGTGCAGTGTCTGTCTGTGGCTTTCTGTCTAGACGAAGTATGTTTGTGTCTCTGTGCCTGTCTGAGTGTTGGGTTTCTATCTCCCTGTGCTGGGGGGTCTCTGTCTCTCTGTGTCTGCCTTGCTATGGAGTAACTATGGCTGTCTATGGATGGGGTCTCTCTGTTGGCCTGGGTATGAGGTATCTGTTTCTCTCTGAGCCTGTCTTGAGTGTTGGGTTTCTATCTCCCTGTGCTGGGGGGTCTCTGTCTCTCTGTGTCTGCCTTGCTATGGAGTAACTATGGCTGTCTATGGATGGGGTCTCTCTGTTGGCCTGGGTATGAGGTATCGGTTTCTCTCTGTGCCTGAGTGTTGGGTTTCTATCTCCCTGTAGTGGGGGGTCTCTGTCTCTCTCTGTCTGCCTTGCTATGGAGTAACTATGGCTGTCTATGGATGGGGTCTCTCTGTTGGCCTGGGTATGAGGTATCGGTTTCTCTCTGTGCCTGAGTGTTGGGTTTCTATCTCCCTGTAGTGGGGGGTCTCTGTCTCTCTGTGTCTGCCTTGCTGTGGAGTAACTATGGCTGTCTATGGGGGGTCTCTCTGTCGGTCTGGGTATGAGGTTAGCTGTTTCTCTCTGTGTCTGTCTGGGCACCGGGAATCTGCCTCTCTGTACCCATGTTTGTGAGCTTATTCCTGGCTGGCAGTCGGGCTGCCTGCTGAGTGCCCTTCATGTACATGTGTGTTGTGCGTGTTCAATGCGTTTGGTATTTTTATTTCGATACTGTCCTCACAATTTGAATATTCTTTTAGGCGCGGTGAGTAGTAAGGGGAAGCCGCCGGTTCCTGCTCGACGCCCGTTAAGAGGCGTTTCTGTGGCCTCAGAGCGTCTGTAGGATTTCTGCTGAGTTCTGTCCCATTCTGGATAGTTTTGGGTTCATGATAGACCCCAGAACTCTTTCCTGTGCAGGAGACTTGGCTAAATGTGCTAAACTGATCAGGGGTTTAACCAGGTTTTCTCTCACTCTCTTGATGACTCTCTGGAGAGAAGCATAATAATTACCAAGACGAGGAGCTAATTTCCCTGCACAGGTGATGGAGAGACCTCTCAAAGGATAAATGCAGGGCCGAGGGGTGCAGAGTTTACACCAAAAATCCTGTGAGATTAGACTGAGTACTGCAGAGGAGAGGAGGAGAGAAGAGAAGGGGGAGACGAGAGCTTCAAATACCTGAAAGGAATAAATAATGCACAGGCAGCAAATTCTTTTCTGAGAAAATCTCTGACAGTAAGAGGCTCCAAGGAGGCAGACTCAGGAGTAACGTTAGGATATGTTTATTCAGCGCAGCCTCCCGTTGGAAGTGGTGAGGAGTCGGAGAATTCACCGGAGCCTGGAGTAAGGGATCAGCTGGGGGGTCCCTCCTGCCGATGGGTTCACATCTTGCCTTTCTGTGCTGCAGGCCACCGGAGTCGTGGACGGGAACGTGATCCGGGTTCTGTGCCGTGTGAGGAGCATTGGAGCAGACTCTGACAGCCCTGCAGTGAGGAGTGCTCTCTGGTGAGGTTTGAATGTGGCCTGGCTGAGGTTCCTGCCCATGACACACCAACCTGTCTGCCCTGCCACAGCACCCGACTCCTGCCTCCCTGGCTGCTGAACTAACTCCAGGCCTTGAGGTCAGGGCGAGCCCAAACGCGCATCGTAAGCATTCTGGGATTTGTTTGCCAGAAGCAGAGGAGGAGAAGTCCATTAACTGCTATTAATCAAGTTTACTTAGGGAATAGCCACTGCTATTAATTGCATCAGTAGCATGGGATCTTCTTGGTGTTTGGGTAATTGCCAGGTTCTTGTGGCCTGGTTTTGTCCTCTGTTGGAAACAGGATGCTGGGCTTGATGGACCCTTGGTCTGACCCAGCATGGCAGGTTCTTATGTTCTTACAATCCCAGAATGCTTAGAGAAGAGACCTAGAATAAGGCAGCAGTTCTGAGGCTCCAGCTTCACCACTGGACAGAATATGTGTGATGTTAGGAACCCCCAGCATCTTGTTCTGAAATCTCCCGCACTCATACTCCCTAGGATCTACCTCCAACCCTTGTCCTCGTGCCATGCTGATGGCTTGCAGCGTTGCGAGAGTTTGGAGGCCAGGAAGTGCACTATGCTTACCCTGCAGAAATGTCAGCTCTCCTCTCTTCCTGGCAGGACTCTGGCTGACGCACTGGTGGATCCTGCAAGGCCTGGCGACTTCAACCAGGCTCTGATGGAGTTGGGGGCCCTGCTGTGCACTCCGAAGGCGCCCCTGTGTGCAGAGTGTCCGGTGAGGAGCCACTGTCGCACGTACAGACTGGTACGGCCTGTGTGCTATTACTGCTGGGGATTCAGGGTGGGCGCTGAGGGCAATGTTCCTTCTAATGTTTGAAAGGCGAGTGCAAAAAGTGCAACTTTTTATAAGCCGAGTTCAAATCTGTGCGCTATGAACCAGGATTCCTTGTGCGCACTATGTTTTGCTGTGTACGTGTGGACAACGTAGAGGGAACAGTGGGAGGGGGCTCGGCTGTATGGAATCTCATTCTCAAGAGCACAACCTCCCCCTGTCCTGCCACAGACTGGGAGACCTGAGGCCCTGCAGGGAGCCAAACCCAGATCTGTGACTCATGCCCTCCACATAAGAAGGATGAGGATCTGTAATCCCCCTCCCGGGAGCAGTATAACAATCTGGATCCTCTTCCTGTCTCCCTTCCACCAGGATGTGTGACCTCTGCCCTAATCCCCCCTCCATAGGAGTAGTATGAGGCTAGGTGACTCTCCTACAAAGGCATCGATATTAGGATTTGTGACTCCAGCAAACTCCCCCCCCCAGTTATAGCATGAATATGAGAGTCTGTGACAAACAGCATGAGCGCATCTCCCTCCACAGCCAGCAGACGGAGAGACAGGCACCGCAGTAACGCAGGATCCGCGCTCCCTCGTGTCCTGCAGCCCCTTCAGCAGCGACCACACCCTCCGAAAAACCTCTCCAGGCGCGGGTCCCAAACCCAAAGAATGTGACCCTCTCGCTACTTATTTACTTTCAATCATTTGATAGTCTGCTTTTTTTTTAAAGAATGGTCTTAAGGCAGACTAGACTCAGTTTTAAAGACTAGCAAGACGTTAGCAGTTACATCGGTCGTCGTATCGTCGCAGTCGCGCTGGCAGCGCGTCCAGGCATAGGAACGTAGGGACTCGTTTACTAAGACAGAGAAAAGCCTTAGTAAATCCGGCCCTTAATTAGCTACTAATGGATTGCTTTGAGCAGCCAGGCCTTTGCTTTTTCCCGAAAGGTGAGGTAGGAGGGTTCAAGGCAAACGGGAAGCGGTTCCTCATTGCAGATTTTGGGAGCACAGCAGGCTGAAGGCTCAGTGGGGTGAAGGATCAAGTTGTCTAATGAGGCTGTAGGAAGTAAGGAGAAGGGATGATACCCTGGGGCCCTGTTTATTCACACATTTGAAGACGAAGCCAAGGACCTTGAATTTTATCCTGGTTTCTAGCAAGAGCCAGTGACGCTTGTCTAGTAGGGTCCAAGGCTTCAGCCCCTACCAAGATTCTGGCTGCCGTGTTTTGCATGAGTTGGAGGCGTTTTAAATTGTACTGGGAGAGGGCATTCAGGAGTCAGTTATAATAATTTAAGCAACTGGTGATTAGTGCGTGAATTATAGTAGCAAGGCTATGCTGATCCAGGTAGTTGCATAATTGTCAAATCTGTTGTAGGTACATAAAGGAAGCTCTCGCTACTTTTGCGAGATGGGATTCCATCGTGAGATTTTGGTCAATTGAAACACATTCTTAGGGCTGAAGGAAGGTTTCTGATAGGGAAAAGTAGCAATTGCAGGGGGTCACCTCATCGGCTTAGCCAGATAAGTTCAGATTTGGGAGGGTTAAGTTTGAATGTGTGAGTTACTGAGCCATTGGGCTACTGTTGTAAGACAATTGTTGAGAATGGCGAAGGAAACATGTTGATTGGATCCTATTTTACCGCAGAGTTGGATGTCGTCTGCAAACAGGTGACATTCAATGTTGAAGGACTGAATCAGTTCACAGACTGGACGAGTTTATTTATTTGTTTGTTAAAATTGTATATATTGCCTGTAAATTGTGTTAACCACGCAGGGATACAATAAAACATAAAAGGAAAAAATTGTGCAATTAAATAAATGGGAAAAAAATTACAATAAAACATAATACCATTCTAACTAAGACAAAACTCAGTCACTCGTTAAAAAACAACAAAACTAATACAACTCAAATGGCAAATTACATTGTTATTAGGCAATAGTAAATATCTATGTGAAAAGTAAAGTTTTAACTGCTTTCTTAAACTTTGCAAAATTAACTTTAACATGAAGGTCAAATAGTAACAGGTTCCACAGCTATCTTTTCGCTGATAGCGAGTTGAGTCAAGACGAATCACAGATGGCGAGGGTAGAGCTAATAAACCTTTCTGGGAAGAGTGAAGAGAGCGTACAGTTACATAAGGAGTTTGCAATTTAGTGAGGTATGATGGAGAACCTGTATGCAGTGCACAATAAATACGAGAAATGATTGGGAGTCCGTGTAAGGCGGATAAAATAGGAGTAATGTGATCATATCTCTTGAGTCCATAGATCAATCTAGCCGAGGTGTTTTGAAGCAATTGTAATCTTTTAAAAACGATGGTTCCCTAAACGTACCCGAATCAGCCCAGACTCCTGGGTTTTGCCTCCCCTCCAGCAGTTGGAGACAGAGAAGTTTTGACAGACTCTGCCCTATATCCTAAGGTCCGTCAGTATTTCTCTGTCTCCAGCAGATGTTGTAGGTGCAAAACCTCAGTCTGTACTTGTTACTTAGTGTAAAAAAAAAAAAAAAGGATAAATCAGAGATAGAAATCGCCTTCTGAATAACAGATGAACATTTGAGATGTCATAGTAAGATGTGAATCCAAAATAACACCAGGGTATATTTGGTATCTTTCAATGGAATATTAATTCCAGCCATCACCGGAATCAATGGAGAAGAAGGAGCTCTAAGGTTAAATCAAAGAGCTTCAGATTTAGCCAGGTTTACTTGTAAATGATGATTTGTTAGGCAGAGAGCAACAGAATCCAAAAAGGAATTTAAAATATTAATGTCAAATTTAGAACGAGTTTTAACAAATAATGTGATTTGAATATAATCTGCATAAAATGAAGGCTAACAGCCATGGTCTTGAATCAGAGTAGCCAAAGGTGAAATGAAAATATTAAATAATAATGGAGAAAGAATAGAGAGAGCCCTGTGGAACTCCTGTTGCAGGCTTTTAACACTTGATTTCTCATTAGCCCAATCCACTTGAAATGATTGATCCGTGAGATAGGATATAAGAACACCGTCCACAATACCAATTTCAACCAATCGGTTTATAAGTAAAGAATGATTAATAGTGTCAAAAGCAGGACTCATGTTTAAAAAGACAGTAAAAGCAACATCACCCAAATCAGAATGAAGTCTGATGTCATTTGTCAATGACAACAAAGCAGATTCTGTACTATGATTAGTACGAAAATCAGATTGGTTGGGATGGAAGACATTTGTCTTTTGAACAAAGTCATTAAGTTGGTTAAAAACAACTTTCTCAATTACTTTTGACATTATTGGTAAGTTAGATATCGGTCTGTAGATATTGAAGAGAATCAGGGAGAGAACAGAGTCCTGAGGCACGCCACATGGGAGGTTTTTTTGGAGTGCAAGATTTGTTGGCCCATGAGATAGATTAGAAAAGATTCAAACCATATCAGGATACTGCTTTCAATGCCAGTGTTACCCAAGTGCTGAATAAGGAGGCTGCACAAGATCTAATAAGACTAAGATGAAGTCGTCCCTTTGGTCTATGTTTTAGATGAATATTATTGGAATGGCCAATAGGATGGATTGAGTTCCATGGCCTTTTCTGAAGCCAGATTGGTGAGGATGTTGCTCTCTTCTCAAGAAAGTCAAACAGTTGGAAGTAGACCACTTATTCTTCTACTTTGGTTAAGAAAGGGAGCTGGAGACTAGACAATAGTTACCATGTTGGGAATGGAGCCTGGTTTTGTTCTTTAGGATAGGTTTGATTACAGCTTCTTCAAGTATCTTAGGTAGGAAGCCTTGGGATAAGATTGTTGGATAGCCAAAGGGGCTAGATCTAGTTTTAGATTGCAAGTGAATCTTGGAGGGATTGGGTCTAGTGGGCTAGAGGCTTGACTAATTTGCTGGAGGATCTTCTTTACTTCTTGAGTGGTGATGGTTCTGAAGTCAGACAGAGTGGTGATGTCTGGAGAGAGCTGGGGTGATTCTGTTGGCAAAGAAGAGGAGGTCATTGTGTTAGATGGGGTGGAAGGGGAGGTGTCAGGATCATGTCCCTGAAGAATTCTGCAAAGTTTTCTGTTGCGTGGTCCCCTGTAGTGGTGGTAGTGGTTTGGGATTCAGGTTTGGAGCGCTTCTGTACTAGTTTGAAAAGTTTGCCCAGATGGTTCATAGAGAGTTCACGTTGCTTTGAGCTAGAGTCTTTTTCAGCTTGACGAATAGCAGCTTTATATGTTCCTTGCAAATATGAATGTTGATGCCAGAGTAATAAATAAGCCAGTGAAAGAAAAGAATTACCAACTACCAGAGAGCTCCTGAGTTCTGGTCTCTGCTCCGGTTACAGTTCTGGCCCGGTGGAAGGATGGGGACTTACTTTGCTGCTGTTTCTCCTCTTTGTCCCAGGATTAGATGGAGATTTTCCTGCTCATTCTTGTGTGGGAAGATCTTTGATTTTCTCTATGTAGAGGGACACAAGCTGAGTAACCTCCCAGGAAAGAGATCTAGGCATCATAGTGGATAATACATTGAAATCATCAGCTCAGGAAAGGAATGGCACATTTATTTATGTATTTATTTATTTAAAGCATTTTACATACTGTCTTAAAGCAAATTGACCAAACGGTTTGCAATAATAATAAAGAAAATAAAATTAAAACCACTATATTTCATACTCCTGAACCATATAAATAACTAGAAATAAAAAAGTAAAATAAATAAAAGTACAGTTGGAGAAAAATACAATAAGTTGTAATAAAATAAAATTCAAATATCCACTACTAAAACGGAAAATGTCATAATGCCTCTGTATCGCTCCATGGTGAGAACGCACCTTGAATACTGTGTACAATTCTGGTCGCCGCATCTCAAAAAAGATATAATTGCGATGGAGAAGGTACAGAGAAGGACGACCTGCATAAACCATCCCACTACAGGCTACAGAGAGATGGGCGTATTGCCAGCTCCCTGGTGGTAAGCACTGATGGCACTCAGGTGTACCCTGACTGAGTTGGTTTTTGCCAGCCTCCGAAAGTTACCACAAAATAATCAAGCAACTTTGGAGTAGAGCAGGCAAACGGATCCAAGCCATGACCTGCGCACCACATGGAAAACCTCTTCCACTTCAGACTGTAAGTCTTTATGGTGGAAGGCTTCCTGAAAGCTACCAGAACCCAAGACACTTCGTCAGAGAGGCCCAGGGGCCGCAGAAATAGCCTCTCAACATCCAGGCCATCAAGGCTAATCCCTGAGGTTCGGATGGCGTCGCCTGCCCTGATCCTGTTATCAAGTTGGAGGAGGTCCCCAGACTGATCGGTTCTCTGACAGACAGGTCCTTCAGGAGCGGGAACCAGACCTGCCTCGGCCAACAAGAGGCCACGAGAATCATGGTCCCCTTGTCCTGCTGGAGCTTCAAGAGAGTCTTCATCACCAGCGGAAGCAAAGGATACTCGTACAGAAGGCCCTTGCCCAAATGGGCAAAGGCATCCAAGGCTGGTGTTCCGTCCAAGTGGCTCACCTTGGAAGTGGCTCAACTTCCTGGAGCTGTGAGCGATCTGATGTTCCGGGATTGCTTGTTCAACCATTCGGCCCTCATCCAAATAGACAATCAGGTGGCAGTGTGGTACATCAGCAAACAGGGAGGCACTGGGTTGTTCCTCCTCTGGCAGGAGGCCGTGCAGATTTCGTCCCTGGGCTCCTACGAGCGATTGTACCTGGCCAGGACAGAGAATGAGGTGGCAGATTGCCTGAGTCGGGCGTTCCGGCCACACGAGGCTACCAGGGCTCAGATCTCACTGATGTTCAGCTACAAACTTGGATTGTGAGTCCTCTACCTGAACGTAATCCGCCATGAAGTGACTAAAAAGCGCTTTCTAAATCTAAATGAATGAATGAACCTGGAGTATCAGTTTACAGGTTTATATTAGGATTGCGTCCCATCCTGATGATGCCATTAAATAATGTTACTGGGGGGTTTGAACTGGCCCAGGATTTCTTTAGAGCTTTCTTGTTCCGTCTTTACAATCTCTCACTCACTGCTTCCTTTCTTTGTACTCCCATCTCTCAGCTCCAGGTGCAGAAGGAGGGGGACTCTGCATTCCAGAGGCTGCGGGGAAAAGCCGCTCTCGAGTCTGAGTCCTTGTCGGATATAGAGGAGTGCGGTAAGCCATGGAGTCGGGGGATAGACTTTGAGGGGGGAGCTTGTTAACAGGGAGGGAACATAAGAAGTGCCCTGCTGTGTGAGACCAAGGTCCATCGCGCATCCTCTGGCAACATCGTTTTGTTCTATAGTGTGGAAAGATGAGGGCGTGGCTAGAGGCTGGAAAGAGTGTCCTAGTGCCGCCGATAGCCATATTTTAAGTGCAGGAGACACAAAGGCCAACCCTCAGGCACAGGTGAATGTTACTGATGCTGACCAGAAAGCACCTCCAATGTGCTCTTCACGGGTGCGGTAACAGGGCTGGGGGAAAGGGGCGTCTGCACTCAGAAGGGACAGGATCTCTCTGCACACATCCTGAGCACCTCATCCTCTGCCCTTTTTCTCATTTGCAGTGACTGCAGCTGGTACCTGCCCCCTGTGCCTGCCTTCCACAGCGTTATGGGACAGCAGCTTGGGCGTGAAAAACTTCCCCAGAAAATCTGTGAAGCAGCAGCCACGGGAGGTGCAAACACTGACCTGCGTGCTGGAGCGATGGGGCGTACGTGGAGAGCCGGAGTACCTGCTCACCCAGAGGCCCAGCTCAGGTAATGCCCGGCCAGCTGCAGCCCTCTGCAACATTGCTAGGCTCTGGCAGGGTCCCCTCTCAATCACAGCTGTGCCCTTCCCTTCACAGGACTGCTGGCAGGCATGTGGGAGTTCCCCAGCCTGCTTAGTGAGGCACAGCTATCTGCAGAGGAACAGGAGCAGGCGCTGGCGGAGCACCTGGCAGCAGTGACAGGACAGACTGGAGCTGTCCGAGGCCTGCGCTACATTGGAGAGGTAAGTTACGAACTCCCGAATGCCTGGCAAAGAGGTCCTTCTAGTTATACTTCTCCTGGAGCCTAGTGCTTGTGTAAGCAACGCTGAGAGGCAGCAGAGCCAACCATGACCTCAGGCAGGCAGGAAGGGGAAGCAGAAAGCCAACCATGACCTCAGGCAGGCAGGAAGGGGCAGCAGAGAGCCAACCATGACCTCAGGCAGGCAGGAAGGGGCAGCAGAGAGCCAACCATGACCTCAGGCAGGCAGGAAGGGGCAGCAGAGCCAACCATGACCTCAGGCAGGCAGGAAGGGGCAGCAGAGAGCCAACCATGACCTCAGGAAGGGGCAGCAGAGAGCCAACCATGACCTCAGGCAGGCAGGAAGGGGCAGCAGAGCCAACCATGACCTCAGGCAGACAGGAAGGGACAGCAGAGAGCCAACCATGACCTCAGGCAGGCAGGAAGGGGCAGCAGAGAGCCAACCATGACCGCAGGCAGGAAGGGGCAGCAGAGAGCCAACCATGACCGCAGGCAGGCAGGAAGGGGCAGCAGAGCCAACCATGACCTCAGGCAGGCAGGAAGGGGCAGCAGAGCCAACCATGACCTCAGGCAGACAGGAAGGGACAGCAGAGAGCCAACCATGACCTCAGGCAGGCAGGAAAGGGCAGCAGAGCCAACCATGACCTCAGGCAGGCAGGAAGGGGGCAGCAGAGAGCCAACCGTGACCTCAGGCAAGTAGGAAGGGGCAGCAGCAGCCAACCGTGACCTCAGGCAAGTAGGAAGGGGCAGCAGCAGCCAACCGTGACCTCAGGCAGGCAGGAAGGGGCAGCAGCAGCCATTGCAAGGTGCCTGTCAGACCGGCTCCGTGGTACGTGCTGTGCACTGCAATGAGAAGGGTCCCAGCTTGATCTCAGATACCTTGATTGGCTGGATCTGAGGATGCAGAAGGGGCAGTGGTCAAAGCCCCCAGGGAAAGGGCGTCATGGTCATTGTTGGTGACCGGGTTTAGTGCGCAGGACAGAGGATTCGATGAGGAGCGCAGGATCATTGCTGCAGTGAGCAGACTGGGAAGAGAGGGGGTTTCTGTTAAAATAGGAGAATGAAGGCTCCTAATGCCAGGATCCCAACAGTGGCTCTGACGGAGCCGGGCCAAAAAACCATTTTTTTCCAAAAGTTGCTTGGTCAGACAGGAGCAGGATGCATCTGTATCCTCCATGGGGGTCAAAGTGCAGTCCTGGAGGGCCGCAAGCCCTCAGGGAAATGCAGGAGCGAGTTGCCGGCGCTGCCCCCTTCTCCTGCATCTGGACCCGTTTGCGGCAGCCCTGACATGATTTCACTTCTCTTGCAGGCTCTCACTCAGGCACCTCTGCATTGTGTCCGAGTCCCTAAACGTCCTTGCAGTTTGCTGAATCTGCAGGCTTAGTTCCCGATCCCTGTCGTCCGCCAGCCCTCGCCTCTCACCAGCTGTCAGCGGGGATGTTTAGAGAAGGGTGGAGGGGGCAGGGGGGGATGATGGGATCAGGTGGGGGTCATAGGAAGAGCTTGGGGAGCAGCGGGAGGGAGACTGCACATCCGCTGGGATCATGTGAGCTCCCAGTGCCTAAAAGCTTGGGAAGCTCGATCTTAGCTCTGTTCTGTAAAGGGTTTTGTTTTAGGGGCTCCAGCATGGAGGGCGGTAGATTTTGGAGAAGAGCTTTTAATTGTGCTGCTGCACCTCCATCCAGCACAGGCAGTGGGCAAGTTTCCACCTTCCAAACGTCTCTTTCAGGGGCTCTGGTTTCTCTGGCAGATGAGCGTGGCCTCCTCGTGCGAGAACCAGGGCCGCCAGGGTTCACATCCTTGTTCACATCCTTGTCCTCTGGAAAGAGGGAAACACCCTCGGTGCCTGAATGTAATCTGCTCTGAAGCGGGTGAAAGGCAGAATGAAAATCAAGACAAATAAATGTCTTCCAAAACGAACTCTGCTTCCTTCTGCTGCCCGCAGGTGGTTCACATGTTCTCCCACCTCCGCCAGACGTCCCAGGTGTATTCTCTGAGCCTCAGCAATGCGGGGAGCACCGCGGCGATGCAGCACGAGGCTCGATGGGTGAGCAGGGCCGAGCTGCAGCAAGCGGCCGTCTCGTCTGCTGTGAAGAAGGTGAGTGCTGCACGCTCACGCACACACCCAGAGGTCGGCGAGGCTGCGAGTTTCTGCAGGGTGCACGTCAGCACACAGACCTTCTCAGTTACTTTACCAGGTCTGTTCCTGGCCTCTTAACTCTGCAGAATGTAAAATTGTTCCTGTGACAGTCCAGCCGAAGGTCTAAACCAGACGTCAACACCAGTCCCACCTTTCAGAGAAAACCTTCCCTTCCCTTCCTCTGGAGGCTCTCTCCTCTCCTCCTACCCTGCCGGAGCCAGCCCTGCTCTCCTCTGGGACCGCACCTCTCTGCTGATCCACGTGGGCCAAGGCTGAGCCAGCAACACTGGGGTGCAGGTGCTGATCGACTGCAGAGAATTCGCACCTTCCTTTGGGGCTTGCGTCTCAGACTCACTCTCTCTCTCTCTTTTTTATTCAGATATTTAAGATGTATGAAAGCCGAAATTGTGGGAAACAGGAGAAAATGAAGGTGAGCACAAATCTGCAGTTACTGAGTGATGTGGAAGCCTCTGAGAGCCCAGCGTCCATCCTGCCTCTTCTCTGCCTGCCGATTTCCTGCACGGCCTCTGCCTGCCGATTTCCTGCCCCCTCACTGCCTGCCGATTTCCTGCCCCCTCACTGCCTGCCGATTTCCTGCACGGCCTCTGCCTGCCGATTTCCTGCACGGTCTCTGCCTGCCGATTTCCTGCCCCCTCACTGCCTGCCGATTTCCTGCACGGCCTCTGCCTGCTGATTTCCTGCCCCTTCACTGCCTGCCGATTTCCTGCACGGCCTCTGCCTGCCGATTTCCTGCACGGCCTCTGCCTGCTGATTTCCTGCCCCCTCACTGCCTGCCGATTTCCTGCACGGCCTCTCCCTGCTGATTTCCTGCCCCCTCACTGCCTGCTGATTTCCTGCATGGCCTCTCCCTGCCGATTTCCTGCATGGCCTCTGCCTGCCGATTTCCTGCATGGCCTCTGCCTGCCGATTTCCTGCACGGTCTCTGCCTGCCGAGTGCTCTTACTCTCGCTCTTTCTGTCCTTACAGACCGGTAAAAGGAAACGGAGCCCCGGCACCGGCAGCATTAAACCAGAGCTGGACAGGCAGCTCTCCCTCCTCAGGTTTTTCAAACCGGCCACCAAATAATATCCAAATAACCTGCAACCGTCAGCTGGGGAGCGAGCAGCACGGCCATGCCGGGGGAATTCTTTACCTCGTCTAGACGAGCTTGCTGTCTGGAAATCCGTGCTCCATATTCTGCCTTGCCGTGGCCTGAGAGCAAGGGCCAGCCTGCCGTAATGCCACTTCCCATTGACGTCACACAGGTCTGGGCTGCAGGCACTCCTCTCCGCCCCTCCCCGGCTCCAGTAACAGCCACAGGCGTGCAAGAGCCGTGGCCAGCACTGTCGGAGCAGGGGTAATTTCTAACGGACCTGTCCAAAAGCTGCTTTCAAGACCACGCAGGCCTCCTCTTCTGGTGGCTTTTTATACATGTTTTGTGGACCTCTGATTTTAAATAATAAATGTGTTTTTTACTTTTTTAAATGCTTTTTCCTTCTCTCAAACTTTTGCAGTCACCCTAAAATCCACACGCACCGTGCCACGTCGCTGTACAGTCCACGTGCGCCTCCCACGTGTGCAGCAAGTCGCGTGCACTCCCGCCAGGCATTCACCCAAACTTAAATGGCAGCTTCCATCGGATGGGAAAATTGGTTCTTACCTGCTAACTTTTGTTCCTGGAGTCCCACAAATCAGTCCAGACTCCTGGGTTTTTCTTCCCTACCAGCAGATGGAGACAGAAAAGCTTTTACTGCATATCAGCCAGAGTGCGTCCCGCAGTCACTCAGTATGACCTGTATCCAAGCCAAGAGAACAAGTAAACAAACTGAAATCCTCTAACCCATGGGAGGAAATTAGTTCAGATCTATGTACAGGTCTATGGGACTCTAGCAGGTAAGAACCAATTTTCCTTTCCTTTATCGCCCCCCAGATCAGTCCGGACACATGGACTGTACCCAACGTCCCCTAAACTGGCTGTGTCTGGAGCACGAACATCCAACTTATAATACTTGGTAAAAGTGTGCAATGCCGACCACGCCGCTGCTCTGCAAACCTCCTGTGACGATACAAACTGGCATTCAGCCAAGACCCTGCCTGTGCCGAGAGGAATGAGCTCCGAGTCCCTCCAGGCCTTTCAGTATATGAGACGACGCAATGGCCCCCTTTCTCCAATGACGTATAGTCGCCTTGGAAGCTTTGTCCAAGAGCACAAATAGATGATCCATTTTCCTGACACGGTTTCTTTATTTAAAAGGCTTTTATTCTGCCTATAGTGAGAAGTTTGCGGTAACCTTCAACTAGTGTAAGAGGATCCTTCTCACATCCAATAATTGCAGCTCGCAGGCATCCAGGGAACACTGCACATTGCTAAAAGAGCCTCTAACTCACAACTTTTAACCACTGTAGCAATCTTAAATAAGTGAAAACTCTGCTTTCCAAAAATTCTGTAACTGCATAAATAGTAATAAAGTGGAAGGGTGGTAGTTTCATATATTGACCGGTCACAGGCACCAAAATATTTTTTGATTATAATCATTAACAAACCACCCTCCACCTCATAATATAGCAGATTCACAAATAATTTTTTTGAAAAAAAAAAAGTTTTTTAATATATGCCGTAAATTGACTTCAAAATGGCTAAATTCAAATCTTCATATATAACTCACACCTCTGCTGTTTATCAATCTTTCCACCTAATGCTGATCAAAAAAGCTAAGCAAACTGCTCAAACCCCAAATTTTTTCGATATATACTTAGCTTTCTGAATCACCCAACATGGCCACGTTTCGGAACATTGTCCTTCATCAGGGGAATTCTCTGCATGGACGATCAAAACTCTCCGGCGACAGAACGCTAATGGCTGGCATGGACTCCTGTTCACCGTCACTCAAAATATTTAAATATTGACACATGATTCAAAACCACCATAACAACGTCACACTAATGACAACCAATCTACTTCATTCAATCCCTTCGGGATGACTGTTTGTAATTTATAAATCCAAAACTGCTCTCGATAATTTAATCATGTTGCATGGTCACCTCCTCTGATAGTGCGTACCACCTGGTCAATAATAGTCCTACGCAATTGGATGAAGCTATGGTTTCTCAATGCTGAGCTGATGTATTCACTGTGTTGATGCAGGACCGATGTTCTAATAACCGAACTCTAGAAAAGATAAGGTAATCATGGAAAGACTAAATGATTCTTTGCTTCAGTGTTTACAAATGAGGATGTTGGGGAAATCCTGAGACAGTATTCAAGGGTGATGATTCAGATGAACTGAATCAAATCACCGGGAACCTGGAAGATGTGGTAGGCGAGATTGACAAACTGACAATTAGCAAAAATGAAATTTCAGATCTATTACTAGTAACTTGTAACCTACCATTAAAATCATCCATTATACCTGAAGACTGGAATGTGGCCGATGTAACCTCAATATTTATTTAAAAAGGGCTCCAGGGGTGATCTGGGAAACTATAGACCAGTGAACCTGACTTCAGTGCTGGGAAAAATTATGGAACTTATTCTAAAGAAGAAAAATCACAGAGCATATAGAAAGACATGGTATAATGAGTCACAACCAGCGTGGATTTACCCAAGTCAAGTCTTGCCTCACAAATCTGCTTCATTTTTTTGAAGGGGTTAATAAACGTGGATAAAGGTGAACCGGTAGATGTAGTGTATTAGGATTTTCAGAAGGCGTTTGATAAAGTCCCTCATGAGAGGCTTCTAAGAAAACTAAAAAGTCATGGGATAGGAGGTGATGTCCTTTCGTGGATTGCAAACTGGTTAAAAGACAGGAAACAGAGTAGGATTAAATGGGCAATTTTCTCAGTGGAAGGGAGTGGACAGTGGAGTGCCTCAGGGATCTGTACTTGGACCGGTGCTTTTCAAATGATATATAAATGATCTGGAAAGGGGTACAACAAGTGAGGTGATAAGATTTGCAGATGATATAAAATTATTCAGAGTAATTAAACACAAGCAGATTTTAATAAACTACAGGAGGACCTTGTGAGACTGGAAGATTGGGCATCCAAATGGCAGATGAAATTTAATATGGACAAGTACAAGGTGATGCATATTGGGGGAAAAATAACCCTTGCTGTAGTTACACAATGTTAGATTTCATGTTAGGAGTTACCACCCAGGAAAAGAGCTAGGCGTCATAGTTGACAATACATTGAAATCGTCAGCTTAGTGTATTGCGGCAGTCAAAAAAGCAAACATAATATGCCTGATTCACTAACGATTTTTTCCAATTCTATATCTATGTATGTTTTATTGTAAATCTCAACCTTTTTTTGCGTTAAGCGATCAATACATTTTAATAAATTAAATTACACCGGCCTATCCCAAGCCCCAAATGCATTTTATCTGCATATTTTCCAACCCTCAGGATATCTGCTTGACTGAGGATATTCCTATACAACGAACACATTCTCAGCTTCATCTTCTGCTTCAGCTCACACTGGAACATAGACACATGATGGCAGAAAAAGACCGTATGACCCATCCAGTCTGCCCATCCATCTAATTTATTTAGCCCTTACAATTCCCATCACTCCTTCAGAGATCCCATGCTTTCTTCAAGTTGGATACCATTTTCGCCTTCACAGGAAGGCAAGTCCATGCATCCACCACGCTCTCTATAAGGAAATATTTCCCAAGATTACTCCTGAGTCTGCCCCCCCTTTCACCCTCATCCCATGACCCCTCGTTCTAGAGCCTCCTTTCCTTTGAAAGAGGCTCCATCCTGTGCATGGAAGCTTTGGAGGTGTTTAAATGTCTCTATCAAAATATTCTTATTCAGTAAGATGAGCACATTGTTTATTTGCATTTATTACCTGCCTTTTTGAATGAGAATTTCATCCAAGGCAGGATACAACATGCTAAAACGGCAAAATACAACAGGAGACCAGTGGGGGTAGCAATGTAACAATTCAAGTCAATTCAGTTCAAGAAGATGGACAGTACAGACTAAACCTGAAAGAAACAATAAGGAGTGTAGGAGCCTGTTCAAGACACTCAATACATGTGGCCAGGCAGTTCAGTTCGTCTACTGAATGGGGGCGGGGGGCAGGTGGAGATCGTCATGCGTTGGGCATTAAAGGCCTGGCAGGCGAGCCAAGGCTTTCGACCTGAGATTTTAGGGGGAGCTCATAGGTTCTGAATGGGATTTTCAAATCGGGGACCCATCCAGGTTTTGTATCCAGAGAATCTGTTTTGTTGGGATTCAGATGGAGTTTATTGTGTTTTGCCTATTCTTGGCTGTATTTTTTTTTTTTATATTGTTGATGGGACCAGGTCCGTTGGTAGTACGAGCTGGATATCATCCCCACAGATCAACTGTGCCAAAGGAATGAGGTAGATATTGAAAAGTACCAGTGATAGTATAGAAACTTGTGGAACCCCACAAGACAAGGTCCAGGGAGCTGATGAATCCCAGTGAAATGTACATGTTGCCTGCCAGAGAGAAAGGTGTTTACCAGGTTAGGATCATGCTACTTTGGCCAACCCCTACTAGCTATGCCAGTGTGACCTGCAGTGTCAAAAGCTGCTGAGAAATCCAACAGCTCTAACACCACAGCCTGGGTTCTATCGCCATATCTAAGGAGATCATCCAATAGAGCCATAAGAACTCTCTCGTAATCTGTAAGGATCCAACCGCCTTTCTCTCGGCCAAGCTAGCACTGTTTGTTCCACTAATTTCTCCAGAAATGGAATGTTATATATTGGGAAGTCATGTTCCGGTTTTTCTGAATCCAAGGTGCCTTTTTTTAGCAAGGGCCGTATCACAGTTTGTTTTCCGATCTGTAGGTGGCAATCCCTCAGAGCAGAAAGGATTTTCAATTTTGGATGTCCAATTGAGGCCGTTGCTTGCCAACTTCACTAACTTGCATGGACAAGAGTAGAGAGTGCAGGACTTTGGCCATAGGGCAGCCAGAATTTGTTTGAGACCCTTGTGTTGATTGGGGTAAAGGAGACCCATGCTTCTAATGTAATGTGAGGGATTAAGACTGTCTTCATCGCTGTGTCTTGACACTTCTGACAGAGGCCCTTGATTTTGCTCCCAAGAAGAAGGCAAAGTCGTTTGACGTTACTTTAGCGTGAGAGGTATGGTTCTGTTGTGGGGGTTGTAGTTTCTTCCTTGGATTTGGGGCTCCTTCAGTACAGAGAGAGATTTCTTTCTTGGCCTTTGTTATGGCTCGGGGGTAGGTTGTTATGCATGGTTGGCACTGTAGTCTCTTCTCCTCAAGGGGCATTGTACACCATTTTCTTTCTAGTCTTTTGGCCTCGATGTTTTAGAGCTTGACATTCTTGGGAGTGCATTTGTAGGGGAGGACACAGTGCTTTCTGTTGTGGGGCAGCTTTGGTCAGAGCTTTTGCTAGGATTTCATTCCATATCTTTTGCCAGGCTTCTAACAGAGGGTGTTTGAGAGAGCTCAGAAATGTCACTAGCAAGAAACTCACTTTAAGGAGCTGGAGTCTGCCTGCCCCATGTAGACTTCTCAGTCTGCTCCCAGCCCACCTGAGACAAAGTGCATTATGGGTACTGACAGAGGGGCCATGTCCTCCTTTCCATGCCATACTCCCAAGGCACAGACTTAAGTGCAGCCACCAGTTCAGATAGGGCAAGATTCAAGTAGAGGAATATTTGGCGAGGGTCACCTAGCATGGGCAGCAAGATGGCTTGGCCGTGCTCCCATGATCTCTCTCCTTAATTGGTGTTTGCAGTGACCGGAGGCAGGTGGCTGTTGTTCCTCTTTAGAGAAGTGGGAGTAGGGAAGAACATGTAGCTGTAGGCTACTTCCTGTCACTTCAGTCATTGATGGAACCACTACTGTTGCCATCTCTGATTATGCCAACCTTGTTACTGTTTGGTATAAAGGAAGTACTGCCGGATACTAGAATGCCAGTACCCAGTATGCACCCCTAGACTGGGGCTTGCGCTGAACCAAAATTCAAGGGAAAGACTGCAAGCATGTTAGCATTAGTTCTTAAAATTGCTGTGCACAAGAATTATGGCGTGGGTGAGGAGGCGTCTGCTGCGTTACCCCCCTCACAGCCTTCTGAGACTTACTGGGCAAATCAGCCACCACACAAATGCAATACCATTGTCTCACAGGTTACAAAAGCGACGGCAAAGGACAGGACCGGATTTAAGATTTCGCCATCCCCAAGCGAGCAAGAGCAGTCCCAGTTTTTGGGCACCCTAGGCCTGGGTTTAATGCTGCTTTTGCCCAAATCTGGCTCTGATAGAGGGAAGAGTTACCCCTCACTTCGTCTTCAGACAAACTGCAGCCTGTCGGGAGCAGGAAGACAAGTCCAAGGACTGGACCATTGCAGGCCTAGCAGAGGAAAGAGAGGTCCGCGCTGGAACATTTTGTCCGGCTCAGGTTGGGGCTTAGCCGCACAAGCTGCAGATTTTGAAATTGCTGCCAGTCCACGCCGGACAGAACTTGGTTGTTGGGTAGAAAGCAGGGGGCGATCTCCCTGAGGGCCACCTATGTGCTTAATTTCCCTGTAAAATAAAATGTTTTCTGTCACCCGGATCAATTCAGTTTCTTTCTGAAGTGCAGGGTTAGGCCAGTGTGGTGGCTGTTGCTTACAGAGAGCTTTAAATGTTGGCTATGAATTAACGTCTTGAATACAGCCTGTTGATTACTTTCACTTTTGGTCTAATTAATATGGTAGGGGGAAGTAGCGCTTAATTTTTTAATCGTCTTCTCTTCTGTGGTAATGTCTCTTTTTCACCTGTACCGTAAGGTTTCTGTCAAATAATTTTTTTTTTTATTTGATGTTAAATGAAAACTATAAATACCGGTAAATAAATAGTTTGCTAGATTACTTGGGGGCATTTTAAGGGTGGGCCAAACATCTGGATATTAGCAACAGGCATTGTTATCTGGCTAACTTATCCAGCTTAAGTTGGGTCGTGCACGATAGCAAATGCCACTTAAAGTTAGCCGGGTATAGGCAGCAGTGTGCCAGCACTGCCAGATACTTAGTATACGTGAATGTCCCTCAGTGCAATATTAAGGGCAAAGAAATTCATGGCCGGCCCTTAATCTCCTCCTCACAGGCACTGCCAATGGTCCCAGCTGCAGTCGAAAGCAAGGAGGCTCCGGCTCTAGCAGATCCGTCAGTCTTACCTCAGAATATGATTTTTATTTAGCATTGTTTTCCAAAATTATGCCTTCCCCTTACTGCAGTGGGTAAAATGGTTTATCATGCCGAGAGCCAAGCAGACCTTCAGGCTCTGCCCTCTAACTCAGAGAGACACAGCCCAGCCTTTACAAGAGCTGCGGAAAAGGATGCATATTTTTTCAGGTCTCTTCCATTCTCTTGACCAATGCTGTCTCCAGCTTCTCCCGTCACTCCCACATCTGTCTCTCAGGCCCGTGGCTCTTGCTGGACGCCTACCTCCTCTGTTTCTGCTCTTTCTGGTCCATATAAACTTGCATCGCTCGCCACAATGCCCGGATATTTCCCTCCCCAAAGCCTACAGCCCCCTGCCGCTCAATGAGCTCCAGAAAGAAGGTCTCAGCTGAGAAGAGAGGCTTTGTGAAGACTTGCAGTAGGTATCTCTTCCGACTCCGCACCCCCTCTTCAGACATGTCTGTGTCGAGTAGGACCCCGAGCTGAGACAGTAAGTGGGGGTCCTGTCCTGCAGCCCTAATCTCCTCCTGCTTCTCGGCGTCCGTGTAATAAGCTGCTGGCGGAGTTACAAACCTGACCCCAGTGCTGTGCAAGGCCCTGGCAGTGCCGACGATGTCTGGGGTGGACAGACCCACATGCTGGATCCCTGCCCCTCCATGCTGATCTAGGAACGTGTCCACTTGATTTTGGCCCTGCCCCGGCAGGGACTCAGCCAGAACAAACATGCAGGCTGGCGTTCTGCAAGGCAATGGCAGGGACAGCGCCACCTTGCTACACCTCCAGTAGTGCATAGCGCTGAGACGGAGTCCCATGCCATCACCGCTCATGACATAACCGCCTTCAGCCTTGTCCTCCCAATGGAGCTGGAACCTTTGGAAGCCAAAACACTTCTCGTACCATTGCAGGACCTGAGGGCTGCTCCCCTGCAGGAGGGCACAGGTCACATGATCGACGTGGGTGACTGCCGTGGGCTCGGCTGCGGTGGCAGGAGAATCGGTGACTCGGTGGAATCCTGGCAGAAACTCCCCACTGTAGCAGGACCGATCGATCAGTGTGTGAGAGACGTTCCCCACGATGGATTTCACCACACAGTAAGTTACCCGCCCTGAATCATCCTGCACGGCAGTGGGTGGGGCGAGGATCTGGCAGCCACGCTCATGGAGTCGACTGCAAAGACTGCTCACGTCCTCCACCTCAAAGCACACGTTTGATGCGGTGTCCACAGGCCAAGGTGGGCGCACGTCGTAGAGGAAGTCGGGCGCGGGGTGAGTCGGGGGCAGCGCATCGCCGAAAGATATGCAGGGCAGAGCAGGGCTCCCCTGGTGCCGGGCACATTCTCGGGCTGCGGCCTCATCTAACTTGGGTCTCTCGTTGACCAAGAAAACTGCAGATCCTTTCTTGAGTGCAAGCTGTCGCGTTTTCTCCGTGACCCGCACGGCAAAGAGATGGAACTGGAACTTGCTGACCAGCTCGCGGACCAGTGCTGCCCCATTGGCCACGTGGAAGGCAATGTGGTTCAAGGCTCGGAGAGGGCTGGCCATGATCTTTCTGAGAGGAAACGGCAGGTTCTGAAACAGAGAAAATGTGCGTTACTCTGCCGTGAATACACCGCATGCATTATTATTACATAACCGAAGACGTCTGAGTTTCTGTGGCTCGCTCTTAGCACGGACTGAAAAGTCCGACAGTGCTCCTCTGCCCCGGCCCTGCAGTCTCCAGGGATCAGCGACTTCTATCTGACCTTGGATCGCTCAGCCCGAGCCCCCGGATCAGCAATTCCCTCTCTCTTCCTGGCGCTCCCTCCCCCAGGGCTCAGCCTGATTGGCGATTCCTCGCCCTTGCTTGGACTCTGACTGCTGCAGCTCACCTCACTGCCCAACGTGGCTCCCAAGCACGCTCTGATGAGCCAGCCCTGCTGCGGACTCATGAAGAGGGCTTTGGGGGATCCCTGCCTCCTGCTTACCAAAGCTGAAGAGCCGTCAGGGCCCCCGATTCACACGCTCTCTCCCGTGATGGGAGAGCTTGGGAACGTGGGATCAGTAAATGATGGGAATCAGAGCGGTGCCTGGGGGCCACTGCCGACACTCTGCCTCTTTTCTTTCCCATCTCTCCCCTTCTGTGCTGACGGAGGGGCTCTGCATGCTTTGCTTTGCCTTAAGCCTTGTGGTTTTTCCCCAGAAACAGCTCATTTCCTCTGTGCCGGCCTGCAGGTGGAACTGGACCTCTGCACTGCCGTTCAAACCCTCAAAATGAGCCTTAAAACAGCGGGAGGGGAAGGACTCAAACTGCACCTGTTCTCCTTACACTGACTTCCCATCGAAGAACATGTTCCACGTGCCCCGAGAGGGGACGATCGTGCATGAAGGCCTTCGGGGAAAGCTTGAAAGCCGACTTAACTCCGCAACACGTTTGGCTTGCAGCTTTCTTTCTACAGGAAGTGTCTCCAGGAGCGAGAACGCTCCGGGCCCTTTCTTTCAGTTTCAGAGGCCAAAAGTAGTTTCCGCTTTTCATTTAAGTCAACCGCTGAATTGCCCTCTTTTGGGGATCTGGAGTGGTCTTCTCCACATGCCCAGCAGCTACACTTGTTGGACAAGCACAGAGTCCTCTTGCACTACTGGAAGGCCATTAAGAGTTTTTGGAAGAGTTTGTGATCTTTGCAGGTCATAACAAAGGAGAGAAGGCATTGAAAGCAATCATTTGCCAATGGATGAAGGAGGTGATTGCTTCTGCCTACACAGCGAAGGGATTCCAGTTCTGAAAAGATTCCCCTAGAATCACCACAAGCCATTTCCCAAGGGGGTGGTGGCCTTTGTTGCCCACTTTTACCAAGCATTATAGGCTGGATGTTTGGGCTCTGGACCCAGCTGGTTTGGGCGTGAATGTGTTGGGAGTGGATTTTTCAGATTCCCGCCCGGTTTAGGGAAGCTTGGGTACATCCCATGCATCTGGACTGACCTGGGGGAGGATAAGGAAAGGAAAATTAGTTTCTTACCTGCTAATTTTCAGTCTTGCAGGCCCACAGATCAGTCCAGAGCCCTGCCCTGGCTGTAAAGACTGCTTTATTCTTGCCTTGATGTTGAGTGTTCCATATATAAGCCTGGGGGATACAGGTCAGACGGAGGGACTGCAGGGGGCACACTGTCTAATGCACTACTGCTACAGGAAAAGCTTTTTTTTCTGTCTCCATCTGCTGGTAGGGGAGAAAAACCCATGCTCTGGACTGATCCGGTTTTCAGTTTCCTACCCAAGAGCCTAAATTTAGTCTCCAGAACCCATGCACTCTCTTCTGTCATTAATACCCATATGTGCAATGTCGACCAGCTCCTCCACGGTCAGATTTTATCCAGGAGATGCATGAGGTCCGCCACCTTTGCACCAGGTAGTAAGGTTACCAAGCAATCCTCTCACCCAGCAGCCACCCAGCTATCTACATTCCTAATAAGAAGTGACAAGGACAATTCCTATTGTCTCTGGGCAGATCCTGTTTCTGGCCTGGTAGCAGGACAAATGGATTTTGCTGTTATAGCTTGGCGTTTCAGAAGTGATCCCGGTAGCTCTTTAGGTGATGCACTACTCTCTCGCACCCAGGCTGTGTGTCCAAGGGTGAGTGCCTAGGAGGGATGGCATTTGATCATTAGAACTATTATGTATTTCTTTGGCAATACATAAAAACCGGCTGTCATGCCAATAAACCATGCTGACTCTTCTTTTCTCTGCTCTCTTCTCCACCAGAAGAATGACCAGGACAAAGGAAGCAGAGCAGCTCTTCTTTGCTCTGAGGTAAAATACATGCACATATACTGGACACATGGAGGGCTTCTGACCACTCCCTTTACAATACTTAAATAAACCTCCTGGCACCAGGTCCCCTCATGCCCCCACCACATCTCCCATAAACCCTATCTCTGTGACACCCAGCATCCCTGTCAAACCTGCAAGGCCAAGCTGGGAACCAGTATAGTCTCACTACGCTCCTCGCTCTCTAGCGTTGCTCCCACAGCAACACTGGATACAGCTGGGAACATGGAGGGACTATACTGGCTCGATTCTGGAGAGAGGCCAGGCCGGTGGAAAGAAGTAAGAGGGGAGGGACGTGCAGGGGCCTAGGCCCACCATGGCCTGTGATATTTTAATGCTGGGGTCTCGGGCCTGCAGGATATTACTCTGCTCTAATGCATAATATAGCTGGGCTGGTTTAAGTTTATCTAGGTAAACCAATAAAAATAAGGTTACCCACATTATATTCAGCAGCTTACTGAATGTGGACTTATAGTGCCAAACACATAAAGAGGTTAAATTAGCATAAGATTCAATCTTCTGAAAAGCTAACCCCGTGTTCTGTTTTCTCTGCAGTCTCACCTCCTCATTCCTGATCTGAGTGATCAACCCCTCCTGTTGTCTGCAGACTGAGTGGAGGGGAGGGGCTGCCCTCTGCCGAGTGCACTGGTTAACCGGTGCTTGGAGTAAGGGGATTAGCTATAGAAACGAGCTTCCAACCCCCCACAAAGATAATAGCTCTCATCACATGCAAATTGATGTTGATGAGGCTATTAGCTGTTCTCCCCAAATGTTAAATATAGAAAATATTAAATAAAATGCAAAAAAAAAAAAAGAAAAAGGTGCACCCAATGTATTTCTATTTCGATTCCTCCGACTTAATATCGCTACCATATTAAGTTAGAGGAACTGAAAAAAAAAGCATTCGAAAAACAGCATTTTCTGCATTTCTGTGGGTTAAATGTGCACGGCAGGTGCCCATTTTTTTTTAATGGGGGGGGGGGATAGGTTACAGCGCTCATGCCAAGATCGTGTGTTGAGCCCTGCGGGTGCCGCTGAATCGGCCTGAGAGCTCACTGCCTGCCCCCCGGGGCGGCTTACAGCAGTGTTAGCACCGGGCTGCTACCAATTCCCAGCTCCGAAGAGCTTCCGCCTGTCCGGGCTGGGTCACGATGCTCTCCCCCTACCTCTTTCCTCGGTGGCGGCAGCAGTAGTTTCCCGCGCTTCGCTTCCGACGCTGCCGCCCGATCTGATTGGCTCAGGGCGTGGAGGGGCGCCCGGCCCCGCCCACACGGACCCACGTGACCTGAAAGCTGGCGCGGAGTCCTCCTGGAGCAGCAAGGTGGGAGGAGCATCGGCTTGAAAAGAGAAAGCAAGGAAGGAATTCTGCCCCCTCCCCAATCCCACGGTATAACAGGCACCATCCTACCCTATACGAGCAATAAATACCAAATCTGCAAACATCTTTGGCTGATTCATTAACAAACGGAAGAGCTTTAACTGTCACCTTCAAAGTAACCTGCCGGCCCGCTCGCTTTCTGCTTCCTCTGACTGAGTCCGCCCATCTGCTTCCCGCAGCCAATCAGCAGAGCTTGCCTGAATCCGCCCACCTGACTCCCGCAGCCAATCAGCAGAGTCTGCGGTAATCCGCCCACCTGCTTCCCGCAGCCAATCAGCAGAGCGTGCCTGAATCCGCCCACCTGCTTCCCGCAGCCAATCAGCAGAGTCTGCGGTAATCCGCCCACCTGCTTCCCGCAACCAATCAGCACACAATCCACAAAATGGGGGTAACTAAACCTGATAGCACTACACAACCCGCATTTAATATGTTCTTATTTTCTTTTTTGCTTTTATATCATTCACATCATTAAAAAATAGGAAAATACTTGGTCACCATTGTTAAATCAAAAATGAAGCACACTTTTCACAACAAAAAAAACGTTTAAGAGAGGAAAGTGATGTTTCATAAAATTCATTCAAGGCACCATCCAGGTTTTCCTCGTTATTTTTTAATCATGAACACCACAGCGGGAAACAAAAATCAGACAACTCCCTTCTCTGGGAATACCGTAGTTATTTATTAGTGAGCATAATTCAGTGAAATCATTATAGAAACATAGAAATGACGGCAGAAGAAGACCAAACGGCCCATCCAGTCTGCCCGGCAAGCTACGCACTTTATCCATTTTTTTTTCCCTTTTTCTGTCTCCCACCTGTTACTATTGGCTTCCAGTACCCTCCAGCCCTAATTCCCCTTCACCCCACCACCAATGTAGAGAGCAGCGCTGTATCTGCATCCAAGTGAACATCCAGCTCAATTAGGGGTAGCAACCTCTGTAACAAGCAGGCCACACCCCTGCTCCATACTCTTACCTACCCCTGGGGGTTTTTTTTTTGTTTGTTTGGTTTTTTTGTTGTTTTGTTTTTTTTTGGAGATGGCAGCCCTCCATCCTTCCGCTCCGTGAAGGTGGATCACCAATCACACCAGTGGTTGGTGATCTTTACATGACCATTTACAAAAGTGTTACTTCCCTTTTTCAAGCCTTGCATTAGCTCGTTTCTTAACAAAGTAGGAGAGTATTGAGGAATATTTTGTAACCACATATTTCCTGTCAGTTTTACCGTCTTGCCCACATCATGTGGAAAGACCGGGGTAGGTATACTGACTGTTAGCCATTTATTTATGCTTATTCTCCATATAAGGTTTTAACACTGCTCTTTCTAGCTTGTGGGTTCTTGCACCATAATTTAAGTTCCTGTTTTACTGAACTTTAGGGACCCAATATTGCCTTTTTTAATCCTATTATATATTTCTTACTATTTTATTCCTATATTGCAGTCAAACATGAAATATAAAGCTGGCTTAGTTGTCAGTATCTTGCCCACCCTACCTATATTGTGTAGGGTAAGATTTTTAATATCTGGCTTAATCACTGAGATGGCAACATTTAAAGTCATTTCTCACACCACCGTCCACCCTATATAGAATTTATTATTTTTTATACCAAAAACTTTATAAAAATATTGTGAAAAGTTCATCCTCAACACGAATAGGAACAGTCCACCAACTCGTCACTTAGAAATTCAATAACTTACAGGCTGATTCAGTAAAAGTCACGGGAGAGTGGGCGAGCACCCGCTCTCCTGTGCGCGCGATTCAGTATTTAAATGAGGGCCTGCGTAAAAAGAGGCGCCAGGGACACAAGCGCGTCCCTAGCGCCTCTTTTTTGACAGGAGCGGAGGCTGCAGCGAGTTTGACAGCCGACGATCAATTTTGCTGGCGTCGGTTCTCGGACCCGCTGATAGCCATGGGTTTGGAAACCGGACGCCGGCAAAATTGAGCGTCCAGTTTTTCAACCCGCGAGCCACGGGCTGATTTTAAATTTTTAATTATTTTTTACTTTTGGGACCTCCGACTTTGTATCGCCATGATATTAAGTCGGAGGGTGTACAGAAAAGCAGTTTTTTCTGCTTTTCTGTACACTTTCCTGGTGCCGAGAGATATTAATGCCTACCTTTGGGCAGGCGCTAATTTCTTAAAGTAAAATGTGCGGCTTGGCTGCACATTTTACTTTCTGAATCGCACGGGAATAACTAATAGGGCCATCAACATGCATTTGCATGTTGCGAGCGCTATTAGTTTCGGGGGGGTTGGATGCGCATTTTCGACGTGCTATTACCCTTTACTGAATAAAGGGTAAAGCTAGCGCGTCGAAAACGCATGTCCAACCGCGTATCGGCCTGTTAGTTAATTGCTTTAACTTGTAATAACCATTAGCAAGAACAGACCTAATCTGAGGTATTTAACTCAGGCTCCTGATGAGGGGGTCATTGCTTCTTTTTTTAGAGCCTTTGGAACTGCCAAAGCTGCCTGCAGAAGTCACAGAGTTAACTTATCGATCCTACAACTTAAGTCATAAAAGCTTTGGCTTCCAGCAAAAGCCCTGGGCCAGATGGGTATCCCCTTGATTTTTAAATCACCTCTCAAAATTGCTGACGTCGTAGTTGTGTGATCTATTCAATTATTTCAGGAGACCTGTGGCTAGGATAGAGCACCTCATGGAAGCTTTCATTATTCCAATTCATAAAAAGTCTGACGATAGTTTGGCCTGTTCCTCTTACAGACATTAACATAGACATTGAATTGCTAGCTAAAATGTTGCAGCTGCAGATAGAGGGCTTGGTCTCAGACCTGGTTCACCCAGACCAGACAGGATTCATTAAAGGCTGCTCCTCTACTAATAGCACTCGGAGATTATTGAATATCCTGCAGCTGGCTAACAAGAGGGGAGTTACGGGAGCTATTTTGTCTATGGATGCAGATAAAGCATTTGATCGCATTCCTTGGCCTGTTCTTTTCACTGCAGCATTTTGTTTGTCATGCAGATTTCGCCTCCTGGATTAAAGCCTTATATAGTAGCCTAACGGCCCGAATTCTGTCCAGTGGGGGTGGTGTGTGATTATTTTTGTATTTTCGAAGGCATTAGGAAGGATTGCCCTCTCTCCCCTGTATTTAGTTTGGCAATACAACCTTTGGCCCAGGTCTTCGCAGGAATCTGGATTCAAACTCGTGTTGTAACATGTTATACACTGATAACGCTTTTATATATTTATCATTTATCAATACATTTGTCAGATTTACTGGAACTTTTGGTTAAATATACAGTACTTCTCTTATGTGATTAATTACTCTAAATCCGAAATTGTGTTTATTGGGTAATCCCTCCGGAAGCGAATGTTTTTTAAATTCCCAGAGTCGGTATTAAATATCTCAGTATCTGGGTGCCAAAGAACTTGCTTGTATAGGAGAACTACGTCTCTATATTGGAAAAAAAATCAATAAGTGGACTTCGCTTCCTATCATTTTGCTGGGCAAAGTTCATCTAATCAAGATGTGCATCCTTCCCAGACTGCTCTACCCATTTTTACAGTTGCTTTGTGAGGTCTCCAGCTCTGTTTTTCTGGTTCTAAAGAGTACTGTGATTACTTTCTTATGGTCCGGCTGGCACACTTGGTGCTGCCACAGCTGAAGGTGCCGGATTGTCAGAGGTCATTCTGCCTGCTTACGGGTTTGGTCAGGGAGGGTCTGACCCACCACGGTTGGCTGTAGTTTTGCTTCTTTGCTACAGACGACCTCTGCTGCTAACCTGCTTAGACATGCTCAGTGGGATAACCTTATGTTGACTCGTATGATGAGGAAGGGACGGTTTGCAGCTCTGTGAAGATGAATGGTGCGGGTCCTAGGCTGGGCTTTCTGTTCTTGTACTCCTTCCACGTTATAAAAGCTCAGGGTCTGGCAGGACTGGAGATCTGCTGCCACCCTGTTTGGTTCGTGGTGGAGGGAAGGGAAGGTGCTTTCTGGTCTCACTTTATCCATAAACATACATCCCAATCCAGTATGCTTTATGGAAGCCATCAGAATTCAACTATGAAAATGCAGCACAGCAGGTCAAAAGCTGGGGACTGACCTAATGAATCTCCTCCCCAGTCCTAGCCCTGAGAGAATGGGCTACGTGGCCACTGTATGAGCTTAGAATCAGTCCATTTACGAGGAGAGGGGGGTCTGATCTTTATTACCTCCCACTGCTCCCTGATCCAGTGACACTGCCCTTACTCTCCCCCAGTTAGATCAGACTGCCCTTACTCTCCCCCAGGTAGATCAGACTGCCCCTACTCTCCCCCAGTTAGCACAGACTGCCCCTACTCTCCCCCAGTTAGCTCAGACTGCCCCTACTCTCCCCCAGTTAGATCAGACTGCCCCCTACTCTCCCCCAGTTAGCACAGACTGCCCCTACTCTCCCCAGTTAGCTCAGACTGCCCTTACTCTCCTGCAGTTAGCTCAGACTGCCCTTACTCTCTCCAGTTAGATCAGACTGCCCTTACTCTCCCCCAGTTAGATCAGACTGTCCTTACTCTCCTCCAGTTAGCACAGACTGTCCTTACTCTCCCCCAGTTAGATCAGACTGCCCTTACTCTCCTGCAGTTAGATCAGACTGCCCTTACTCTCTCCAGTTAGATCAGACTGCCCTTACTCTCCCCCAGTTAGATCAGACTGTCCTTACTCTCCCTCCAGTTAGCATCAGACTGCCCTTACTCTCCCCCAGTTAGATCAGACTGCCCCTTACTGTCCCCCAGTTAGCTCAGACTGCCCTTACTCTCCCCCAGTTAGCACCGACTGCCCCTACTCTCCTCCAGTTAGATCAGACTGCCCTTACTCTCCCCCAGTTAGCTCAGACTGCCCTTACTATCCCCCAGTTAGCTCAGACTGCCCCTACTCTCCCCAGTTAGATCAGACTGCCCTTACTCTCCTCCAGTTAGCTCAGACTGCCCGTACTCTCCCCCAGTTAGATCAGACTGTCCTTACTCTCCCCCAGTTAGCACAGACTGCCCTTACTATCCCCCCAGTTAGCTCAGACTGCCCTTACTATCCCCCAGTTAGCTCAGACTGCCCCTACTCTCCCCCAGTTAGATCAGACTGCCCTTACTCTCCCCCAGTTAGATCAGACTGCCCTTACTCTCCTCCAGTTAGCTCAGACTGCCCGTACTCTCCCCCAGTTAGTTCAGACTGCTCTTACTCTCCCCCAGTTAGATCAGACTGCCCTTACTATCCCCCAGTTAGCTCAGACTGCCCTTACTCTCCCCCAGTTAGTTCAGACTGCTCTTACTCTCCCCCAGTTAGATCAGACTGCCCTTACTATCCCCCAGTTAGCTCAGACTGCCCTTACTCTCCCCCAGTTAGATCAGACTGCCCTTACTCTCCCCCAGTTAGTTCAGACTGCTCTTACTCTCCCCCAGTTAGATCAGACTGCCCTCTTACTATCCCCCAGTTAGCTCAGACTGCCCTTACTCTCCCCCAGTTAGCTCAGACTGCCCCTACTCTCCTCCAGTTAGCTCAGACTGCTCTTACTCTCCCCCAGTTAGATCAGACTGCCCTTACTCTCCCCCAGTTAGCTCAGACTGCCCTTACTCTCCCCCAGTTAGATCAGACTGCCCTTACTCTCCTCCAGTTAGCTCAGACTGCCCTTACTCTCCCCCAGTTAGATCAGACTGCCTCCTTACTCTCCTCCAGTTAGCTCAGACTGCCCGTACTCTCCCCCAGTTAGTTCAGACTGCTCTTTACTCTCCCCCAGTTAGATATCAGACTGCCCTTACTATCCCCCAGTTAGCTCAGACTGCCCTTACTCTCCTCCAGTTAGCTCAGACTGCCCTTACTCTCCCCCAGTTAGATCAGACTGCCCTTACTCTCCCCCAGTTAGTTCAGACTGCTCTTACTCTCCCCCAGTTAGATCAGACTGCCCTTACTCTCCCCCAGTTAGCTCAGACTGCCCTTACTCTCCTCCAGTTAGCTCAGACTGCCCTTACTCTCCCCCAGTTAGCTCAGACTGCCCTTACTCTCCTCCAGTTAGCTCAGACTGCCCTTACTCTCCCCCAGTTAGATCAGACTGCCCTTACTCTCCCCCCAGTTAGTTCAGACTGCTCTTACTCTCCCCCAGTTAGATCAGACTGCCCTTACTATCCCCCAGTTAGCTCAGACTGCCCTTACTCTCCCCCAGTTAGATCAGACTGCCCTTACTCTCCCCCAGTTAGCTCAGACTGCCCCTACTCTCCTCCAGTTAGCTCAGACTGCTCTTACTCTCCCCCCAGTTAGATCAGACTGCTCTTACTCTCCCCCAGTTAGCTCAGACTGCCCTTACTCTCCCCCAGTTAGATCAGACTGCCCTTACTCTCCCCCACTTAGCTCAGACTGCCCCTACTCTCCTCCAGTTAGATCAGACTGCCCCTACTCTCCTCCAGTTAGCTCAGACTGCTCTTACTGTCCCCCAGTAGATCAGACTGCCCTTACTCTCCCCCAGTTAGATTAGACTGCCCCTACTCTCCCCCAGTTAGATCAGACTGTCCATACTCTCCCCCAGTTAGATTAGACTGCCCTTACTCTCCCCCAGTTAGCTCAGACTGCCCCTACTCTCCCCCAGTTAGCTCAGACTGCCCTTACTCTCCCCCAGTTAGATCAGACTGCCCCTACTCTCCTCCAGTTAGCTCAGACTGCTCTTACTGTCCCCCAGTAAGATCAGACTGCCCTTACTCTCCCCCAGTTAGTTCAGACTGCTCTTACTCTCCCCCAGTTAGATCAGACTGCCCTTACTATCCCCCAGTTAGCTCAGGCTGCCCTTACTCTCCCCCAGTTAGTTCAGACTGCTCTTACTCTCCCCCAGTTTTAGATCAGACTGCCCTTACTATCCCCCAGTTAGCTCATACTGCCCTTACTCTCCCCCAGTTAGCTCAGACTGCCCCTACTCTCCTCCAGTTAGCTCAGACTGCCCTTACTCTCCCCCAGTTAGATCAGACTGCCCTTACTCTCCCCCAGTTAGCTCAGACTGCCCGTACTCTCCCCCAGTTAGCTCAGACTGCCCTTACTCTCCCCCAGTTAGCTCAGACTGCCCCTACTCTCCCCCAGTTAGATCAGACTGCCCTTACTCTCCTCCAGTTAGCTCAGACTGCCCTTACTCTCCCCCAGTTAGATCAGACTGCCCTTACTCTCCTCCAGTTACCTCAGACTGCCCGTACTCTCCCCAGTTAGTTCAGACTGCTCTTACTCTCCCCCAGTTAGATCAGACTGCCCTTACTATCCCCCAGTTAGCTCAGACTGCCCTTACTCTCCCCCAGTTAGATCAGACTGCCCTTACTCTCCTCCAGTTAGCTCAGACTGCCCTTACTCTCCCCCAGTTAGATCAGACTTGCCCTTACTCTCCCCCAGTTAGTTCAGACTGCTCTTACTCTCCCCCAGTTAGATCAGACTGCCCTTACTATCCCCCAGTTAGCTCAGACTGCCCTTACTCTCCTCCAGTTAGCTCAGACTGCCCCTACTCTCCTCCAGTTAGCTCAGACTGCTCTTACTCTCCCCCAGTTAGATCAGACTGCCCTTACTCTCCCCCAGTTAGCTCAGACTGCCCGTACTCTCCCCCAGTTAGATCAGACTGCTCTTACTCTCCCCCAGTTAGCTCAGACTGCCCTTACTCTCCCCCAGTTAGATCAGACTGCCCTTACTCTCCCCCAGTTAGCTCAGACTGCCCCTACTCTCCTCCAGTTAGATCAGACTGCCCCTACTCTCCTCCAGTTAGCTCAGACTGCTCTTACTGTCCCCCAGTTAGATCAGACTGCCCTTACTCTCCCCCAGTTAGATTAGACTGCCCCTACTCTCCCCCAGTTAGCTCAGACTGCCCTTACTCTCCCCCAGTTAGATTAGACTGCCCCTACTCTCCCCCAGTTAGATCAGACTGCCCTTACTCTCCTCCAGTTAGCTCAGACTGCCCGTACTCTCCCCCAGTTAGTTCAGACTGCTCTTACTCTCCCCCAGTTAGATCAGACTGCCCTTACTCTCCCCCAGTTAGCTCAGACTGCCCTTACTCTCCTCCAGTTAGATCAGACTGCCCCTACTCTCCCCCAGTTAGATCAGACTGCCCTTACTCTCCTCCAGTTAGCTCAGACTGCCCGTACTATCCCCCAGTTAGATCAGACTGCCCTACTCTCACCCCAGTTATATCAGACTGACCCTTACTCTCCCCCAGTTAGACTCAGACTGCCCCCTACTCTCCCCCAGTAGATCAGACTGCCCCTACTCTCCCCCAGTTAGATTAGACTGCCCTTCTCGCTCCCCTGGAGTTTGTGTATTCTGCTTTTTGTACTCTGCTCCTACCTTTATTTACCAGCATTAGGAGACCACACATTAGAGATAAGAAGTTTAAATGTTTGCTGAGAGTAAAGCAGCAGGCCTGAGGGGGTCTGTCTGTCTGTCTCACCCCAAGCCTCCCAGTCCCTTCCCCAGAAGCTATTGATTAGTTAATTTTTATAGGAGAAATCAATCAGTGTAATTAGTTACCAGAAATGAATGATAACCCTGTGCTGCTTGCTCTATGGCTGATTTGATGTGGGAAGAGAAGAAGCAAAGAGCTTGGCCAGAGCTCTGGCCTGGTCCCCAGAGAAGGGCATCAGTCCAGGCCATGAGCCAGGGAAGGTCATTTGCCTCCTGAGCAATTACTGACCGCTTCCCTGCTGCTCATATTAGGGGCCGATGCGGTCAGCTAACAGCCAAACCTGTGCGCCAGGTTTCTGCACAGGCTGAGTGCACATCTTATCAGGGAAGAGAGCTGGCTGCAGTGCCTGTAAAACGGGAGTTGCGAGGACCCCACAGGTGCCTTCGGCCTTGCCTCCCCGTGTGCTTCTTCCCACTCTGCTTTGGCTCCTGGGGGGGGGGGGCACGGTGCCTTTCACCCGCTCCTGTGGGCAGTGACAGGCTGCACCCAAATCCTTACCTTCCTCCCCGACCACCACCACCTCCTCAGCCAGCTCCAGGAGCCTTTAAATACTCCTAAAATGCTGTTTCCTTCCCCCAGCTGGGGATCGCCTCCCCCCCCCCTCAGTCCTCCAGTGACCGCTTTCTGGCAGTGTTTAACTGCGCAGTGGTCTGGGCTTCAGCCTGGCTTTTCTTGTAATGTTCAGTTCCTATAATAGGTGCCTAATTTAGGGTTCTACATTTTTAGAAGCAAATTGTCCTAAATGTCCTTTCATAAAACTTAGGTACTTCAGTGTGGATGTGTAGTTTATTTGTCTTCATGCAGGCTCCCAGCACTGACATTCAGGGCTATCCCTGCTTCTAGTGCTGACATTAAGAACATAAGAACATAAGAAATTGCCATACTGGGTCAGACCAAGGGTCCATCAAGCCCAGCATCCTGTTTCCAACAGAGGCCAATCCAGGCCATAAGAACCTGGCAAGTACCCAAACACTAAGAAGATCCCATGCTACTGATGCAATTAATAGCAGTGGCTATTCCCTAAGTAAACTTGATTAATAGCCGTTAATGGACTTCTCCTCCAAGAACTTATCCAAACCTTTTTTGAACCCAGCTACACTAACTGCACTAACCACATCCTCTGGCAACAAATTCCAGAGCTTTATTGTGCGTTGAGTGAAAAAGAATTTTCTCCGATTAGTCTTAAATGTGCTACTTGCTAACTTCATGGAGTGCCCCCTAGTCCTTCTATTATCCAAAAGTGTAAATAACCGAGTCACATCTACTCGTTCAAGACCTCTCAAGATCTTAAACACCTCTATCATATCCCCCCTCAGCCATCTCTTCTCCAAGCTGAAAAGTCCTAACCTCTTCAGCCTTTCCTCATAGGGGAGCTATTCCATCCCCTTTATCATTTTGGTCGCCCTTCTCTGTTCCTTCTCCAGTGCAACTATATCTTTTTTGAGATGCAGCGACCAGAATTGTACACAGTATTCAAGGTGCGGTCTCACCATGGAGCGATACAGAGGCATTATGACATTTTCTGTTTTATTAACCATTCCCTTCCTAATAATTCCTAACATTCTGTTTGCTTTTTTGACTGCTGCAGCACACTGAGCCGACGATTTTAAAGTATTATCCACTATGATGCCTAGATGCTTTTTCCTGGGTGGTAGCTCCTAATATGGAACCTAACATCGTGTAACTACAGCAAGTGTTATTTTTCCCTATATGCATCACCTTGCACTTGTCCACATTAAATTTCATCTGCCATTTGAATGCCCAATCTTCCAGTCTTGCAAAGTCCTCCTGTAATGTATCACAATCTGCTTGTGATTTAACTACTCTGAATAATTTTGTATCATCTGCAAATTTGATACCTCACTCGGAGTATTCCTTTCCAGATCATTTATAATATATTGAAAAGCACCGGTCCAAGTACAGATCCCTGAGGAACTCCACTATTTACCCTTTCATACTGAGAAAATTGACCATTTAATCCTACTCTCTGTTTCCTGTCTTTTAACCAGTTTGTAATCCACGAAAGGACATCACCTCCTATCCCATGACTTTTTAGTTTTCTTAGAAGCCTCTCATGAGGGACTTTGTCAAACGCCTTCTGAAAATCCAAATACACTACATCTACCGGTTCACCTTTATCCACATGTTTATTAACCCCTTCAAAAAAATGGAAGCAGATTTGTTAGGCAAGACTTCCCTTGGGTAAATCCATGTTGACTGTGTTCCATTAAACCATGTCTTTCTATATATTCTAGGATTTTGATCTTGAGAATAGTTACCACTATTTTTCCTGGCACTGAAGTCAGGCTCACTGGTCTATAGTTACCCGGATCGCCCCTGGAGCCCTTTTTAAATATTGGGGTTACATTGGCCACCCTCCAGTCTTCAGGTACAATGGATGATTTTAATGATAGGTTACAAATTTTAACTAATAGATCAGAAATTTCATTTGAGTGCCTTCAGCACCCTAGGATGCATACCATCCGGTCCAGGTGATTTGCTACTCTTTAGTTTGTCAATCTGGCCTATTACATCTTCCAGGTTCACAGTGATTTCTTTCAGTTCGTCTGAATCATCACCCCTGAAAACCATCTCCGGAACTGGTATCTCCCCAACATCCTCATTAGTAAACACGGAGGCAAAGAATTCATTTAGTCTTTCTGCAATGGCCTTATCTTCCCTAAGAGCCCCTTTAACCCCTCGGTCATCTAATGGTCCAACTGACTCCCTCACAGGTTTCTTGCTTCGGATATATTTTAAAAAGTTTTTATTATGAGTTTTTGCCTCTATGGCCAACTTTATTTCAAATTCTCTCTTTGCCTGTCTTATCAATGTTTTACACTTAACTTGAAAATGCTTATGTTTTATCCTATTTTCTTCAGATGGATCCTTCTTCCAATTTTTTAAGGATTTTTTTTGGCTAAAATAGCTTCTTTCACCTCATCTTTTAACCATGCCGATAATCGTTTTGCCTTCTTTCCACCTTTCTTAATGTGTGGAATACATCTGGACTGCGCCTCTAGGATTGTATTTTTAAACAATATCCATGCCTGTTGAACACTTTTAACCTTTGCAGCTGCACCTTTCAGTTTTTTTCTATTTTCCTCATTTTATCAGTTTCCCTTTTTAAAATTTAGTGTTAGAGCTGCAGATTTACTTATTGTCCCCCTTCCAGTTATTAGTTTAAATTTGATCATGTTATGATCACTGTTGCCAAATGGCCCCACCACCATTACCTCTCTCACTAAATCCTGCGTTCCACTAAGAATTAAATCTAAAATAGCTCCCTCTCTTGTTGTTTCCTGAACCAATTGCTCCATGAAGCAGTTATTTATTATATCCAGGAACTTTATGTCTCTAGCATGCCCTGATGTTACATTTACCCAGTCAATATTGGGGTAATTGAAATCTAAACACACAAAAAAGAGTGGGTGGATAACCACAAAAATAATCTAATGGCAAAAAAATGTGGAAATCACAATATTATGAATAATAGCCTAAGAAAGTATCAGCAAGCCTGACGTTATATGTCCTTATTATAGACACTAACCGGTCTACTCAATCATCCACCTTCATCATTTTTTAATTCTTTAATGCTTCAAAAATATTTTTTATAGAGCTTTTTTAAACTTTTAATTAAAACAGTCCTCCATCCATGGATCTCAAGATGACTCAGACTCTTATCAAAAAAACATTCTTATCGCCCTACACAGGCCGGTGTTTCGCTAACTCAGCTTCATCAGGGGCACATCAAAAATGTTTTAGCAAGAGTCAGTTTCCTAGAATAAATTCACCTGTAAATTTAAAGTACTTACTAATTAATTAGCTAGTGTCCTACAAGGGGATGATTAAACTTTCAATAAGGGCTGGTACAATAGTATGATTTAGATAAGTCCCTGATTGATTTTTAATGAGAAAGTGTCTCGTGCCTAAAAATCAAGGGTTGAGTGGGTGGGAAAGACACACACTAGAATTAACTATCTCTGGCTTGCTTATTACCTCAGACACACACAAACTCTAAATAATATATCCCTTAATTTCACCTTTCACCAAACTTTTATAAGCCCAAAAATTTCTGAAAGCTGTACTTACAAATCCTCTTTAATCACCATTAAATTAATCTTCACTCAGTCAATGGAAGGGTTTGAGATTCGCACGCCGTTAGGTGAACGGTTCCGGTCCTCCTCTACTGCAAAGGGTGCAGGGCCTCTGGAAGCTGGGGCTATGGAAGTCAATCCCTGGATCGCTTGCGGTGACCTCTCCCGGGGGATGCTGGGAGCAGTATGCAGATGAACCTTCCGCTGACATTCAGTGCTAACTCTTCCCCAGCACTGACATTGTGCTAACCCTGCTCCCAGTGCTGACATTGTGCTAACCCTGCTTCTAGTGCTGACATTCAGGGCTATCCCTGCCCCCAGCGCTGACATTCAGTGCTAACTCTGCCCCCAGTGCTGACATTGTGCTAACCCTGCCCCCAGTGCTGACATTCAGTGCTAACCCTGCCCCCAGTGCTGACATTGTGCTAAACCCTGCCCCCAGTGCTGACATTCAGTGCTAACCCTGCCCCCAGTGCTGACATTGTGCTAACCCTGCCCCCAGTGCTGACATTCAGTGCTAACCCTGCTCCCAGTGCTGACATTGTGCTAACCCTGCTTCTAGTGCTGACATTCAGGGCTATCCCTGCCCCCAGCGCTGACATTCAGTGCTAACTCTGCCCCCAGCGCTGACATTCAGTGCTAACTCTGCCCCCAGTGCTGACATTGTGCTAACCCTGCCCCCAGTGCTGACATTCAGTGCTAACCCTGCCCCCAGTGCTGACATTGTGCTAACCCTGCCCCCAGTGCTGACATTCAGTGCTAACCCTGCTCCCAGTGCTGACATATAGTGCTAACTCTGCCCCAGTGCTGACATTGTGCTAACCCTGCCCCCAGTGCTGACATTCAGTGCTAACCCTGCTCCCAGTGCTGACATTCAGTGCTAACTGCCCCCAGCTGACATTGTGCTAACCCTGCCCCCAATGCTGACATTCAGTGCTAACCCTGCCCCCAGTGCTGACATTCAGTGCTAACTCTGCCCCCAGCTGACATTGTGCTAACCCTGCTCCCAGTGCTGACATTCAGGGCTATCGCTGCCCTCATTGAAAGCAACTAAGCTGAGATGCTGAGCCCTGTGAGTGCCTGGGTGCTGGTGTATGGTGAGGGCAGCATTCAGAGTGCAGGGCTGTGCTGCTGCTGCTGGCATTTACTGAACCAGCTGGAAAATGGATCACAGCATGGAGAAGGCATGAAGATGCTGGATTTGGAGGTTTGTGAAGTCTTTGAAAGCAGTGTAAGGGTTAAAAGTATGGAGCCTGAATCTGTGCTGCTCTGCATTTCAGAGCTGGGATGGTTAACAGCTGACCCTCCCCTTACAATAAGTTGTTTG
The DNA here is from genome assembly GCF_901001135.1 of Rhinatrema bivittatum. NCBI lineage: Eukaryota > Metazoa > Chordata > Amphibia > Gymnophiona > Rhinatrematidae > Rhinatrema > Rhinatrema bivittatum. The sequence goes on along the minus strand of NC_042624.1, from coordinate 123,303,924 downwards.
AGATCAGGGGTTGCAATCCTGCTCCCCCCTGCCCTTTGTCCTCTGTCCTCTCAGTCCCTCCCTCCCTCCCTCCCTCTGGTTACAAAGGGCAGGGCAGTGTTTGGCAGAGGAGAGACAGAGGGAGTTCTTTGGAGAAGGCATCCAGAGCTGACGCCGTGAGTCTGTAGCACTCGTTGGTACGGATATTGTGGAAGGGGCTTCTGTCATGGACGAGGGTGGATGTGGGCAGCCTCCGGGCCACAGGCAGGAGCTGAATTAGAAAAGGCAAATGAGCGGAGCTCTCCTTCCCTCCACTCTATTTCACCCCCTTCTCTCCCTCTCACTCCCTCTCCTTCTCTCTCACTCACCTGCCTCTCCATCTTGTCTTTACTCCTCCACACACTCCCCCCTCTCCAGGCTTTCACTAAACATCAGCAGGGCCCCAGTGCCCCCAGCTGAAGGGACTAGGAAGGAGCCATCTCACTCTCTCCCTGTGCCCCGTGAGGAGCCCCCTCAGTTTCTGTCTCTAGGTCCTCCTTGGTGTCCTTCTCCTGTACCTTTATGTTTTCTCTTCCTGCTCTTTTATTACAATCATTCTGTTTATTGCTTTGGCTGGAAAGTGATCTCAGTCTGGATGGGTCTCAGAGCGCCCCCCCTTGCAGAAAATCCTTTTCCTGATGTTCTTCCCTCTTTCAGGATTGAAGGATGGGGGCTATGGGTCCGCTGACCCTTGCTACCCTTCTGGGGTTGCTGGCAGCCCTGGCAGCAGGAAGCCGGAACGGATCACGGATCTGCCAGCCAGCTCCTCTCTGGAGGGTCAATGGGGAGGCCCCTATGGAGGAAAGCCTGGGGCAGGTAACAGTGCTAGCCCTGCTGAAAGCCAGCTGACATTTCTGTCTCACGCAGGCCGCCAGGTGAGAATCTATCCACAGCTACCAATGTCGGGCACAGGGAGAGGGGATGCCATGGTGTCTGCAGGGCCAGTGCACTGGGTAAACATTTGGTCAGCACCCTCCACCTCTAACTTTCCTACTAGCAGCAGCTCCAGCACCACACTCACTCCTAGGGGTAAAAGCAGCTCCAGTGCAGCCCTCACTCCTAGGGGTGGCAGCAGCTCCAGCGCAGCCCTCACTCCTAGGGGTGGCAGCAGCTCCAGCGCAGCCCTCACACTAAGGGGTGGCAGCAGCTCCAGCGCAGCTCTCACTCCTAGGGGTAACAGCAGCTCCAGCACAGCCCTCACTCCTAGGGGTAACAGCAGCTCCAGCGCAGCCCTCACTCCTAGGAGTAACAGCAGCTCCAGCGCAGCCCTCACTCCTAGGGGTGGCAGCAGCTCCAGCACAGCCCTCACTCCTAGGGGTGGCAGCAGCTCCAGCGCAGCCCTCACTCCTAGGGGTAACAGCAGCTCCAGCGCAGCCCTCACTCCTAGGGGTAACAGCAGCTCCAGTGCAGCCCTCACTCCTAGGGGTGGCAACAGCTCCAGCATAGCTCTCACTCCTAGGGGTGGCAGCAGCTCCAGCATAGCTCTCGCTCCTAGGGGTAACAGCAGCTCCAGCGCAGCCCTCACTCCTAGGGGTGACAGCAGCTCCAGCATAGCTCTCACTCCTAGGGGTAACAGCAGCTCCAGCACAGCCCTCACTCCTAGGGGTAACAGCAGCTCCAGCGCAGCCCTCACTCCTAGGGGTAACAGCAGCTCCAGCACAGCCCTCACTCCTAGGGGTGACAGCAGCTCCAGCATAGCTCTCACTCCTAGGGGTAACAGCAGCTCCAGCACAGCCCTCACTCCTAGGGGTAACAGCAGCTCCAGCGCAGCCCTCACTCCTAGGGGTAACAGCAGCTCCAGCGCAGCCCTCACTCCTAGGGGTGGCAGCAGCTCCAGCGCAGCCCTCACTCCTAGGGGTGGCAGCAGCTCCAGCGCAGCCCTCACTCCTAGGGGTGGCAGCAGCTCCAGCGCACTGCTCCCTTTAGTGATATTGGCTCTAGCACAGCATTGCTTTGGGCTTTGTGCTAGCGGGATTTTGCAATCCCCAAAATGTTGACATTTTAGGCAAGCGCCTAGTTTTTGCCTCCTGGAAGCCCCGGCCCTGGTGTCTGCTGCTGTCGCATTACAAGTGGGTACCAGTCCCATCGACTTCTCAGCTGATTGGGGGAGGCTATGCCAGTGACTTTCCTTTCTTGTCTGCACAGCCTGGGTGGCCTGCGGGAGAGACTGCTCCGCCAGGGAGTGCTGAACGTGACGTACCTGATTGTGAATGACAGGGAGCTGCTGTCCCAAGTGCTGTACCCTGAGCTGCAGCAGCGCGCCCCGCCCGGGGTCCCCGTGTACCAGCAATCCCTGCAGGAGCCCGATGTCTGGCAGATCCTGGCAGGAGACAAGGACGACTTCCTCATCTACGACAAGTCAGTGTCCTGAGAATATCAGCATCCCCCCACCCCGTCTGAATCGTTTCACTGGCGTCTCCCGGCTGTCTCTGCCTCCCCCCAGCCCGTCTGAATCGTTTCTCTGGCGTCTCCCGGCTGTCTCTGCCTCCCCCCACCCCGTCTGAATCGTTTCACTGGCGTCTCCCGGCTGTCTCTGCCTCCCCCCAGCCCGTCTGAATCGTTTCTCTGGCGTCTCCGGCTGTCTCTGCCTCCCCCCACCCCGTCTGAATCGTTTCACTGGCGTCTCCCAGCTGTCTCTGCCTCCCCCCACCCCGTCTGAATCGTTTCACTGGCGTCTCCCAGCTGTCTCTGCCTCCCCACCCCATCTGAATCGTTTCTCTGGCGTCTCCCGGCTGTCTCTGCCTCCCCCCACCCCGTCTGAATCGTTTCACTGGGTCTCCCAGCTGTCTCTGCCTCCCCCCACCCCGTCTGAATCGTTTCACTGGCGTCTCCCAGCTGTCTCTGCCTCCCCACCCCATCTGAATCGTTTCTCTGGCGTCTCCCGGCTGTCTCTGTCTCCCCACCCCATCTGAATCGTTTCTCTGGCATCTTCTGCCTCCCCCCACCCCGTCTGAAATGTTTCTCTGGCGTCTCCCGGCTGTCTCTGCCTTCCCCCCCCCCCTCCCGCCATCCCATCTGAAGTGTTTCTCTGGCGTCTCCCGGCTGTCTCTGCCTCCCCCCACCCCGTCTGAAATGTTTCTCTGGCATCTCCCGGCTGTCTCTGCCTCCCCCCCCCTCCCGCCATCCCATCTGAAGCATTTCTCTGGCATCTCCTGGCTGTCTCTGCCTCCCCCCACCCCATCTGAATCATTTCTCTGGCATCTCCTGGCTGTCTCTGCCTCCCCCCACCCTGTCTGAAATGTTTCTCTGGCATCTCCCAGCTGTCTCTGCCTCCCCCCACCCCGTCTGAATCGTTTCACTGGCGTCTCCCGGCTGTCTCTGCCTCCCCCACCCCATCTGAATAGTTTCTCTGGCATCTTCTGCCTCCCCCGACCCCGTCTGAAATGTTTCTCTGGCGTCTCCCGACTGTCTCTGCCTCCCCCCCACCCCGTCTGAAATGTTTCTCTGACGTCTCCTGGCTGTCTCTGCTTTCCCCCCCCTCCCGCCATCCCATCTGAAGCGTTTCTCTGGCGTCTCCCGGCTGTCTCTGCCTCCCCCCACCCCGTCTGAATCGTTTCACTGGCGTCTCCCGGCTGTCTCTGCCTCCCCCACCCCATCTGAATCGTTTCTCTGGCATCTTCTGCCTCCCCCGACCCCGTCTGAAATGTTTCTCTGGCGTCTCCCGACTGTCTCTGCCTCCCCCCACCCCGTCTGAAATGTTTCTCTGACGTCTCCCGGCTGTCTCTGCCTTCCCCCACCCCCTCCCGCCATCCCATCTGAAGCGTTTCTCTGGCGTCTCCCGGCTGTCTCTGCCTTCCCCCCCCCTCCCGCCATCCCATCTGAAGCGTTTCTCTGGCGTCTCCCGGCTGTCTCTGCCTCCCCCCACCCCATTTGAAATGTTTCTCTGGCGTCTCCCGGCTGTCTCTGCCTCCCCCCCCTGCCGCCATCCCATCTGAAGCGTTTCTCTGGTTTCTCCCGGCTGTCTCTGCCTCCCCCCACCAAGTCTGAAATGTTTCTCTGGCGTCTCCCGGCTGTCTCTGCCTCCCTCCCCTCCCGCCATCCCATCTGAAGCGTTTCTCTGGCATCTCCCGGCTGTCTCTGCCTCCCCCCACCCCATCTGAATCGTTTCTCTGGCGTCTCCTGGCTGTCTCTGCCTCCCCCCACCCTGTCTGAAATGTTTCTCTGGCATCTCCCAGCTGTCTCTGCCTCCCCCCACCCTGTCTGAAATGTTTCTCTGGCATCTCCCGGCTGTCTCTGCCTCCCCCCACCCCATCTGAAGCATTTCACTGGCGTCTCCTGGCTGTCTCTGCCTCCCCCCACCCCGTCTGAAATGTTTCTCTGGCATCTCCTGGCTGTCTCTGCCTCCCCCACCCCATCTGAAATGTTTCTCTGGTATCTCCCGGCTGTCTCTACCTCTCCCCACCCCATCTGAAGCGTTTCTCTGGCGTCTCCCAGCTGTCTCTGCCCCTTCTCCCCATCTGAAGCGTTTCTCTGGTGTGTCCCAGGTGTCTCTGCCCTCCCCACCCTGTCTGAAGTGTTTCTCCGGTGTCTCTAGGCAGTCTCTGCCGCTCCCACCCTTCTCTGAAGTGTTTCTCTAGGGTCTCCTGGCTGTCACTTGTGTTTGACTCTGTCCGTGCAAACCCTGAGCCAAGGAGTCACCTTACTCCCAGCTGCCTCTGCCACCTCTCTCTGTTCAGGCTTTCTGTCACTATTAATCTCCTGATCTCTGGCGCCCTGACCTTCTGGGAGCCGTAAAACACCGGACAGACCAGGCGCTGGGCACCAATGGTTTCTTTCTTTTGGGGGAGAACCCTATGATGGGCCTCTGGTGAGCCTTCAGTGGCTGCTTCCTTCCAAGAGCACAGTCTCTGAGCTTCTGCCTAAGAACATAAGAACATGCCATGCTGGGTCAGACCAAGGGTCCATCAAGCCCAGCATCCTGTCTCCAACAGAGGCCAATCCAGGTCATAAGAACCTGGCAAGTACCCAAAAACTAAGTCTATTCCATGTAACCATTGCTAATGGCAGTGGCTATTCTCTAAGTGAACTTAATAGCAGGTAATGGACTTCTCCTCCAAGAACTTATCCAATCCTTTTTTAAACACAGCTACACTAACTGCACTAACCACATCCTCTGGCAACAAATTCCAGAGTTTAATTGTGCGTTGAGTAAAAAAGAGCTTTCTCCGATTAGTTTTAAATGTGCCCCATGCTAACTTCATGGAGTGCCCCCTAGTCTTTCTATTATCTGAAAGAGTAAATAACCGATTCACATCTACCCGTTCTAGACCTCTCATGATTTTAAACACCTTTATCATATCCCCCCTCAGTCGTCTCTTCTCCAAGCTGAAAAGTCCTAACCTCTTTAGTCTTTCCTCATAGGGGAGCTGTTCCATTCCCTTTATCATTTTGGTAGCCCTTCTCTGTACCTTCTCCATCGCAATTATATCTTTTTTGAGATGCGGCGACCAGAATTGTACACAGTATTCAAGGTGCGGTCTCACCATGGAGCGATACAGAGGCATTATGACATTTTCCGTTTTATTCACCATTCCCTTTCTAATAATTCCCAACATTCTGTTTGCTTTGACTGCCGCAGCACACTGAGCCGACGATTTCAATGTGTTATCCAGTATGACGCCTAGATCTCTTTCTTGGGTTGTAGCACCTAATATGGAACCCAACATTGTATAATTATATACACCGAATACTGGTGGCCACATCCTTTCTACAGCTGCTGTTTGAGACTGGCGAATAACTGGGCAAGTTAATGTCTTGCAGGAGGTGATTGCTTCAGTAAGGGTAGCCCAAGGACCACTCATCTCTCAGCTTTACTTTTGTTTTCCAGGTGTGGCCAACTTACATTTCACATCCGGCTCCCGTACAGTTTCCTGCACTTTCCCTATGTGGAGGCAGCCATCCGTTCCACCTATACCAAGGACCTCTGTGGAAACTGCACCTTCTACCCAGCAAACAGCACGCTGCAGGTGAGAGGCAGCACAGAGCATTGTGTGTGCCCTGCATGGGTCTGTGTGTGGGGAGCACAGACAGGAAACAGAGGAAAATTAAATGGTCAGTTTTCTCAATGGAGGAAGGTCACCAGTGAAGTGCCTCAGGGATCTCTACTAGAACCGGTACTTTTCAATGTATTTATAAATGATCTGGAAAGGGGAACCAGTGAGGTGATCAGATTTGCAGACAACACAAAATTATTCAAAGTTGTTAAATCATAAGAGGATTGAGAGAAATTGCAAAAGGACCTTGCAAAACTGGGAGATTGCACATGCAGATGAAATTTAATGTGGACAAGGGCAAAGTGATGCACTTAGGGAAGAGTAACTCAAATTATAGCTACACAATGCAAAGTTCCATATTATCTGGTCGCCGCATCTCAAAAAAGATATAATTGCGATGGAGAAGGGCAACCAAAATGATAAAGGGGATGGAACAGCTCCCCTATGAAGAAAGAGTAAAGAGGTTAGGGCTGTTCAGCTTGGAGAAGAGACGGCTGAGGGGGGATGTGATAGAGGTCTTTAAATCATGAGTGGAGTGGAATGGTTAAATGTATTTAAAAAGTACTTTTCGCCCACCAATCACAGCATTAGCCATTCTAGGCTGTTACAGAATACATAAATATTATTCATAACAAAATTAATTCTAATTTAAAGCACATATAATAAAGAAAACAGCAATGTAATACAATTTAGTAAAATGCTTGATTATAAAGGTAATGCAAATCGTTTGTTTACATTTAAAACAAAATAAGACTAGAGGACACTCCAGGAAATGTAAAACAATAGCTAGGTTTGAAAAGGTTTGGAGAAGTTCCTGGAGGAAAGTCCATGAACTGTTATTAACCAGGTAGATGTGAGGAATGCCATTGCTTACCCTTGTGTGCTAGGTTAGTAGCTTGGGATCTATCTATTATTTGGGATCCTGCCAGGTACTTGTGACTTGGATTGGCCTCTGTTGGACACAGGATACTGGGCTTGATGGTCCCTTGGTCTGACCCAGTATGGCAAATCTTATTGGTGGGGGAAATAGTAATAGAGAACCTGAGTAGATCAAAGAGACTGCTCTGCTCTCTATTCCAGCCCCTCCCCTTCTGCTCAGTGCAAGGAACAGGAGGAGAGAGGTAAGGCCAGAGCACACAGCAGGAAGCAAAGAAAAGCACTCTGCTCCCTAATCCAGCCCCTCTCCTCCGGTCATTCAGGGTCATGAAGGCATCAGACTGAGCAGAGCATAGGAGTCTGTGGCTAAGACCTTCTACTCTGCTGCCCCTTGCCTGGGAGAGGAGGAGAGGGCAGTAATAGTATCAACAGTACCTAGGGTAACAAATCCTAATCTGTCCTGCTAGAGGGTGCTGCAGGGCAGGAGTAGGGGGGTCTCTATAACGCTGCGGATATAGGGGTCTCTGTACTGCCGACAACAGTTTCCATCATGAGCAGGTATGTGAAATATTTTGCATTCGATCTTATGGCCTGAGCCTTCTTTCACAGGAAATGGTGAATGTAACTGCTCCAGAAAATAGCAGCATGAATGCAACTGAGAGCCACCAATCCCCTCCCCGGGAAGAGCAGGAAATGAACGCTCCAACCAATAATCATGCACAGCACAGACCCCAGCAGCCACTCAGCGAAGAGCAAGAACAGGAGCGCCCCAGGCTTCATGGAACAGGCCACAGCCACCCCAATCACCAGGAAGGAGGACAGCAGCAGCACCCTGGATAGGGGCTTACTGGTCAGAGAAAGCGTTGAACTGGCTCCACTTCCCATGCAGACCAAAGCCTCATCGGGGGAGGGGCATATTATGCAACGTGTGATGCTTTGTCCGGCAGCAGAGTTCAGCTGTTAAAACCATTTCCAGTCTGGAAATGGTTATTACCCTGTGGGGTAACCTACATGAGATGAGAACTTCATGGCCATTCATCTCTTGATAACTGGTGGCAGAAGGAACGGTCAGCAAATGTTGTCTTCAGGTGTATATGGTGGGAAAGTCATCTGCTGCTCCGTAGCAACGCTTCGGGGAAGATGATACTGGTAGTGCATGGCAGGAGGCAGCAGACGAATCCTCCTTCTGTACAAAGGCTCTGGAGTGAAGGTCTTGGCTGGCTTCTGGCCCTGTAGATGCTGCACCTCATGGGTTTTCTAAATACCACATCGCAGCAGCTTGGGCAGCCGGTGCTCGCTGCAGCCCCCAGAGATCAAGCAAAGCCCAAAGCAACATGGCTAGTGAAAAGGGGGTTTGGACCATTCCACTGGAAAGTGAAAAGGTGCACACCTCCTCTTCCAAGACCTTATTAAAACCAGCAAGAAAGGAGAACTAGGAAGACAATACAAGGATGGGCATTGCTGCCTTATCTCCCTCCCTATAACAAGGGGATCTAGTGCTTCTGCCCCTGCACTACTAACCACTGCCAGCAGTTCTCCCTCAAGCCACAACTTGTAAAGATGCTGCTAAAATTTCCCAGTCAGGAAGGTCCAATCTTTCCCCAAGCAGGGAGTGAAGCAAGATAGCAGGAGGATGGTGGTGACATCGCCTGACGCTCTTACCTTTCCTGAGCATGCGGAGGGCTTCCTGCACAGTCAGCACTGCCCTGCACGGCTCCTTAGTCTGTTTTCTTCTGTTCATACAAAGGATTGCATTTCTGCTGTCTCTCCTTCAGCCGCTCACCAAATGCTTTGCTTGTGTTTTTTTTTTTGTTTGTTTTTGTAGCTTCTTGTTATTTTTTCCTTTGTCAAAGTATTCTACATGGTTTTCTCCTCACAAGTCTCCCCCCCCAAAATGTTTGTATACTTTATTCTTCAAAAATTGTTTGACCTAGCCTCAGCTCTCTTTGCAATGGCAGACAGTAAATCAGGCTTCAAACGATGCCTCCACTGATTCTACAAATCACAAATCTGCCTGGGTTTAAATGTTGCTCAGGAGCAGAACCTTTGCCATATCTTTGCCGATTCCGAATCTGCTCCTGCCAAATAACCCCTGCTGATTCTAGTGGCAGAATCAGACCGTTCCTCTCCTGGGATTCCTTCCTCCACACAGGATCAGGAAAGGGTTTCTTGACTTGTTTAAGAACTATTTTACTAATATACCAGACTCTCCACCTCCACCATCTCAGTCAGAAGAAAATGACTTTGCTTTTGCAATCCATAGCCCCAAAATCTGCCCTATGAATAGAAATTCAGGGTTCACCTTTGTCCAAGGAGAGGGGGGCCTCAGACCAGGAGGGATAGGCTCTTTCAGTCTTGCTGAAAAGGTAATTTCCCAAAGGTAAATCTAACAGCTATTTATTTCCTAGGGAGCCAAAATCAATAGCAGATACACCTTGAGAATGATTTTCAGCACCTCCTAGCCGGATACATTTGGACTTATCTGGCTTAGTGGAGCCATTTCCATATTGAATACGTTCAGGGATAAGTAAAGGAGTATTTATTTAGCTAACTTGGCTGGATAAGTGCTGATATTCAGCCTTATCCATCTAAGTTAGCCGGATAAGTTAAACCTGCTATTCAGCTGGCCTAAACTTACCTGGCTAACTATTAAATAGTTGAGTATATGTCAGCCAAGTTAGATGGATACGTTTATACGGCTAACTTAGATAATGGCTGAATATGGATCCCTTAGTTACCAATTACAGCCACATGAATGTTCATTGAACCAGCAGGTAGCACAGAAACTATTTCAACTTTGGGGCAATCTACAGGTAGATCTCTTCGCAATGCCAAGGAACAACAAAGTTCCCATGTACTGCTCCAGGACACCAGCAAGGGACAGTCTGACAACAGATGCCTTTTCAATCCAGTGGAATCAGGGGCTTCTTGTGTGTTCCCTCTGATTCCCCTTAAAGCCAAGACAGTCCAAAGGTTAAGAAGAAGAGAAAGTCTAATGATTTTTGGCCATGTCAAATTTGATTTTTATGGCTTCAATAGCTAGATGTTCAGCAGTTAACAAGATTGAGAATATGCCCAGTCCTGATCACTTAGTGCAAGAGGAATCTTCTTCATCCAAACCTTCAATCTGTAGCACTGACTGCAAGGATGTTGAACGCCAACTAGTCTCTTCTATCCTATTGTCTTCTAGCATCAAGAAAGTCAATACCAGAAGATCTTGCAACTTTAAATGGAAAAGATTTGCTATTTGGTGTTCACGGGTCAATCAGGAGCCCTTTAAGTGTCCTGTTCTCTTCTTATTTCAATTCTGTCTCAGCTTATGAAATTGCCATTTGAGCCTGTAGCAAGAGCAGATCTAAAATTCCTTACTTAAAACATTTTGGTTTTTGATGCCTGCAACTCTATTTGAAGAATAAATGATTGCCATCGCTTGCCTCGTACTCTGCATACATCCAAATTTTCCTCCTTAGAGTAGTTTTGAAATCTCATCCTAAATTTGTTCTGAAAGTGGTTTCTCATTTTCACGTAAATCAGTCCATTGTACTGCCCACGTTTTCTTTGAGACCACGTCCATAAGGTGAAGAGACTCATCGTACACTGGACCCCAGAAGAGAGAATAAGACCATACCGGACGTCTTCACAGTTATTAATTTCCTTCAGCCCAGTCAAACACAGTTTTCCGTTACAAAAAGAACATTTTTCATGCGGATTTCTGATTCATCTCTTATTGTTATGCTCAATGAGAACAACTCCATACTAAAGTGAAAGCACATCAGATCAGAGCTATGGCAGCTTCCTTAGCCCATCTTCACTTTGTCTCCATAGAAGATATTTGCAGGGCTGCTGCCTGCTCTTCTGGCCACACATTCACTGCTCATTACTGCCTAGAAAATTCTTCACCTCAAGGCAGCGGTTTTGGCCAAGCACTTCTCAAGAACGTATTTAATTCCTTCAACATTCACCTCAACCCCTTCAAAACATGGGTTGCGTGTTATTCGCTACCATATAAGAACATAAGAACCTGCCATACTGGGTCAGACCAAGGGTCCATCAAGCCCAGCATCCTGCTTCCAACAGAGGCCAATCCAGGCCATAAGAACCTGGCAAGGACCCAAACCTAGCAACTGTTTTATGTGGCCATCAGTTTGGAAGCGCCCACTTGTGTGGCTGATACTTATCCTGCTTGGTCCCGGAGAAAGCTAAGCTGCTCACCTGTAACAGGTAATCCCTGTAGACAGCAGGACAAATTGGCCACACAATCCCACCCTCTTCCCCTTAAAATTTAAGGTCAGCTTACTACAAACCCCTCATGCGGCGATGGCAGGAGCTGCGCAGGAAGACCTGAACATGCTCAGAAAGATCTTTCTCTGGATGGTTGTTGTGTTGTTACATGTAGATAACCAGCAGCTGTAATGTAATACCCCTCCCAACAGCTTGGCTGAAAAAGGGACAAGTTTATCAGCCATGGATGTATAGAATTAAATTCCAAACAATCCAGCGGGGCATGACAGAACCCACACACCTAAGAGCTGTAATCACCTCTTCCAGTGAGATCGGAGTGGATTATAAACCATCCAGGATGGGCTGGCATCCTATGACTAGTATACAGCTGCTGATACTAAGAGGCCAAAGCCTCTATCATTTCCTTAAGTGAGGAGGTTAGCTTCCCATTTACATCAATTGCCTTAATTAATCTTCCAGTCCTTAAACCCTTGAGCTGTCTGGCCAAGGTATCTCAGATTTGTTGGTTTAAAAGAATATATCTCTTATTTAAATACATTTGAATACATGGAATTTGCTGCCAGAGGATGTGGTTAGTGCAGTTTAGTGTAGCTGGGTTCAAAAAAGGTTTGGATAAGTTCTTGGAGGAGAAGTCCATTACCTGCTATTAATCAAGTTTACTTAGGGAATAGCCACCGCTATTCACTGCATCAGTAGCATGGGATCTTCTTAGTGTTTGGGTAATTGCCAGGTTCTTGTGGCCTGGTTTGGCCTCTGTTGGAAACAGGATGCTGGGCTTGATGGACCCGTGGTCTGACCCAGCATGGCAATTTCTTATGTTCTTATTAGCCTTTCATCAAATATTTAATTTCACTTCCTTTCTGAATTGTTTTAACACAAATTAAGTCCCTACCATTTTTGCTCTTTTGCTGCTCTTAAAATATCATTATCCAAAGTCTAAACCTAAACTCCCTCTCATTTGTGTTTACTGGTAATGCCAGTAACCTGTCCTCCTCTACCAAGAGAGAGAGAGGTCCCATCTACTTGGAATATTATCCAGGATAACAAGGCCTTCCAGAGTCAGGGGCAACTGGTTTATAACCAGGGGGCATGAGCGAATACCCCAAGCACTCCAGTTACCTCTGAAAGTCTATTTCTAGAGCCAGACCCACCCACATCTATTCCAATTCCCTGTATATTGCCCGTCTGCCCCCCCTCTCTCAGCAGCTCCTGTGACCCTGTTTATTGCCCCTTCCTGCCCCTCTCCTCAGCAGCTCCTTTGTCCCTGTTATTATTCCTGCCTGCCCCTCTCTCTCCTCAGCAGCTCCTGTGTCCATTTATTGCCCCTGTTGGCCCCTCTCTCACCTCAGCAGCTCCTGTGTCCCTGTTTATTACCCCTGTCTGCCCCTCTCTCCTCAGCAGCTCCTTTGTCCCCATTTATTGCCCTTCCCTGCCCCCTCTCTATCCACAGCCACTCCTCTGCCCCTGTTTATTACCCCTGCCTGCTCTCTCCCCCTCCTCAGCTTCCCCCAGGGTGTGTATAGAGCCAGTTCTTTGCCTCCTTTTCTTTCATACACTAACATTTTTTTTATCTTCTAAACACATTTTTAGGAAAATATTAAGAACCTAATTCTGTTCCTGGGAAGACTTTGAGACGAACGAGAGGAGCCGAGCCCTGCTGCTGCCTGGCAGGTTCTCTGCTGGGAGCCTGAGGCTCAGAGGGTCCGCTGCTCAGAGACCCTTACCACAGGGCAACTGGTGACCCCCTCACACCTTCTTGACTCAATGATGACGATTCTGTAAACTGCATCCCAGTCAGAGCTGTCCGATGCCGTCAAAGGGTGTGAGGGGTCAGCGGTTGCTGTGGGAGCCGGGAGGGTACCAACCTGTAAGACTGCCCTTCAGGCATCTAGATCAGGAGCATATGCAATCAGGGGCTCAGAGTGCCACAGGCAGTGGGGAAAGGTCCAACCAAAGCTCCTATTCTCTTTTTGGGATGACGGATGTGCAGTGCATTAATAAAAGTGTCTGACTGTGTGTGGCCCCTTGGGCTCATCTTTGTTATCAGTGCTTGTTTGCTTTATCCAGTCTGTGTGGGGCTCCTGCGCAAAGCCCGAATTCTGGTACCAGCTCCGCCCACATGGACCCTTCAGGCGCTGCAGGATAAACCTCTCTGCAGTCCCGGGAAAGGGATCCTTCCAATAGGGAACAGCAGTTCACACAACAAACCCCCCTCCCCCTTCAGGTCTACATTCAGAATTTTGTTCCATAAATAGAAAAAAAATACTTTATTGCAGAAGTCCAGTTTCAAAGTCCAAAAAAAAATAAATCTCATACTCCTTCCTCCTATCCCCAGTCCTTTCACCTTCTCCTCACCCTATTCCTAGTCCTCCTCCCCATCCCTGGTCCTCTCACCCTCTCCTTCTCTTCTGCCCACCCCTGTGGTGAAACTTACCCAATAAAACAATACATTATACAGATACAAGGAAGGGTGGAAGATGACTTCATTTTTATAATGTGAAAGATGGAAATGTTTGCCCATGTGCTTCAGAGTTTTCCAGTTTTTGCTACTGAATCTATGCCTGAGAGCAAACTGCAGGGTTGTGCCTTACCCCTCCTGCTCCCTGTTCTCTGACTTTACCCGGGGACTGGTGGGGGGGGCAACAGCAGCAACAGCGCCTAGGGGTGGCAAACTCCTAAATCCGTCTCTGCTGCTAGGCAAACCTAGCGGGAGCACGCGGACGGGACTGGGGCTGGGCTCTGCGGGGTCAGCCTTAGCCTTCCCTGGGCCCGGCAGGACTCAGACAAGCGTCCCCCAAAGGGGTGGGAGGCGAGGGCTGGAAACAAAGAAGCAGGCTCCAGGTGTGGGTCAAGGTCGAGGCAGGCGCAGGGGCAGTGCTCGAGGTCCGTGGCAGAGGTCGGTACCAGGCGGCAGGGAAGCAGGCAGGTGGAGGTGCAAGCTGTGGTCAACGTCCGAGGCAAGGGTCAGGACCAGGAGTCGGTCGAGATGGACAGAGGAGGAACGGAAGGCACGGGGGGGGGGGGGGGACCAGGACGCAGCAGGGGCACACAGGGCAAGGCAGAGGCAGGGCAGACGGCAGCATGCCCTGAGGACTAGGCCAGGAGGTCAGGGGCCATGCTTAAATAGCCCAGCAGAGCTGTCAGGAGTGCAGGTGCAGGAGGGCGGGGGGGGGGGGGGCGGGAGCGCCACACAAAGAAACTCGTGGGCATCCCGGGGTGAGTGTGGCTGGGGGCGGGACAGCCCTGCATTGCATTCATTCTCAGTTCTCTCACAAGTGACCCTTCCACTGGTTACCCACAGTTTTCTCTCAAATTTGGAAACAACGATCCTCTAAGCCTGGGGTTCTGAACCCAGTCCTTGGGGCCCCCCTAATCTGAAAGGTTTTCAGGATATCCACAATGAATATTCCCAGGAGATCTGCATGCAAATCAATCTCATGCATATTCACTGTGGAAATCCTGAAAACCTGACTGGCCAGCTGTGCCCCAAGGACTGGGGTGAGAAGCCCTGCTCTGGACACTGTATCCCCTCCAAGGCTGAAGAACAGACAGGGAAAGCTTCTCTTCCCACAGCAAATCCCCAACCGTGGGCTGCCCTGGGCGGAGCGGGAGTCCTTGTAGATTTGCTGATCCTTAGCATGCTGCACGGTGCTCTCTAGCCCTGAATTCCTCACGCTAACTTCTTAGCCTCAGAGATCTTTCTGTCAACTCCTCAGGCTCCAGCCTAGTGCTGGAGGGAGCACCTTAAAGCCCCCTCAATAATTCAACAGCTAAATACACATCTGCCAGGGCCTCCTCTTGCTGGAAAAGGTTCCATTCCAACAGAAACAGATTGTAGAGGCTCAACAAGGGCCACATGTCTGAATTATTAAGAACGTTGCTAACCCTGTAAAAACTTTGCTAGCAGTAATCTTGTTATGGGTTTGACAGTTGCTTGGTTTTGATTGTAAATATTACCCTTATCATAAGGCTTGGGAGTAACCTGCAGGGAACGGCAGTTACTGCCCTTAACAGAAACATGGGGGTAACCTGCACGGAGCAGCAGTTACTGCCTTTAACAGAAACATGGGGGTAACCTGCAGGGAGCGGCAGTTACTGCCATTAACAGAAACATGGGGGTAACCTGCAGGGAACGGCAGTTACTGCCCTTAACAGAAACATGGGGGTAACCTGCACGGAGCAGCAGTTACTGCCTTTAACAGAAACATGGGGGTAACCTGCAGGGAGCGGCAGTTACTGCCATTAACAGAAACATGGGGGTAACCTGCAGGGAGCGGCAGTTACTACCCTTAACAGAAACATGGGGGTAACCTGCACGGAGCAGCAGTTACTGCCTTTAACAGAAACATGGGGGTAACCTGCAGGGAGCGGCAGTTACTGCCCTTAACAGAAACATGGGAGTAACCTGCAGGGAGCGGCAGTTACTGCCCTTAACAGAAACATGGGGGTAACCTGCACGGAGCAGCAGTTACTGCCTTTAACAGAAACATGGGGGTAACCTGCAGGGAGCGGCAGTTACTGCCCTTAACAGAAACATGGGAGTAACCTGCAGGGAGCGGCAGTTACTACCCTTAACAGAAACATGGGGGTAACCTGCAGGGAGCAGCAGTTACTGCCCTTAACAGAAACATGGGGGTAACCTGCAGGGAGCGGCAGTTACTACCCTTAACAGAAACATGGGGGTAACCTGCACGGAGCAGCAGTTACTGCCTTTAACAGAAACATGGGGGTAACCTGCAGGGAGCGGCAGTTACTGCCCTTAACAGAAACATGGGAGTAACCTGCAGGGAGCGGCAGTTACTGCCCTTAACAGAAACATGGGGGTAACCTGCACGGAGCAGCAGTTACTGCCTTTAACAGAAACATGGGGGTAACCTGCAGGGAGCGGCAGTTACTGCCCTTAACAGAAACATGGGAGTAACCTGCAGGGAGCGGCAGTTACTACCCTTAACAGAAACATGGGGGTAACCTGCAGGGAGCAGCAGTTACTGCCCTTAACAGAAACATGGGGGTAACCTGCAGGGAACGGCAGTTACTGCCCTTAACAGAAACATGGGAGTAACCTGCAGGGAGCGGCAGTTACTACCCTTAACAGAAACATGGGGGTAACCTGCAGGGAGCAGCAGTTACTGCCTTTAACAGAAACATGGGGGTAACCTGCAGGGAGCGGCAGTTACTACCCTTAACAGAAACATGGGGATAACCTGCACGGAGCGGCAGTTACTACCCCTAACAGAAGGCATGGGGGTAACCTGCACGGAACGGCAGTTACTGCCCTTAACAGAAACATGGGTGTAACCTGCAGGGAGCGGCAGTTACTACCCTTAACAGAAACACGGGGGTAACCTGCAGGGAGCGGCAGTTACTACCCTTAACAGAAACATGGGAGTAACCTGCAGGGAGCGGCAGTTACTGCCCTTAACAGAAACATGGGGGTAACTTGCACGGAGCAGCAGTTACTGCCCTTAACAGAAACATGGGGGCAACCTGCACGGAGCGGCAGTTACTGCCTTTAACAGAAACATGGGGGTAACCTGCAGGGAGCGGCAGTTACTGCCCTTAACAGAAACATGGGAGTAACCTGCAGGGAGCGGCAGTTACTACCCTTAACAGAAACATGGGGTAACCTGCAGGGAGCAGCAGTTACTGCCCTTAACAGAAACATGGGGGTAACCTGCAGGGAACGGCAGTTACTGCCCTTAACAGAAACATGGGAGTAACCTGCAGGGAGCAGCAGTTACTACCCTTAACAGAAACATGGGGGTAACCTGCAGGGAGCAGCAGTTACTACCCTTAACAGAAACATGGGGATAACCTGCACGGAGCGGCAGTTACTACCCCTAACAGAAGGCATGGGGGTAACCTGCACGGAACGGCAGTTACTGCCCTTAACAGAAACATGGGGGTAACCTGCAGGGAGCGGCAGTTACTACCCTTAACAGAAACATGGGGATAACCTGCACGGAGCGGCAGTTACTACCCCTAACAGAAGGCATGGGGGTAACCTGCACGGAACGGCAGTTACTGCCCTTAACAGAAACATGGGTGTAACCTGCAGGGAGCGGCAGTTACTACCCTTAACAGAAACACGGGGGTAACCTGCAGGGAGCGGCAGTTACTACCCTTAACAGAAACATGGGGGTAACCTGCAGGGAGCGGCAGTTACTGCCCTTAACAGAAACATGGGGGTAACCTGCAGGGAGCAGCAGTTACTGCCCTTAACAGAAACATGGGGGTAACCTGCAGGGAGCGGCAGTTACTACCCTTAACAGAAACATGGGTGTAACCTGCAGGGAGCGGCAGTTACTACCCTTAACAGAAACATGGGGGTAACCTGCAGGAGCGGCAGTTACTGCCCTTAACAGAAACATGGGGGTAACCTGCAGGGAGCGGCAGTTACTACCCTTAACAGAAACATGGGGATAACCTGCACGGAGCGGCAGTTACTACCCCTAACAGAAGGCATGGGGGTAACCTGCATGGAACGGCAGTTACTGCCCTTAACAGAAACATGGGTGTAACCTGCAGGGAGCAGCAGTTACTACCCTTAACAGAAACACGGGGGTAACCTGCAGGGAGCGGCAGTTACTGCCCTTAACAGAAACACGGGGGTAACCTGCAGGGAGCGGCAGTTACTACCCTTAACAGAAACATGGGGGTAACCTGCAGGGAGCAGCAGTTACTTCCCTTAACAGAAACATGGGGGTAACCTGCAGGGAGCGGCAGTTACTACCCTTAACAGAAACATGGGGGTAACCTGCAGGGAGCGGCAGTTACTGCCCTTAACAGAAACATGGGGGTAACCTGCACAGAGCGGCAGTTGCTGCCCTTAACAGAAACATGGGGTAACCTGCATGGAGCGGCAGTTACTACCCTTAACAGAAACATGGGGGTAACCTGCAGGGAGCGGCAGTTACTACCCTTAACAGAAACATGGGGGTAACCTGCAGGGAGCAGCAGTTACTACCCCTAACAGAAGGCATGGGGGTAACCTGCACGGAACGGCAGTTACTGCCCTTAACAGAAACATGGGTGTAACCTGCAGGGAGCAGCAGTTACTACCCTTAACAGAAACACGGGGGTAACCTGCAGGGAGCGGCAGTTACTGCCCTTAACAGAAACACGGGGGTAACCTGCAGGGAGCGGCAGTTACTACCCTTAACAGAAACATGGGGTAACCTGCAGGGAGCAGCAGTTACTTCCCTTAACAGAAACATGGGGGTAACCTGCAGGGAGCGGCAGTTACTACCCTTAACAGAAACATGGGGGTAACCTGCAGGGAGCGGCAGTTACTGCCCTTAACAGAAACATGGGGGTAACCTGCACAGAGCGGCAGTTGCTGCCCTTAACAGAAACATGGGGTAACCTGCATGGAGCGGCAGTTACTACCCTTAACAGAAACATGGGGGTAACCTGCACGGAGCGGCAGTTACTACCCTTAACAGAAACATGGGGGTAACCTGCATGGAGCGGCAGTTATTACCCTTAACAGAAACATGGGGGTAACCTGCACGGAGCAGCAGTTACTGCCCTTAACAGAAACATGGGGGTAACCTGCAGGGAGCGGCAGTTACTACCCTTAACAGAAACATGGGGTAACCTGCATGGAGTGGCAGTTACTACCCTTAACAGAAACATGGGGGTAACCTGCAGGGAGCGGCAGTTACTACCCTTAACAGAAACATGGGGGTAACCTGCATGGAGCGGCAGTTATTACCCTTAACAGAAACATGGGGGTAACCTGCACGGACCAGCAGTTACTGCCCTTAACAGAAACATGGGGGTAACCTGCAGGGAGCGGCAGTTACTACCCTTAACAGAAACATGGGGGTAACCTGCACGGAGCGGCAGTTACTGCCCTTAACAGAAACATGGGGGTAACCTGCACAGAGCGGCAGTTGCTGCCCTTAACAGAAACATGGGGTAACCTGCATGGAGCGGCAGTTACTACCCTTAACAGAAACATGGGGGTAACCTGCAGGGAGCGGCAGTTATTACCCTTAACAGAAACATGGGGGTAACCTGCAGGGAGCGGCAGTTACTGCCTTTAACAGAAACATGGGGTAACCTGCAGGGAGTGGCAGTTACTGCCCTTAACAGAAACATGGGGGTAACCTGCATGGAGCGGCAGTTACTGCCCTTAACAGAAACATGGGGGTAACCTGCACGGAGCGGCAGTTATTACCCTTAACAGAAACATGGGGGTAACCTGCATGGAGCGGCAGTTATCACCCTTAACAGAAACATGGGGGCAACCTGCACGGAGCGGCAGTCACTACCCTTAACAGAAGACTTTCAGGCCATTTATAGCACAAGTAAAGACAGACACTAGGGGACCGGCGGGAGCTTGTCCGTTGTAAGCATTTACACGCTGATTTCAAAGTGAAATCCAGTGCCTGCATGCTGGGGGCGGGGTGGGGTGGTGCTTCTGTGCGCTGTGGGGGGGGGGGGATATGTGCGCGCGCCGGGGGCGGGAGGCGGCCGGTGTGGGGTGTGTTTGCGCGCGCCGGGGCGGGAGGAGGCCGTTGCGGGGTGTGTTTGCGCGTGCCGGGGGGCGGGACCAGGCAGGTGTGGGGTGTGTTTGCGCGCGCCGGGGGGCGGGACCAGGCCGGTGTAGTGGTGCGTGCGTGCGTGCGTGCGCTGGGGGCGGGATGAAGCAGGTCTGGCGTGGTGCGTGCGTGTGCTTGGGGGAAGCGGGATGAGGCCGGTGAGGAGTGGATATGTGCGCGCGCCGGGGGCGGGGCCAGGCCGTTGTGGGCTGTATTTGCGCGCGCAGGGGGCGGGACGAGGCCGGTCTGGCGTGGTGCGCTCGCAGTCAGTGAGGGAGCGAGAGTCGAGGCTTCCTTCCGTCGGCCATGGCGGAGAGTGAGGGAGCGCTGCTGCCCTTGCCTGCCAAGCACTTCTGTTCCCGAACCTGCTCTGCGCACTTGTCTGCCGCCGCCGTTCCCCCCCGACACCAACTCCCCGAGTCGCTGCTGGATTGCGCGGCCAAGGCGGTGGCGGAGACGTGGGCCTTCGAGCGGGTGGAGGAGCGCTTCTCGCGCATCCCGGAGCCCGTGCAGCGCCGCATCGTCTACTGGTCCTTCCCCCGCAACGAGCGCGAGATCTGCATGTACTCTTCCTTCCAAGGCCGCGGCGAGCAGCCGGTGGCGGGGGCCGGGGACGGGCTGCCCTTCCGCCGGGGCATCCGACTGATGGAGAGCGGCTGCGTGGAGAGCGTCCTGCAAGTGGGTGAGTGAGTGATGGGACCTGCCACCCCTGACCTCCTCCGGGGGAAGACACGGGGGTGGGAGGCAGGGGAAACCATAGGCGGCAGGAGACCTGCCCTCCATCCCTCCCCGGGGGAAGACACGGGGGTGGGAGGCAGGGGAATCATAGGCGGCAGGAGACCTGCCCTCCATCCCTCCCCGGGGGAAAACACGGGGGTGGGAGGCAGGGGAATCATAGGCGGCAAGAGACCTGCCCTCCGTCCCTCCCCGGGGGAAAACACGGGGGTGGGAGGCAGGGGAATCATAGGCGGCAAGAGACCTGCCCTCCATCCCTCCCCGGGGGAAGACACGGGGGTGGGAGGCAGGGGAATCATAGGCGGCAAGAGACCTGCCCTCCGTCCCTCCCCGGGGGAAAACACGGGGGTGGGAGGCAGGGGAATCATAGGCGGCAGGAGACCTGCCCTCCATCCCTCCCCGGGGGAAAACACGGGGGTGGGAGGCAGGGGAATCATAGGCGGCAAGAGACCTGCCCTCCATCCCTCCCCGGGGGAAACACGGGGGTGGGAGGCAGGGGAATCATAGGCGGCAAGAGACCTGCCCTCCATCCCTCCCCGGGGGAAACACGGGGGTGGGAGGCAGGGGAATCATAGGCGGCAGGAGACCTGCCCTCCGTCCCTCCCCGGGGGAAAACACGGGGGTGGGAGGCAGGGGAATCATAGGCGGCAGGAGACCTGCCCTCCGTCCCTCCCCGGGGGAAACACGGGGGTGGGAGGCAGGGGAATCATAGGCGGCAGGAGACCTGCCCTCCGTCCCTCCCCGGGGGAAACACGGGGGTGGGAGGCAGGGGAATCATAGGCGGCAGGAGACCTGCCCTCCATCCCTCCCCGGGGGAAAACACGGGGGTGGGAGGCAGGGGAATCATAGGCGGCAAGAGACCTGCCCTCCATCCCTCCCCGGGGGAAACACGGGGGTGGGAGGCAGGGGAATCATAGGCGGCAAGAGACCTGCCCTCCATCTCTCCCCGGAGAAAAACACGGGGGTGGGAGGCAGGGGAATCATAGGCGGCAAGAGACCTGCCCTCCGTCCCTCCCCGGGGGAAAACACGGGGGTGGGAGGCAGGGGAATCATAGGCGGCAAGAGACCTGCCCTCCGTCCCTCCCCGGGGGAAGACACGGGGGTGGGAGGCAGGGGAATCATAGGCGGCAGGAGACCTGCCCTCCGTCCCTCCCCGGGGGAAAACACGGGGGTGGGAGGCAGGGGAATCATAGGCGGCAAGAGACCTGCCCTCCGTCCCTCCCCGGGGGAAAACACGGGGGTGGGAGGCAGGGGAATCATAGGCGGCAGGAGACCTGCCCTCCGTCCCTCCCCGGGGGAAGACACGGGGGTGGGAGGCAGGGGAATCATAGGCGGCAAGAGACCTGCCCTCCGTCCCTCCCCGGGGGAAACACGGGGGTGGGAGGCAGGGGAATCATAGGCGGCAGGAGACCTGCCCTCCGTCCCTCCCCGGGGGAAAACACGGAGGTGGGAGGCAGGGGAATCATAGGCGGCAGGAGACCTGCCCTCCGTTCCTCCCCGGGGGAAAACACGGGGGTGGGAGGCAGGGGAATCATAGGCGGCAAGAGACCTGCCCTCCGTCCCTCCCCGGGGGAAAACACGGGGGTGGGAGGCAGGGGAATCATAGGCGGCAAGAGACCTGCCCTCCGTCCCTCCCCGGGGGAAAACACGGGGGTGGGAGGCAGGGGAATCATAGGCGGCAAGAGACTTGCCCTCCGTCCCTCCCCGGGGGAAAACACGGGGGTGGGAGGCAGGGGAATCATAGGCGGCAAGAGACCTGCCCTCCGTCCCTCCCCGGGGGAAAACACGGGGGTGGGAGGCAGGGGAATCATAGGCGGCAAGAGACCTGCCCTCCGTCCCTCCCCGGGGGAAAACACGGGGGTGGGAGGCAGGGGAATCATAGGCGGCAAGAGACCTGCCCTCCGTCCCTCCCCGGGGGAAAACACGGGGGTGGGAGGCAGGGGAATCATAGGCGGCAAGAGACCTGCCCTCCGTCCCTCCCCGGGGGAAAACACGGGGGTGGGAGGCCGGGGAATCATAGGCGGCAGGAGACCTGCCCTCCGTCCCTCCCCGGGGGAAAACACGGGGGTGGGAGGCAGGGGAATCATAGGCGGCAGGAGACCTGCCCTCCGTCCCTCCCCGGGGGAAAACACGGGGGTGGGAGGCAGGGGAATCATAGGCGGCAAGAGACCTGCCCTCCGTCTCTCCCTGGGGGAAAACACGGGGGTGGGAGGCAGGGGACTCATAGGCGGCAAGAGACCTGCCCTCCGTCCCTCCCCGGGGGAAAACACGGGGGTGGGAGGCAGGGGAATCATAGGCGGCAAGAGACCTGCCCTCCGTCCCTCCCCGGGGGGAAAACACGGGGGTGGGAGGCAGGGGAATCATAGGCGGCAAGAGACCTGCCCTCCGTCCCTCCCCGGGGGAAAACACGGGGGTGGGAGGCAGGGGAATCATAGGCGGCAAGAGACCTGCCCTCCGTCCCTCCCCGGGGGAAAACACGGGGGTGGGAGGCAGGGGAATCATAGGCGGCAAGAGACCTGCCCTCCGTCCCTCCCCGGGGGAAAACACGGGGGTGGGAGGCAGGGGAATCATAGGCGGCAAGAGACCTGCCCTCCGTCCCTCCCCGGGGGAAAACACGGGGGTGGGAGGCAGGGGAATCATAGGCGGCAAGAGACCTGCCCTCCATCCCTCCCCGGGAGAAGACACGGGGGTGGGAGGCAGGGGAATCATAGGCGGCAAGAGACCTGCCCTCCATCCCTCCCCGGGGGAAAACATGGGGGTGGGAGGCCGGGGAATCATAGGCGGCAAGAGACCTGCCCTCCATCCCTCCCCGGGGGAAGACACGGGGGTGGGAGGCCGGGGAATCATAGGCGGCAAGAGACCTGCCCTCCATCCCTCCCCGGGGGAAAACACGGGGGTGGGAGGCAGGGGAATCATAGGCGGCAAGAGACCTGCCCTCCATCCCTCCCCGGGGGAAAACACGGGGGTGGGAGGCAGGGGAATCATAGGCGGCAAGAGACCTGCCCTCCATCCCTCCCCGGGGGGAAAACACGGGGGTGGGAGGCAGGGGAATCATAGGCGGCAGGAGACCTGCCCTCCATCCCTCCCCGGGGGAAAACACGGGGGTGGGAGGCAGGGGAATCATAGGCGGCAAGAGACCTGCCCTCCATCCCTCCCCGGGGGAAGACACGGGGGTGGGAGGCAGGGGAATCATAGGCGGCAAGAGACCTGCCCTCCATCCCTCCCCGGGGGAAACACGGGGGTGGGAGGCAGGGGAATCATAGGCGGCAAGAGACCTGCCCTCCATCCCTCCCCGGGGGAAAACACGGGGGTGGGAGGCAGGGGAATCATAGGCGGCAAGAGACCTGCCCTCCGTCCCTCCCCGGGGGAAGACACGGGGGTGGGAGGCAGGGGAATCATAGGCGGCAAGAGACCTGCCCTCCGTCCCTCCCCGGGGGAAAACACGGGGGTGGGAGGCAGGGGAATCATAGGCGGCAGGAGACCTGCCCTCCGTCCCTCCCCGGGGGAAAACACGGGGTGGGAGGCAGGGGAATCATAGGCGGCAGGAGACCTGCCCTCCGTCCCTCCCCGGGGGAAAACACGGGGGTGGGAGGCAGGGGAATCATAGGCGGCAAGAGACCTGCCCTCCGTCCCTCCCCGGGGGAAAACACGGGGGTGGGAGGCAGGGGAATCATAGGCGGCAAGAGACCTGCCCTCCGTCCCTCCCCGGGGGAAAACACGGGGGTGGGAGGCAGGGGAATCATAGGCGGCAAGAGACCTGCCCTCCGTCCCTCCCCGGGGGAAAACACGGGGGTGGGAGGCAGGGGAATCATAGGCGGCAAGAGACCTGCCCTCCGTCCCTCCCCGGGGGAAAACACGGGGGTGGGAGGCAGGGGAATCATAGGCGGCAAGAGACCTGCCCTCCGTCCCTCCCCGGGGGAAGACACGGGGGTGGGAGGCAGGGGAATCATAGGCGGCAAGAGACCTGCCCTCCGTCCCTCCCGGGGGAAGACACGGGGGTGGGAGGCCGGGGAATCATAGGCGGCAAGAGACCTGCCCTCCGTCCCTTCCCGGGGAAGACACGGGGGTGGGAGGCAGGGGAATCATAGGCGGCAAGAGACCTGCCCTCCGTCCCTCCCCGGGGGAAAACACGGGGGTGGGAGGCAGGGGAATCATAGGCGGCAAGAGACCTGCCCTCCGTCCCTCCCCGGGGGAAGACACGGGGGTGGGAGGCAGGGGAATCATAGGCGGCAGGAGACCTGCCCTCCATCCCTCCCCGGGGGAAAACACGGGGGTGGGAGGCAGGGGAATCATAGGCGGCAAGAGACCTGCCCTCCATCCCTCCCCGGGGGAAAACACGGGGGTGGGAGGCAGGGGAATCATAGGCGGCAAGAGACCTGCCCTCCATCCCTCCCCGGGGGAAGACACGGGGGTGGGAGGCAGGGGAATCATAGGCGGCAAGAGACCTGCCCTCCATCCCTCCCCGGGGGAAACACGGGGGTGGGAGGCAGGGGAATCATAGGCGGCAAGAGACCTGCCCTCCATCCCTCCCCGGGGGAAAACACGGGGGTGGGAGGCAGGGGAATCATAGGCGGCAAGAGACCTTCCCTCCCCGGGGGAAAACACGGGGGTGGGAGGCAGGGGAATCATAGGCGGCAAGAGACCTGCCCTCCATCCCTCCCCGGGGGAAAACACGGGGGTGGGAGGCAGGGGAATCATAGGCGGCTGGAGACCTGCCCTCCATCTCTCCCCGGGGGAAACACGGGGGTGGGAGGCAGGGGAATCATAGGCGGCAGGAGACCTGCCCTCCGTCCCTCCCCGGGGGAAACACGGGGGTGGGAGGCAGGGGAATCATAGGCGGCAAGAGACCTGCCCTCCATCCCTCCCCGGAGAAAAACACGGGGGTGGGAGGCAGGGGAATCATAGGCGGCAAGAGACCTGCCCTCCGTCCCTCCCCGGGGGAAGACACGGGGGTGGGAGGCAGGGGAATCATAGGCGGCAAGAGACCTGCCCTCCATCCCTCCCCGGGAGAAGACACGGGGGTGGGAGGCCGGGGAATCATAGGCGGCAAGAGACCTGCCCTCCGTCCCTTCCCGGGGGAAGACACGGGGGTGGGAGGCCGGGGAATCATAGGCGGCAAGAGACCTGCCCTCCGTCCCTTCCCGGGGGAAGACACGGGGGTGGGAGGCAGGGGAATCATAGGCGGCAAGAGACCTGCCCTCCGTCCCTCCCCGGGGGAAAACACGGGGGTGGGAGGCAGGGGAATCATAGGCGGCAAGAGACCTGCCCTCCGTCCCTCCCCGGGGGAAGACACGGGGGTGGGAGGCAGGGGAATCATAGGCGGCAGGAGACCTGCCCTCCACCCCTCCCCGGGGGAAAACACGGGGGTGGGAGGCAGGGGAATCATAGGCGGCAAGAGACCTGCCCTCCATCCCTCCCCGGGGGAAAACACGGGGGTGGGAGGCAGGGGAATCATAGGCGGCAAGAGACCTGCCCTCCGTCCCTCCCCGGGGGAAGACACGGGGGTGGGAGGCAGGGGAATCATAGGCGGCAAGAGACCTGCCCTCCATCCCTCCCCGGGAGAAGACACGGGGGTGGGAGGCCGGGGAATCATAGGCGGCAAGAGACCTGCCCTCCATCCCTCCCCGGGGGAAGACACGGGGGTGGGAGGCCGGGGAATCATAGGCGGCAAGAGACCTGCCCTCCGTCCCTTCCCGGGGGAAGACACGGGGGTGGGAGGCAGGGGAATCATAGGCGGCAAGAGACCTGCCCTCCGTCCCTCCCCGGGGGAAAACACGGGGGTGGGAGGCAGGGGAATCATAGGCGGCAAGAGACCTGCCCTCCGTCCCTCCCCGGGGGAAGACACGGGGGTGGGAGGCAGGGGAATCATAGGCGGCAGGAGACCTGCCCTCCATCCCTCCCCGGGGGAAAACACGGGGGTGGGAGGCAGGGGAATCATAGGCGGCAAGAGACCTGCCCTCCATCCCTCCCCGGGGGAAAACACGGGGGTGGGAGGCAGGGAATCATAGGCGGCAAGAGACCTGCCCTCCATCCCTCCCCGGGGGAAGACACGGGGGTGGGAGGCAGGGGAATCATAGGCGGCAAGAGACCTGCCCTCCATCCCTCCCCGGGGGAAACACGGGGGTGGGAGGCAGGGGAATCATAGGCGGCAAGAGACCTGCCCTCCATCCCTCCCCGGGGGAAAACACGGGGGTGGGAGGCAGGGGAATCATAGGCGGCAAGAGACCTGCCCTCCGTCCCTCCCCGGGGGAAAACACGGGGGTGGGAGGCAGGGGAATCATAGGCGGCTGGAGACCTGCCCTCCATCTCTCCCCGGGGGAAACACGGGGGTGGGAGGCAGGGGAATCATAGGCGGCAGGAGACCTGCCCTCCGTCCCTCCCCGGGGGAAACACGGGGGTGGGAGGCAGGGGAATCATAGGCGGCAAGAGACCTGCCCTCCGTCCCTCCCCGGAGAAAAACACGGGGGTGGGAGGCAGGGGAATCATAGGCGGCAAGAGACCTGCCCTCCGTCCCTCCCCGGGGGAAAACACGGGGGTGGGAGGCCGGGGAATCATAGGCGGCAGGAGACCTGCCCTCCGTCCCTCCTCGGGGGAAAACACGGGGGTGGGAGGCCGGGGAATCATAGGCGGCAGGAGACCTGCCCTCCGTCCCTCCCCGGGGGAAAACACGGGGGTGGGAGGCAGGGGAATCATAGGCGGCAGGAGACCTGCCCTCCGTCCCTCCCCGGGGGAAGACACGGGGGTGGGAGGCAGGGGAATCATAGGCGGCAAGAGACCTGCCCTCCGTCCCTCCCCGGGGGAAGACACGGGGGTGGGAGGCCGGGGAATCATAGGCGGCAAGAGACCTGCCCTCCGTCCCTCCCCGGGGGAAGACACGGGGGTGGGAGGCAGGGGAATCATAGGCGGCAGGAGACCTGCCCTCCATCCCTCCCCGGGGGAAAACACGGTGGGAGGCCGGGGAATCATAGGCGGCAAGAGACCTGCCCTCCATCCCTCCCCGGGGGAAAACACGGGGGTGGGAGGCCGGGGAATCATAGGCGGCAGGAGACCTGCCCTCCATCCCTCCCCGGGGGAAGACACGGGGGTGGGAGGCAGGGGAATCATAGGCGGCAAGAGACCTGCCCTCCATCCCTCCCCGGGGGAAAACACGGGGGTGGGAGGCAGGGGAATCATAGGCGGCAGGAGACCTGCCCTCCGTCCCTCCCCGGGGGAAGACACGGGGGTGGGAGGCAGGGGAATCATAGGCGGCAAGAGACCTGCCCTCCGTCCCTCCCCGGGGGAAGACACGGGGGTGGGAGGCAGGGGAATCATAGGCGGCAGGAGACCTGCCCTCCGTCCCTCCCCTGGGGAAAACACGGGGGTGGGAGGCCGGGGAATCATAGGCGGCAGGAGACCTGCCCTCCATCCCTCCCCGGGGGAAAACACGGTGGGAGGCCGGGGAATCATAGGCGGCAAGAGACCTGCCCTCCATCCCTCCCCGGGGGAAAACACGGGGGTGGGAGGCAGGGGAATCATAGGCGGCAGGAGACCTGCCCTCCATCCCTCCCCGGGGGAAGACACGGGGGTGGGAGGCCGGGGAATCATAGGCGGCAGGAGACCTGCCCTCCATCCCTCCCCGGGGGAAGACACGGGGGTGGGAGGCAGGGGAATCTTAGGCGGCAAGAGTCCTGCCCTCCATCCCTCCCCGGGGGAAAACACGGGGGTGGGAGGCAGGGGAATCATAGGCGGCAAGAGACCTGCCCTCCATCCCTCCCCGGGGGAAGACACGGGGGTGGGAGGCAGGGGAATCATAGGCGGCAGGAGACCTGCCCTCCGTCCCTCCCCGGGGGGAAAACACGGGGGTGGGAGGCAGGGGAATCATAGGCGGCAAGAGACCTGCCCTCCGTCCCTCCCCGGGGGAAACACGGGGGTGGGAGGCAGGGGAATCATAGGCGGCAGGAGACCTGCCCTCCGTCCCTCCCCGGGGGAAAACACGGGGGTGGGAGGCAGGGGAATCATAGGCGGCAAGAGACCTGCCCTCCGTCCCTCCCCGGGGAAAACACGGGGGTGGGAGGCAGGGGAATCATAGGCGGCAAGAGACCTGCCCTCCGTCCCTCCCCGGGGGAAAACACGGGGGTGGGAGGCAGGGGAATCATAGGCGGCAAAAGACCTGCCCTCCATCCCTCCCCGGAGAAAAACACGGGGGTGGGAGGCAGGGGAATCATAGGCGGCAAGAGACCTGCCCTCCATCCCTCCCCGGGGGAAGACACGGGGGTGGGAGGCAGGGGAATCATAGGCGGCAAGAGACCTGCCCTCCGTCCCTCCCCGGGGGAAACACGGGGGTGGGAGGCAGGGGAATCATAGGCGGCAGGAGACCTGCCCTCCGTCCCTCCCCGGGGGAAGACACGGGGGTGGGAGGCAGGGGAATCATAGGCGGCAAGAGACCTGCCCTCCGTCCCTCCCCGGGGGAAACACGGGGGTGGGAGGCAGGGGAATCATAGGCGGCAAGAGACCTGCCCTCCGTCCCTCCCCGGGGGAAACACGGGGGTGGGAGGCAGGGGAATCATAGGCGGCAGGAGACCTGCCCTCCGTCCCTCCCCGGGGGAAAACACGGGGGTGGGAGGCAGGGGAATCATAGGCGGCAAGAGACCTGCCCTCCATCCCTCCCTGGAGAAAAACACGGGGGTGGGTGGGATGAGATCTGCCCCCTTCCTGAAAGCATTGGAGGGAGAGAGAGCTTCCACTCCCTCTGCGGGGTGGGGGAGACCTTGTTACCTATTCCCCTTTGGAGGAATACATGACAGGGAGGCAACCTGTCTGCCACTTACCCACTAGGGAAAATATAGGGGAGGGAGCTGTCCACCCACTCCAGGGTAAGTGGGGAAGATTGGGGGGGGGGGGGGGGGGGTGTAGACATTCCGGGGTGAAGGCACTCAGCTATACTTCGGTATATAAAAGAATATAAATAAATTCCCACCCAGGCAAAATGCAGGTGGGGGACCGTACAGGACTGCCTGCCCACGCCAAGGAAAACAGGAGGGAGGGAGGGGGGGGGGCGGTTGCATATGTACAGACTTGGAGGGAGACCATCTACCCAGCTCCTGAGAACTAAAAATAGAGGGAAAGCTGCCATTATCTCCATATAAAAACTTGCTCTACTTTGTGGGATCTGCCGAGTACTTGTCATCCGGACTGGCCATGTCAGCAGGATGTTGGGCCCCATTCAGCTCAGTCTGATCCAGCATGGCATTTCTTATGCTCTTGTCAGGTTGGCTGGGGTTGGGAGGAGGCCTGCCATCCCTGCAAAAACTTTGGGGTAAGACCTGCCTCCAGTCGCCTGGCAAACACACAGGGATAGTGCTATAGAAATGTTAAGCTACTGGTGACTGGAGGCAGCACTTATCCCAGAGCTGTTACAAGGATGGCAGGCCTCTCCCCAACCCCAGCCAACCTTACAACATCATAAGAAATGGCTATTGTAGCCCAATAAATACAAAAAAAATGGGGGCATGTGGTATTCTGTCCCCACCACCACATCTTGAGAGCTAAGAACTGTGGGAAGGTTGTGGAGGAGACCTCACCAAAAAAAATAAAATAAAAAAATTAGTTGGAGACACCACCTGCCTTCTCCTTGATAAATGTAAAACATTCTGGGACATCTTCAATCAGCCTCCACCTCAGACAAACCCTCCTCTTTCAAAAAGAGACCAGGGAAGACCCCCTTCCATCTATTTTTATTCTCTGAGTAGTTCTTCCCCAAATCCCAGGCAGAGAGTTCTTTATATACCCGTCCTTCTGCCTGCAGTATAACAGAAGGAGATGCCCAGACATAGCCGGGGAGCAAAATAGAGATTGGCCTGATCCTTTCCCTAGACCCATTTACCAACAGCCAGATGCAAATGTAGGTCTTTAATGGTTTAATCCTTTGAAGGGCTTTTTGTTTTGCTTTCTTTTCAAATATGTACTATGTTCTTGCTAAAATGTACAAGAGCAGTGAGAGGCTTGCCTATAACAGAATTTATTTTCTGTATAATCACAAATATTTAACAGAACATTGGAGAGATGTGTGTGTTTAAATTTCATCATCACTTGTCAAACAAATCTCCTACCCCTTCCCCTTTCTCTTGGCTGGGAATCTAGCAGGAATTCTATGGGTTTGTGGTGCATGTGTGACTAAATATAATAGATATTGGGTATATTTTGAAAACAAAACAAAAAAAAAATCCCTGTAAAAGAGAGAGAATTGTGCACAATATATGTAATGTGTGATATTCTGCTTTTAGTATGAAATTCTGATTTTCTAAACATCAGAATCTAAATTGTTTTAATTTAAAGGTGAAGTGCTTTGAAGTGTTTGCTTTAGATTGCCAGATGTTCATAAATAGCTGAAATTGAACATATACATTTTCTGATGTCAAGTTTGTATTGTTCAACCTCACATCTGTTTGTGGAGGGAACTCTACACAATACATGGAATTTATTTTGCTGCTTTTATGTTGCCTTTTTTTTTTTTTCTCAGCTGCCAAATAGAAAATGAAAATCATGTCATAGTTTTGATGTAGAGTGAATGGATATATATTTTTTTTTGCTGGCTTTCTTGTGGTACTGGATGGGAAACATATTTTGTTTGTGATGGAGAAGCTGGCATTTACATGTGGTGCTAGTTTTTTTGTACAGAGAAGCAAATTGTAGTGTTTTCCATAAATTAATCTGCTTCTAGTTGCTGTTGAAAATGTTAAAATGTTTTCTTATTAAAATAATAGTGCAATTTGTTTTGCAAATGTGAATTGTAAATTTTGTTTTATGCCAGAGACAGTGTAAATGGATTTAAGGAAAGGTTTTTTTTTTTTTTTGTTGATGTTTAAATGCAAAAAGAATGAGTTTGTGTGTAGTTGCTATTTACTGCATAAAAGAAATTGCCTTTACATTATTTTAGAGTGGCTTTAGCAGTGGCATTTTTGTCACATCTCTTTTGTTTAGAAATCAGAGTGATTTATTTGGAAATGTTTTGTTACAGGTGAAATCTGTGTAAGGTGATGTATTAGTATTCTTCACAAGTCATGACAGACTTGATTCCACCTTAGTCTAACAGTTGCTTTCAGTAATTCTGAATCAAACAGGAGTTCATTTTAATTTGTGGATCTGTAAATGTTTTGGGTTTTTTTGCCTGGTAGTTCCTCCTTTCTCATTTTTTTTTCTTCCAGCTCAATTGGAGCCACTGCTGGGATTCTGGACTTATGAACCTTTACTTGCAATACCCAGAGATTTTCCCCTTGTTAATAGACTCCATCCCACTGTACCTAATCTATTCATTGAAATCCTCTATTAGCTGTCCATCCATGTCACCTTTACCCATGACCTTCTAACCCATGAGCTGTAAATGCTACCGCCACAGCAACCCTAGCAATCTGGGAAATGAACCAGGGGGCCTTCAGCTGGCCATTGGGCAAGAGCCTGGTAAATATAATTTTTAAAGCAGTGCGGCTGCTGTTAGTCTACTCAAATGCACAGAAAGAAAGATTAACGAAAATAAAGTGGTACCTTTTGTGGACTAATTTAACACATACTGGGGTAGATTTTAAAAGGTTGCGCGTGGGCATACATGTACGCAGGCTACCCGGCGTGCGCATATGTACACCCAGTTTTATAACTTGCATGCACAAGTTATAAAATCCAGGGTCGGCACGCGCAAGGGGTTGCACAATTGTGCACCTTGTGCTTGCCGAGCCGCTCTGCCTTCCCCCATTTCCTCCCAGGCCGCTCCGAAATCGGAATGGCTTGGAAGGGAACTTCCCTTCTCCCTAACCTTTCCTCCCCCTAGCCCTACTCTAACACCCCTCCCCCCACCTCTTATCTTTTGCGCCTGCCTCCGGGCAGGCGATCCTCCAACACAGTGGCAATGGCTGCTCTGTCGGAGGCCTCTGGCCTCACCACCTCCCCGCTCCGGGACTTTCACGCGTTGCTGGGCCTTTTTAAAATAGACCCTGCACACGTTAAGATGGGTTAACCTTTTTAAAATCGGCCCATTTTGACTAGGTTTGAAGAGAGAATACTCTCTGTTTCGGGTCAGAATGAAATGAGCAAAAGATAACATTACCAGGAAAAATAAACTGAATCATAGAAAGCCTTCCCATGATGATAAAGGGGAGGGATTTGAAGGGTGATCAGAAGGTGACGGGCAGTGAACCTTTATGGGTTATAATGAGAAGATTCAAAATCCTAGGTTATTTATTTTGCAATTTTTTCCTTTCTCTTACCCTTTTAATATATTACTTTGGCAGCACCTGTTAGCTGAATGATTTCTTTTTTTGTCAGTTCCAAGTGTCTAATCATTTTAACTTCAAAAGTCTTGCATTCCTGGATTGTTAAATTTTCCTTTAATTATCCTGGTTATTGATGCAGTGGTTTGGTTCTCAAAACTGCTCCTGTAAGGAGGTGGCAATGTAGTAATAATGGGAGATTTCAATAATTCCAGTATTGACTGGGTAAATGTAACTTCAGGACATGCTAGAGACGCAGAGAAGATGCTTGACCACATCAGTTGGAAATACCTCTTTGCAGTCTTAGAGAAGGTGGGCATACAGGGCGCTTTTCCTAAAATGATTGTTGTATTCTGATTCAAAAGTGGTTCTCTTAATTAATGGGGGATGGGTGGAAGAATTTGGTTTACACTGTGGCAGATTCAAACCTTGGATGAAATTCATGGGGTAGTTATGGGGCATTCTGAATTTAAAAAAGCTGCTTTTGCAGATCCCATTAGATCCCTGTTCTGTTTTTGGTTTGTTTTCATTCATTTGAAAAGTGATGTCCCCAATAGAGTAAGTGAATAAGATATAGCATCCTCCATTGTTTTTGAAGTGAGAAATTGACACCTAAGGAATTCTTGGATTAGAACGTACAATAGGGTACAGATACGATAACAAGCAGAACTCTATCTAGTACAAGCTTTTTTTTTTAAGGGTTGGGTTCGTCCCCTGAAGAAGATGGCATACGGTCGTCGAAACTAGGGTCCTAGTTGGGATGTGGGTAGTTGTAAATATAAATTGTACTTGTGGTAATGTAATTGTGTAAAAATTGCTTGAAATAAAATGTGAACATATATAAAAATATGGTTGGGGCATCCTTTTATATTTGCTTTGTCTATTACATTGATGCCAATATTTTTGGTACCTTCAGTGTCATAGAACTGTAGTGAACTCAGCTATATATCATTAGTAGGCAAATGCCTTACTAAACAACCAAGTTTTATTCATCTTTCAAAATGCCAGGTAATCCCTGTCGGCCTCCTCCCTTTAGTTCTGAGTTCGAGTGTAGGTCAGGCTTAGATTGTGTTCTTTTTCTGTTTCTTTGCTAGATGCTAATTCCTTTTCTTTCCTTTTGCTCACTCAGGCTTCCATCTAAGTGGTACAGTGACAGAGCCCGCCGCCCCTTCTAAGCCAGAGATAACATACAAAGTTGCTATTAGCTTTGATCGCTGCAAAATTACCTATGTCACATGTGGCTGTGGGAACAAGGACATTTTTTACTGTGCTCATGTGGTAGCCCTCTCACTGTACAGGATCCGTAAGCCAGACCAGGTCAAGTTGCGGCTTCCCATCTCGGAGACCCTCTTTCAGATGAACCGGGACCAGCTGCAGAAGTTTGTTCAGTATTTGATCACAGCACATCACACGGAGGTTCTACCCACAGCACAAAAACTTGCCGATGACATCCTGTCCTCCAACTCTGAAATCAACCAAGTGCACGGTAACGCTCATCTTCCATTACATGTTTGCTGATAATGTGGTTCATTTGACTACACTAGTCATGTTTGAGGGCATGTATTAGTACTTTGTAATCTTACTCACAGTGCATATAGCTGTATGTCAAAAGGGATGGACTAAGTTACTCTTTATTTTACCCTTTAGTATATCTGGAGATATTCTGATATTCCAAGAAATACATGCAATGGGAGGGGGGAGGGAGTCGGACTGACTCCACCCACCTGTCCTGACATGCAGCTATTGGGTCACACTAACCATTGCACTGTATAATGTTTCAAAAGTAGTAACCCGTATCATACAAACCATTTGGTTTTACTTTCTGAGATGTTACAATTTAAAAAAAAAAAGTTTTTTTCCTTTTTATTTATTTTTATTTTATTTAAGTGTCTGTATACCACTTTTACAATTGAAAATTAATCAAAACAGTTCACAATGTTAAAACATATATAATCTGTGTAAAATAATAAGCATATAACATAGGGGTAAAATAACACAAAAACACAAACTCTGTTACAAAATAGAGAAACGTGCCAGTAGGTAAGGAAGTCAGGATGGGAGACACAGTAATACTTAAGAATCAGTACTAGTAGGGGAATTAAAAGCTTTCTGAAATAAATGTGTTTTTAATGATGTCTTAAATTGTTGTTTAGATGGTATAAGACGGAGAAAGTCTGGCAGTGAATTCCACAGGATAGGGCCCGCTCCAGAGAAGGCTCTATTACACATTATATGTAATTTGGCAAGTCTGACAGATGGTATATCCAAGAGTAATTCCTTAGTATATCCTTAGCAGACAAGTTTTGAATAGTGGCACAAATTACATCACATGGAATGGTGTTGTTGGTTTATACTGTGCAAGTAAGGGTATTTATGCTATTCTGAACATATCTGCTATAATGGGTATTATTTATTTATTTATTTATTTCAAATTTTTATATACCGGCATTCGAGACAGCAGTCACATCATGCTGGTTCACATAAAACAGGGGTGCATAGTAAACATAACTATAACAAAGGTGCTGAAAAGGCAGTTACATATAACAGGGTGATAAGAACTTGGATGAGAAGGAAGAGAAAGGATAGGTTATTAATTTACATATGTAAAACAATAGAATGGATAACCAAGTTGTAGTTGGAGATTAGTTGTCTATGTTGGCGTCCGGGAAGGCTTGTAAGAATATCCAGGTCTTTAGTCTTTTTTATTATAGGGGAGATGTTTAAAGAAGTAAAAAAGTTTCTTCTCTGAAGGCAAGCAGATTCA
This sequence comes from Rhinatrema bivittatum, assembly GCF_901001135.1. Taxonomy (NCBI): domain Eukaryota; kingdom Metazoa; phylum Chordata; class Amphibia; order Gymnophiona; family Rhinatrematidae; genus Rhinatrema; species Rhinatrema bivittatum. The sequence continues at coordinate 123,268,508 of NC_042624.1, read as the reverse complement.
CCAAGTCACTCAAGTGGGTCATGTGACCACATGGCACCAAGCAGACAACTCTCCAGAGCTTTCAGCATTTTCTTGAGACCCCGGGGGGATGTGATGAGACAGTGTGGCGGGAGCTTTCATGGCGATGCCAATGACATTCCGCTATATGTAGGTCTCTTAGAAGCAGGCTCCAAGGGCCCAGGAGAAAATATTAATTCCTTAATAGCGGTTGTCATATAATCTTGTAAAGTTGTTACAGTCCCTAGTTGAGACCTTTTGAGATTAGTGTATCTATCTGGGAGTCCAAATCCATCAATTTATTTGAAACCCCTGATGAAAATATGCATAGATCATTTATAGTTCTTGTTAATGAATTGTCAACCCTGCTCACTATCCTCCAATTGTTAAGAGTAATATCTTCTGGTTCTGAAATTACAGCATTCTCAGTTCTTGATCCAACAGGAATAAGAGTAACACAGGTTCTGGGACTGAAACATAAGACTGAAAGTTCCTTAAAGCTGACTCCATATGACTCTTACTTGCCTTCTAATAAAACAGGGGAAGGTGTTCTCACAGTTTCAAGAGGAACTGCTGGCCTGATTCCAAATCCAATAGTAACAGCAGGCGAATCCATATCACCTACTGAAGTCAACGCCTCAATTCCCTGACTAAGAGAAGGCACTGGTGGCAACAGATAATTGGACTTGAGTGCTGAGGAAGTGGACATCTTAACTTTCTCTGCAGTATTGAGTAGGACCTGGCCATATTTATTTATTTATCGAGTTTTATATATCGTCGTTCGGTTTTGCCATCACAAAAGTTTACAAAGATTCGAAGTTTAACAGAGTGTTCAAAAGAATCGTGCGAGTGTTAACATAGTTATCGTGGGCGTTATAAACGTAGTTCGGATATCAAGCTATACATGTTATATTAGGTGCTTACATTGGTTCCACATGGTTACATATTGCAGGGAGGGAGGGAAGTAATGAAAAAGTCATTGGGTGTTTTGATAGGCTTTGGTGAACATCCATGTTTTTAGTTCTTTTTTGAAGGCTTTTAAATTTTGCTGTGTTCTAAGTTCAGTTGGGAGGGTGTTCCAAAGTTTGGGACTTCCTAGGGATATGGCTCTTTTCCGAGTTGAGGTAAGTTGTTTGGATCGAGTAGGAGGGATTTTTAAGAGACCTTTGTTAGATGAGCGGTTTGGTGAGTGGAGTTTTATTGATGTACTTAGCCAGTTGGTTTGTTTATCGTATATTATTTTGTGTAATATGGATAGAATTTTGTGGTCAATTCGGTATTTTATTGGTAGCCAGTGTAGTGATATAAGTATTGGTGTAATGTGATTGTGTTGTTTGGTTCCAGTGAGTATTCTGGCGGCTGTATTTTGAAGGATGGTGGTGAGAGGTAAGTTGAATAGCAGGGAGTTGCAGTAGTCCAGGTTGGAGAAGATGAGTAGTTGAAGGGCTGTTCTGAAGTCGATTGGGGAGAGGAAAGGTTTTAGACATCTTAGGGTTATGAGTTTGTGATATCTGTCTTTATGACTATTCATGGGGCCAGTTATGAAAACCTGACTGGCTGGGGGGTCACCAGGACAGGGTTGGGAACCACTGGTCTAGATTATCTGGGACAGAACTTTCCAGACATCTTACTAAGGTGCTACAGTTTTTGCCAGATAAGTCTTTTCAGCTTTTTAATTCATATTATTTTCCTAAATTGAGACGACATGGGTCCAGTTAGGGTGTTTCAGATGTATGTGCCCCTATTGAGAGTCCAGAATTCTCCCAGTTTCTTCATGATGATACTATGACTAAAGCTATCTTTGTGATTTCACTTGTTTCTGAAGCTGATTGAGATTTAATTTTCCAGCAATACTTTAAAATAAAGATTTGCTGTTCTGTGGCTAAAAATTAAATATGGTCCAAGATATTTCTTGTATTATGCAGGCCAAATGGAAGGCCTTTTTACAGTTAAAACAGGTTTTTGTCTTTAGGGACTATATTTTTCCTTATCCCCTGTAAGAGTTTAATAACTTATCAGAGGACTAAGTTTATTTTTTTTGAACCAGTTCATCTGTAGTCTTTTATTGATAAGTTTCAATGATGTTCCTATGTGTATCATTGGTGGGGTGGTATTTTATTTTTAGGTCTTATTTTGATATCTGGTAGTACATGATTCCCCCATGTAATGTGGACTTGATAAGAATTTCTATGTATGTATATCACGTTCTTGTTTGCATGAATTTTCCTTTAATCTTATATAATTTAGTTTTGTATCGTGTGAATGATTTGAAGCTTAATAAAGAATACATTATTAAAAAAAAAAAAAAAAAATTCCTGTCTGAAGTTGGGCAGAATAAGCTGAAATTGACCACAGATAAGAGCAAGTTGGTTCTCTGTGGCCAAGTAGTAACAAATTCAGCCCCAGAAGTGGGAGATGTGACCATACAGTGCACTCAAAGCTCAGAAAGATCTAGAAGCATTCCCGTGCAGGCACTTCCAGGTAAATCTCCTCAGTTAATGTTTGCTGCAAGGCAAAAGGATAGTTTTGTGTGCTCTTGGTTGGCTGCTTGCTATGTTCTAGATTTTCTCTGATTTGTATTTTTTTCAGTGTTTTCCATTTTTATTTCTTTACAGCTCCTTTATTCTTTTTAAAGTTTAGAATTAGATTTTTTTTTCTTTTTGATTTCAGTGCTGTCAGAGAAAAGTTCAAAATTGGGGGAAAAGATCCTTCAATTTAAGTGCAAAATGCAGACACAAGATATTGGACACAACTTGGATATTAAGAAATCTTTCTCTGCTGCTTAGGTTTCTTGCACAATATTGCTAACTGCACAGCATATGGGAAGAATGTCATAAATTGCCAAGGGTCCATCAAGCACAGCATCCTGTTTCCAACAGAGGCCAAACCAGGCCACAAGAACCTGGCAATTACCCAAACACTAAGAAGATCCCATGCTACTGATGCAATTAATAGCAGTGGCTATTCCCTAAGTAAACTTGATTAATAGCCGTTAATGGACTTCTCCTCCAAGAACTTATCCAAACCTTTTTTGAACCCAGCTACTCTAACTGCACTAACCAGATCTTCTGGCAACAAATTCCAGAGCTTTATTGTGCGTCGAGTGAAAAAGAATTTTCTCTGATTAGTCTTAAATGTGCTACTTGCTAACTTCATGGAATGCCCCCTAGTCCTTCTATTATCTGAAAGTGTAAATAACCGAGTCACATCTACCCGTTCAAGACCTCTCATGATTTTAAACACCTCTATCATATCCCCCCTCAGCCGTCTCTTCTCCAAGCTGAACAGCCCTAACCTCTTCAGCCTTTCCTCATAGGGGAGCAGTTCCATCCCCTTTATCATTTTGGTTGCCCTTCTCTGTATCTTCTCCATCACAACTATATCTTTTTTGAGATGCGGCGACCAGAATTGTACACAGTATTCAAGGTGCGGTCTCACCATGGAGCGATATAGAGGCATTATGACATTTTCCGTTTTATTAACATTCCCTTCCTAATAATTCCTAACATTGTTTGCTTTTTGTAAATATATTGAAAAGCCCCGGTCCAAGTACAGATCCCTGAGGCACTCCACTGTTTACCCTTTTCCACTGAGAAAATTGACCATTTAATCCTACTGTTTCCTGTCTTTAACCAGTTTGTAATCCACGAAAGGACATCGCCTCCTATCCCATGACTTTTTAGTTTTCGTAGAAGCCTCTCATGCAGGACTTTGTCAAACGCCTTCTGAAAATCCAAATACACTACATCTACCGGTTCACCTTTATCCACATGTTTATTAACCCCTTCAAAAAATGAAGTTAAGATTCGTTTTATTAGGCCATATACACAAACAATACAGTATATAGCCAGTGTTATGAAAGAAATGTTAACCATTTAATAAGCAATGAACAATAAACATTTATCCCTTAAATACCCCCAAGTTCACTGAACTAAATAACTTGAAATAAAGAAGTAATGAGGCACAATAGTGCACTGTGTGATTGCTCCTTTCATGTATTGCATAGCAAGTTAAAATTATCTGCTATATCGATATCTCCATCTAGCTAAGGAGCAATAAACTATAGGAGGACTCTCCACCCACTATTGCATACTGATAAACATAAAAAATCATTGTGCATCAAACTCTTGACTCTGTGATGAAAATATTGTAATTTGAGTCCCAAATTTCAAATGTCATTTTCTTCTTTTTAGGTACATTTTTATGCTTTTTATTTATTTATTTATGTATAACTATTATGCATTTCAAATAGAATACAAGATATCTTTAAAGATAAAATCTAAAATTAATCAAAATACTATTATAAATCACAAATTAAAGAGAAATAAACAGGCTTGTTTGGTCATGCATTCTATTTTTGGGGACAGGCCATGTAGCTGCATAAATATCCTCTAGTTAGCTTACTTTCGGGTTGGGTATTTAAATCCTCTTCTCTTTTTGAGGATTAGAAATAAGAATTGGACATGTCCATTGTTCTTGACAGTTTGCTTCTCCATAAGCAACAAATTGTCTCTAGCATTCGTCCACAGCATAATTGAGGGTCCCTCTACACAGATGGCCATCAACACAAGACCATGTTTAGCCAAATCGAGCACTTTGCACAGCCATAACTTGTTAGGTTGATTACCTGGAGGAAGGTATGAGAAATCTTCAAATATAGCAAGGCTGGATGTAAAATGTAACTTTAAGCCTATCACCCCTTCTAAAAATGATACACTCTTCTCCAGAAATGTTGAATTATCATGCATGTCCAGAACATATGGTCTAATGTACCTACATTTGTATTGCATGTAATTACGTCACAATATGAGCTGTTTTTTTTTTGCAAGATGTGCTCATCTTTGTGAAAAATAGAATCTACTTAGAAATTTCTATTGCATTTCTCTCAATTCGATATTGCGTGTGATATTTTAACATGTGCAAAGCATCTAATAAACCTTTGCAATGGTAAATCTAGTTGTAGTCTTATGTCCATGCTACCCAAAAACTTTATAATAAAAATTAGTATCCCACTGCAGCAGTGTTGTATGCAATTGGACTAGTTTACTGAGTTTGGGATTCAACATCAAACAGCTCTGTCAGAGGCTCCCATTTCTTATCCCTAATACATCTACAGAAGCAATGTAATGCCTTGCTTTAGGTAACCCAAAAATGTTTTTGCACTATCCCATACTGATATTATACATGCTGAAAACTAACCACTGCACTAGAAAAATGAATATTTTGAATGCCGTGACCCCATTAAGCACAGTATGTTATTGTCACTGTCACGTTGTACCTCTCTGCAGTGTTTTACCGTTTGGCTTTTGTTTCCCTCCAGGTGCTCCAGACCCCACTGCCGGCGCCAGTGTTAATGATGAAAACTGCTGGCATTTGGATGAGGAACAAGTGAGGGAGCAGGTGAAACTGTTCCTCTCTCAGGGAGGGTATTATGGATTTGGAAAGCAGCTCAACTCTATGTTTGCCAAGGTGAGAGAGGTCTTAACTTCAACAAAGTTTGTGGGCCTCTGTATGAGCCCTGTCAGCCCCAGAAATCTTGCTTTAATTCCAGCCTTGTTGTACAAGACATTTACTGACAGACAATGACTAGAACTGTGGTGGGAAGAATAGATCCTCTTCAAGACATCTGCTCTGCTGCATATGGTCTCAGCCTGACAGATTTTCGTCCTTTCTAGGTAGGACTAATAATGGTGCATAAAACAGTGATAAATAATACTCCATCTTATAGGAGCATCATATCCGGCTTTTGTGCTGCTCTTTAACCAAAAGTATAATCATAGGTCCTATTAGAAGACAGTTGATGGTGTTGGGGAAGGCATGGAAGTGTTGCAAACCAAAATATATTAAGTCAAAATTCTAAATGCATATAAAAAATGTTGACAAATTGGTCAATAGTCTTTACTAGGATCTATGATTATATTTTTGGCTAAAGAGTGGCAGAACAAGTATTAGCCTAAAGTCTGATATGATGGTCCTATAAGACAGAGTATTACTTATTATTTGATACATATACAAAAAAGAAAAAACTGGGAGATTTTCACATTGGTAATGATAATGGTGCCTAATATAAACATAGAATGTCAGGCCATATGGCCTACCAAATCTGCCTATGTTCAAATCTCGATATGATGTCCAACAATGAATATCGGCATAGAAGAACCTTGAATAAATAAATATATGCGCACCTACTTATTGTGCTGTCACAGGTTTTACTCTTTTGTGCCTGAATTGTGCCATTGCTTTGGATTCTGTACCTCTTCTGGAAGTCAAACCACCCTCTCAGTGAAAACGTATTTTCATGCACACCTTTTGGGTTTCACTCTCTGGCCTCTCTTCCTTTTTATTTTCATTCTGTGGGAAATGCTACTTTTTGATACTTTATTGAAGTCTGCTAGATATGTGAATGTTTGTACCATATCTCCCTTTTCCTGGAGGACTACATCTTTGTCTCCTTCACACTCGTCATAAGGCTTATAGTTAGATATAAAGATGGGAAAAATCTGAAATTTTGGAAGAGAATAAACTGGTTGAGAAAAAAGGAAATTTTGATGTATGTGTTTAAAAGTTAGTATCAAAATAGTTGATATACATTTTTTTAGTTCCTTAAAATAATAGTGTAGCTTCAGAAGAATGCTTCTGTAGTTCTGAGTATTCTTAAGATCTGTATGTTTTGGCAAGGAGAGTGGAACAGTGGTCTGGTTTTTCTTTCTACTATTGTGGTTACTAGGGACCCAAGTTCTGTCTTTCTCTGAGGACAAACAGGATGGCAGTTCTCACACACAGACAGGGGCGGATTGGCCTATCGGTGGGCCGGTCGCTCTAGTCACGTGGTCTGCGGCTGTGACAGAGCCACGCTCGGCAGACCACGTGTTATCTCCTGAACAAGCAGTTCAGTCTCCTTGTAAGAGAGGGTAAGTAGGAGCTTGGGCAGGCAGCATTGCGGCTACACCTCTTTGGTGCCATGCCCGGTATCACCTGTTGCCCGTGCACATCTGTACCAGTTCCCTGATGGTTCGACATGTCAATGTCAGGACTGCACCGGGGACCAGGCCTGCCATTGAGCACAATGGCCACCCTTGACACCATCAAGGTGCTGTGGCTGCCCTTGACACCATAGGACCTCTGACTGTGGGTGCCATCAAGCACCATATATGCTGTCGAACGCCCTGGCTGCAGGCGAGAGCCCTTCCATACTGTAGGCATCAGTGGGAGCAGTCATGTGCGTAGATGCCATCAAGCGCCATGGACTGTCAATGCATCGGAGGAACGGACATTAACCCAAGCGTCAAGTGCCATGGGCCTTGATGCAGCAGAGTAGTGGCATTAACCTTGAGCTTCATCGAGGGCCTTAAGACTGACATGTCTGAGTCAGGACTGAGTCAGGTGCTGGGACTACCATTGAGCACCATGGTCACCCTCAACACCATCGAAGCCACCTTCGATACTGTTGAGGTGTGTGGCTGCCCTCAATGCCATTGAGCTCCATGGAGGCCATTGGGCATGTTGCCAGTGATGCCATTTGCAGCTGCTCTTGACTATGTCGAGCACCATCGCCACCAGGGGGCACTGAGATTGCCATTGAGCAACCTCAAGGCTGTCCACTGCTGGGGCGTGGGAGTCCTGAGAGCCCTCGAGTGATAAGTGCTTTGAGCCTTGGATGGTGCTGTCAAACACCAGGTTTGCCATCAAGCTGAGACCCCCTTGAGTGCCGAGGTATCTAGGGTGCACCCTGGTCCAGTGCCCTTGAGGTTGTCGAGCATTCGGGGTTCCGATGAACCCTTTTGCGGTGTCAGGACAGGGCACAGAGGGGCATCGTGGTGTGCCATTGATGGCAAATGGCTGTCAGGTGCTATGGATGCTGATGCTCTCAGGTGCCTTGAGCCACCGTCCAGCACCAAAGGCTCTGGGATTGTAGAGCATCGGGGGATGCCACCAGGTTTTGAGCGCCATTGTGCTCAAAATTGAGCTCCTATTTTACCACTTGTTTAAGTCCTTCTCTTTTTTTCTGTAGCCGCTTGCTACCTCGATGTCCAAGTTCACGCCACCTTGTTTTTTGTAACTTTGCCTCTTGTTCAATGTTAAGTTAATGTTTACCCCTTGTTCCATGTAAACCGGCATGATATGATATGCATCATGAATGCTGGCATAGAAAAGCGTTGAATAAATAAATAAATAGTGCTGATGAGCGCTGTTGAGGCTATTGTCAGCAATGGGCGCTGCGATGGACGCCATTGAGCTCATGAAACTGATGCTCTGTCGCATAGGTGGGCCAAGGGGAACTATAGTTCCCCTTGGCCCACCTATATATATATATCAGTTTCCTGTAAACCGATGTGATATTTCGATCGAATGTCGGTATATAAAAACAAACAAATAAATATCAATGGCGCCGGCCGTCATTGGTTCTTTTGGGCACTGATTCAACATGTTGATGCTGTAGAGCCTCCTCCTTCGAGCACCATAAGCGTTTGCTGCTTCTGCCTCGTGTAATTTAAAATTTCTATTCTGCCTTTTGTCTATCACTTCAAAGTAAATCATAGTGTCTCATTTTTTTATGATTGCTTTTACTTGTCTGCCATGTAGATATAATGGGTTATAAACGTGCAAATTTGTTATAGGGAGCATGTTGCATAACATGGTCGGGTGACATCAAGATTGGGAGCAGGATAGATCAAATTCGGACATTGCTCGAATTATCATAATTTACAAAAAATCAAACCTCTTAATTTAACCGCTTTATACTTTTGAGGTATTTGAATGCCGCTATCATAATCCTTGTCTCTTTTCTCCTCTTCTCTAGAGTACACATTTAGGTCCTTGAGCATCATCTCATACAACCTTCAGTGTAAACTCTATTCCATTTTGGTAGCATTTCTCTGTACCACCTCCAGGCTATCCATATTCTTTTTGGAGGTGAAGTCTCACCAGTGACTTAGACATTTGTCTTCAGATCACAAGACACAATCACCCCAAGGTGTCTGTCCTGCTTCATGCATATCTGTATCACACTCCCCTATCATGAACGGCTTTTTTGGACTCAGTACTCAAATGCATTATTCTGCACTGTGTCTTGAGTGCCAAGTCCTTGACCTCTCTTCAACTTTTCTTAGATTGCTTCTTGTCCTGAGTGCTCCCTCAGAGGTGTTCAGTCTGTTGAAGATCTTAATGTCATCTATAGAACATTTGTCTTCAACATTTCTTACAAAGATATTGAACAGAACTGGCCCAAAGGACAGATCCCTGAGGTGTTCCATTAGTCACCTTCCTTTTCTCAGAGTGAATTCCATTTACCACTACCCTCGGTCATACTCAACTGGTTTCTAATTTTGTCCACCACCTTGGGCCCTACCTCGTGGATGCTCAGTTTATTTTGAGCTTCCAATGTGGGACAATATCAGAAGCTTTGCAGAAATCCTAATAAATCGTATCCAGCACATGGCCTTGATTTAATTCTCTAGTTACCAATCAAAAAAATTAATCACATGTTTCACGCAATCTCCCGCTGGTAAAATCATTCTGCCTCAAACCCTTCGAACTGCTGGATTCAAAATCCATTGTCTTTTCCTTTAATAGCCTCCATTAATTGCCCCCCTTCTCTATTGAGGTAAGACCAATCAGCCTGTAGTTTCCTACATCCTTTTATGAAGAGGAACATCAGCTCTTCTCTATTCCCACAGAACCATTCCTGGCTCCAGAGTTATGTTGAATAGATCTTTCAGCAGCCCCACCAGAACCCATAGTGTTGTTTACTTTTGGTTCTGCATGAAACCTTTTTTCTGTAAATGGTGCATCATCTAGAAGCATCACCTGTCCCTGTGAGCTTATCACACCTGCAATATGTGTGCAGCATCAACCCCTGGAAATATGCATTTTTTTGTTGTGTGCGCTGACAGCCATTGGGAATGCATTTGCCCTACCTGAGCTGTTTCTTCCTTTCCTATGCTAGGTACGTGAGATGCTGCGGATGAGAGATTCCAACGGAGCTAGAATGCTGGCGTTAATCACAGAACAACTTATTGCTGATCCTCGGTTGGCCCTCTGGCGGCAGCAGGGTACGGGCATGACTGATAAATGCAGGCAGCTGTGGGACGAGCTGGGTGAGTTCATTACTTTGCCAGAAAATGTTTATACATGCCCTCACCTGTTGACTTCTGTTAAAGAGTGTTCATCTGTGCCTTTCGCACCCCCACATACTGAACTAGCTCGGCCAGAGCATGCTCAATTTTGCCTCCACCCCATTTTCATTTCTTGACTTTCATCTGCTATAGTGTGCTTTATCCTTGCCTCCACTTCAAGTCACTTCCTCAACTAAGAACATAAGAAATAGCCATGCTGGGTCAGACTAAGGGTCCATTAAGCCCAGCATCCTGTTTCCAACAGAGGCCAATCCAGGCTACAAGTATCTGGCATCCCTCTGCCAGCGGGCTCATCCATGCCTGTCGCTTGTCCTCACCTAGCTCTGTTACTCTCTCCCTCGCCTCCTAATCTTACTTTGTGAGAGAGCTCATCTGGGGCTACACTTCACTCTCACCACCCGACCTTGTTCTGCCCATCTGGGCTTCCATTCAGTTTCTTACTTGCTTCAATTATTGCAGTTGGGTAGGATCCTCAAATGAGCCCCTGCTAGCCAAACTCCCGTCTGCTCAAAATGCTATTGCCTTTCATATGGATAATGTCATGAATGGCGCCAACCTCAGATGTTTTTGCAATGCTATGGAAAAGCTTAGAAAGCTTTTCAGGCATGTGTGGGAATACTTTGTTGCACAGGGACCTTATCTGTTATATTTTTTTCTGCAGTCTATGTCTGTGATTCTGGCAAATCCATTTTGTTCTTGTTTTCATGTAGTGGTCTGGGTCTCCTCAGTACATATTTTTTTCTCCTTTGCTCCTTTAGAACTCTTAGTCAGGTTTTCCAGTAGTTTTATCAGTTTCTTTAGTTTTCGATCAGTAGTACTTAGCCCTGAGTTTACTAAATTCAGACCTTGTGTAAGCAGCTTCTGTTTGCCCTGTTTTTCAGAAAACTTTTGATTTTTCTGCATCTATTTTCTGACTGAGCCACAGAAGCAGGCCAACTGCTTCAAGAGATGCCTGTGCTGTAACAAAGATGTCTCTCATAGATCTTCATACAGCTTGCATTCACTGCTTGGGCATGGGCCACCATATCCCTAGTTTTGACATCTCTCAATGCCAGAGAAAGGTTCCTCTGCATCAAGTTTGGAATCCAGGAGCATCGATGCTGAGCACTGGGCAGAGATGTATAAACGTCTATCCAAGAGCAGGAAGATAGCTACTATCCGCTGTGTCCAGAGATGAGCTCAGCCTTCCAAAAAAGAACTAACCTGAGTGCAAACCACGGTCATCAGTACCCCTCCCCCCCCCCTGGTTATCCAGGAGGATCTGTCCTCACCTTCGGAAGCCCCTCCAGTTTAGATCTTTGCAATCTTTGAGGAGTAGCTGGACCAGAGGAGCCACAAGCTCTTTCCTCAGCACCTCAGATTTGCAGAGCGTCTCTGGCTGATGTCCTGTTCCCATGCTGTCTTCATTCATTTCAAATTCATGCATACTTTCTTCCAGTCTATTACACTTGCCGAGAAAGGTTATGCCCATATGACAAACACCCTTGCCTCCAACCCCTACTATTTTTTTGCCACACTCATCTCTCTTTAAACTGCCTCTGAGACTCTGCCCAGGCTATGGTTGATTTCTTCCATGAAGTGATTGACCAGATTGTCTGTGGCTTCTTTGGCCCCTACCACATTTTCTTCTTTTTCTGAAATCGAGGAGGAGGAACTTGCCCATTTTCTCTCCTCCTCCAAACACATACTACTTTTCCCTCTAACCCCATTCCCGCCCAACTCCTCATTTCTATCTCCCCTGCTATCATCCTCTCTATCTCTCACATCCTCAATCAATCTTTTGCCACTATAACTGTTCTCTCTTCCTTTAAACTTGCTGTGATCACACCACATTGTAAAAATATATTTTTTTTTAATTTGCCATCCTGGGTCAGACCGAAGGTCCATCAAGCCCAATATCCTGTTTCCAATAGTTGCCAATCCAGGTCACAGTACCTGGCAGGATCCCAAGAGGTCGATAGCCCATGCTGCTTAACTCAGGGATAAGAAGTGGATTTCTACACATCCACCTTAATAAATATGGACTTTTCTTTCAAGAATTGTCCAAACCTTTTTTGAATTATGAAGTATGAGAGAAAAAATGTGTGAAAGTATGAGAGAAAAAATGTGTGAAGCTTGCTGGGCAGACTGGATGGGCCATTTGGTCTTCTTCTGCCGTCATTTCTATGTTTCTATGAATTCAACTACACTAACAGCTTTCACCACATCCTCTGGCATCAAATTCCAGAGTTTAATTGTGTTGAGTAAGAAAAATATTTTCTCTTATTTGCCTTAAAATGTATCACCTATCCATCTCTTCTCCAAGCTGAAGAGTCCTAACCTCTTTAGCCTTTCCTCCTAAGGGAATCGTTTCATCCCCTTTATCATTTTGGTTGCCCTTCTCTGTACTTCTTCTAATACTGCTATACCTTTTTTGAAATGCGGTGACCAGAACTGCACATAATACTCCAGATGCAGTTGTACCATAGAATGATAGAGAGGCATTATGATATTCTATGTTTTATTCTCCCTGCCTTTCCTAATAATTCCTATTTGCTTTCTTGGCTGCCACTTCACACTGAGCAGATGATTTCAACATATCCATGTTGACACCTAGATCCTTTTCATGGATGGTGACTAAACTTCCGTTGGAGAACCTTGCATTGTGTCGCTATAATTTGAGTTGCTCTTCCCTACATTAAATGTCATATGCTACTTAGATGCCCAGTGTCCCAGTTTTCCAAGGTTCTCTTGCAATTTCTCACAATCCTCTTGTGATTTAACAACTTTGAATAATTTTGTATCAGCAAATTTGATCACCTCACTTGTCATTCTGTAGGTCATTTATGAATGTGTTAAAAAGCAGTGGTCTTAGTACAAATCCCTGGGGCGCACAACTATTCATCTTTCTCTAAGAGAAAACTGATCATTTAGCTTTACTCTGTTTTCTGGACCCTACTTGCCCTATTAACTATTGTCCTTTCTCTGTGAACAAGCAGAACAAAGTCAGCCATACAAGGGGTGAAAGCCCTTGGTGCCATGTCGAAGTTCACTCTCTATCTCAGAAGCAAAATCTTTGAGCATGTGTAGGATTTCCTGTTTTAGTATCGTCACATGAGCCTCTCAATCCATTTTCATTTGCTCCGTGAACATATATATCATCAGTTTTGATATCAGAATCAGACTCTTCCACTATATCTCCTCCTACCATTACCACAGAATGCCATTCATCTATGCAAAAGCTATGATCGGATTTTGTAGCGAAATAGGCAATCAGTATTCCTTCTAATGCTGATTCATAAACATTAGGAAGTGTTCACATGGCTCTGCCCTCAGACCCTTCACCAAAACCTGAAAAAAGTAAAGACCCACAGAAGATTTATCATATTCAGGTTTTTTTAATTGATATTTTCTTTAAATAAATGTAACAATACAGTTCAAGTCTCCCAGTTCCCCCCCCCCTTCTCCCCCAAACTAATCATGCTGTTCCCTGTACGTACCAGGATCAGTCCAGACGGTGGGTTATGTCCCCCGTCCAGCAGATGGAGTCAGAACAGACTTCGAGGGACGTCACCAGTATAAGCCAGTGCTCCCTCTGCTGGAGCTCAGTATCCCAGTATCTTTCTGACTCCAGCAGATGAGAGTTGGGGGATCCACGGTCTCCCCAGGCTGGTTGGATTCTTTTTCAGGATTTCTCTTTATTTCTTCCTCCAGGTTTTCTTGTCTTGAGCTATTTGAATCAAGTTAAAGTTAAATTCTTTGAAAAAAAAAAAAAAAAAAAAAAAAGGTTTCTTGTTTGGAGGCGTGTCTTCTGCCTTCTCTCTTGCTTCCTTCTTGCGGGGAAGGCACCTCGCAGCCGGCAGACGTTTCTTCCTCTCTCCCCTCCCCCCGGCAGGGGCGGCGCGGGCCGGCCACTTCGCCGCCGTTGGCGGGAACGGCGGCCATTTTGCTTTCGCGGCACCTCGCTGCTGTGGAGGCTGTGACCGAGCGGAGGGATTTTCGGGAGGTCTCACCTCCGAATTTATCCCCGGAGGGGGGCTTGCCCGATCCTGGGCCTTCGGAGGTTCCTCCCTCGGACCCCCCTCCCAGCTTGCCTCGTTTTTTTTTTTTTTTTTTTTTTTTTAATTTGTGAAATTTTTTTTATTGACAATTACACAAGTTACAAAAGCCGTATAAACATAACAGCATGAAAAAACATGTGAAAATGTCACATCTAGAAAACACATCATGAACAAGCCTTGATTGCCAATATACAATTTTGTTAATGTATATTCATCTACCCAACCCCCCCCCTTCTCATGGATTATCCAGAAATGTTCATAAGTCAAAAATGCAGTGTAAATAGAAGATTTCGGTCTATCACGAACGTATAGAACAGAGTACCTTTCAGGGATAAGGAATGAGAGATTAGAAAGGACCCCACTATAAAATATGACAAAGAAGACTACTAGCAGTTCCAGCCATGGGGGCTAATTATTAGTGGCTGCTCTCCACATTACATATGGATTCCAGATTTTTAAAAATTTGTTCAAAGTTTTATGTTTATGGGCTGTGATCTCCCCCAGATTGTAAGTCTGTTTTATTAACTTCTGTATGTCCTGTATGGTTGGAATTTCTGACCCCTTCCAACATTTAGCCAGAGCCCCCCGGGAGACAGTAACAACATATTTAATAAAAATATTTTGACAAACATTTAAATCTGCGTCCTCTTTATTTAGCAACGCCTGGGCAGGTGTAAGAACCACTGTGCGAGCAAGAACCCTGGTAATCCAAACTGATACAGACTCCCAAAATAATTGAAGTTTGGGACAGGCCCACCACAGATGAAAAAATGTACCTACACCTCGGCATTGTTTCCAACACTGGTTGGACGAGGACAATTTGAAACGATGCAATTTATCAGGCGTCCAATACCACCTAAAAAGCATCTTGTAACCATTTTCAATATGGGTGGAAGATATAAGTCCCTTCCCTACAACCTGAGACAGTTGATGCCATGAGTCCAAAGTCCAGGAAACCCCCAGATCCCTTTCCCAGGCCATGACGTGCGATTCCTTAGTCTTAGAGGTTCCCAATAAAATAGCATAGATACGCGTGATATGTTTGCGGGTCTTAGCCGCTTGGTGGCACAGAGCTTCAAACGGGGAAAGACCCAAATTCAGATCTGACAGTTTTAACGTTTGAGTCACAAAATGAACTACTTGCAGATAAAAGTACAGTTCTTTGGAATCCAGAGAATATCTCTCTTGGAGGCGAGTAAATGGTATAATTCCCCCGGGGGCCCAGATTTGAGAAAGGGTAAGAATACCCAGAGACCTCCAGTTGTGGAGACTCCGAGATTGCGCTGCCTGACTAAAGGCTTGGTGATGAAACAAATGAGTATGAGTAAACGTTTGTCTAGGACCCACCAACTTAGATCGCCACTTATTCCATACAGCCAGTGTAGTGCTAACGGTCGCAGGCAAGCTAACCCGCGGATACCACGTCCGGCTATCCTGCCAGAGTAATGCCGATAAAGGTAGTGCACCCATCATTGCTTGTTCTAACTGTACCCAGGGTTTCGTACTATGAGAATTATTCCATTCCACCGCCGCTTTTAAATGAGCCGCCCCATGGTAACCATGTAAGGATGGCATCCCGAGGCCTCCCTGAGACTTGGGGAGGTATAAAATTGTTTTCTTGATCCTGGGGTGTTTCGCCTTCCACAAAAACTTAAGTAATCGACTTTGCCATTTGTCCAAAAGTGTGGTGGGTATCACTATAGGTAAAGTTTGGAACAGATATAAGAGCCGAGGTAAGATATTCATCTTAATTACCGCCAAGCGTCCAAGCCAGGATATATGGTACCTGTCCCACTCCTCCAATTCCTTATAAATTTTGGTAAGCAAGGGAGGATAATTAAGTTGGAAAATATTATTCTCCCCACCTATATAAATCCCCAAATATTTCAGTTTGCCTTTAGCCCACTTAAAGGGATGTGATTGCTTAATTCGTAGAATCTCCGCCGCTGACACATTAACATTTAATAATTCCGACTTTTCCCAGTTAATTTTAAAGCCTGATACCCCACTAAAGGCCGAGATTTCCTCTGACAAAGCTGTTAAAGAATCCCCTGGACTGGTAATGGTAAATAAGATGTCGTCCGCAAAAAGGGACATCTTAGAGGAAAATGATCCCAAACCCAGTCCATGGATGCGCGGATTAGTTCGGACGTGATATGTGAAGGGTTCCAAAAATATGGCGAAGAGCAGCGGTGAGAGAGGACAACCCTGTCGTGTGCCCCTACCAACCAGAAACGGTGCTGAATATCCCCCATTAATCTTTAAACACGCTTGTGGGGCCTCATAAAGCTTCTGAATCCACCTGATGAACTTATCCCCAAAATGAAAGGCTCTCATGGTCTGAAAAAGGAAGGGCCAATGTACATAATCGAATGCCTTCTCAGCGTCTATCGCTAACAGCAGTAAAGGAACCTCCAGGGATCGGGCTAGGCCAATTAAGTCAATTATTTTCCTTACATTATCGGAGGCCATACGGCCTGGTATAAAGCCCGATTGGTCTACGTGGATCAATTGGGGAAGAAAATTATTAAGTCTGTTGGCCAGAATTTTAGCAAGCAACTTCATATCCAAATTAATTAGGGAAATAGGGCGGTATGAACCGCAGAGAGTAGGGTCACGCCCAGGCTTCGCCAAAATAGTTACCCCGGCCAGATTAGCCGATTTTGATAATGAAACAGTTCCCTGCAAGGCATTGAAAAGTCTGACTAAGAGCGGGATCACCAACCCCTCAAATTTTTTGTAGAAGGCTGCTGTTAATCCGTCAAGTCCAGG
This sequence comes from Rhinatrema bivittatum, assembly GCF_901001135.1. Lineage (NCBI taxonomy): Eukaryota > Metazoa > Chordata > Amphibia > Gymnophiona > Rhinatrematidae > Rhinatrema > Rhinatrema bivittatum. Next base: position 123,251,563 of record NC_042624.1, on the reverse strand, counting down.
TGACTTTCCCGTTTTCAAACCATGTATGGCCCATCGTACCTCAGCTGGGGAAATATCACGATCCATAAACTCCTGATTAACCGAGGAAATGGAGGGTAGTCGTAGGTCAGAAAGATACCTCTCTATGTTGGGAAAAGAAATGGAGTGATCAGTGGCATATAATTCCGAGTAAAACCGGATAAACCTCTGTCGGATATCCAAGTTGGAAGTAAGCATCCCCCCACGCTCATCCTTGATTTTAATAATATTATTTTGAACCTGTTGAGCCTTAAGCTTTTTCGCCAACTGCCTCCCCGCTTTATTGCCCCCCTCATAATATAACTGTTTGGTAAGAGTGAGATTATGGGCAATCTTAGCGGACTCTAATTGCTCCAAATGGGCCCTTAAATTATCTATTTCCTCCCTCAGTTGGGCTCCTCCAGTGTTCTGATGTTGAAGGCCCAACTCATGCAATCTCTGTAGGGTATCAGTTTTATCTTGCCCACATCGTTTTTTTAAATAGGAGCCCCTAGCAATAAACTTCCCGCGAAGCACCGCCTTAAGGCAATCCCACAATATCATCGGCGACATCCCCTCTTTATCATTAAAAGTCAGGTACTCTGTGATATCAGATTGTATTTGTTGTACAAAAGTATCATCGGCCAATAAACTCTCATTCAACCTCCAATATTGATGACCCCTATCATAAGTACTGAGGTCAAGTTGGAGCGATATCGGACCGTGATCCGACCATGTGATAGGACCAATGTGAGGTGATTGTACCTGATTAACACAGCTTTTGGAAATCATAAAGCTATCAATCCTCGAATATGATTGGTGTGCCCTAGAATAAAAAGTGTACTCCCGGCGCCTGGGATTCCAACTACGCCACACATCAATCAATTGCCATTGTTTAAGAAATGACCTAAAAGCTTTACGCTCCCGATTATCAGGTGTGGCCGCACTCCCTGAATTATCCAATTGCGGATTGCTAGTGAGATTAAAATCACCACCGATCAAAATGTGACCCTCTGCATGTTGTTCCAATAATCGATTGAGCTCCTGAAAGTACCGTCCCTGACCTGAGTTAGGGGCATACACATTAACCAAAGTAAATTTTTCCCCTCCCAGGACAAGGATGAGAATGATATAACGGCCCTCAGGGTCCTTATAGCAGGCTACTTCCTCGAACATTAGATTTTTGTTAATTAAAATGCCCACCCCTAAATATTTATGACTTAGGGGCCGCGCTACCCAATATTGTGCTGGATACGTCAGATTTCTGAGGAGTGATTCATGTCTACGTTTAAGATGAGTCTCTTGGAGGAATGCAATAGAAACGCTAGCAGCTTGCAGGTCCGAAAAGAGACAATGCCGCTTGTAAGGTGAATTAAGTCCCTTAACATTAAGGGAGTAAAGGGTCAATCGCACCATCATGTATCTATCGATTTGCTATGTCTAGCAACCCCTAGCCCACTACTCACTCCTAGATAACGTGAAAGTCCCTCCCTACCCCACCCAACCTGCATATTCGTACAAATGAAGACCAACATATTTCTGACAACGTTATGTATAACCGAACCCACGAGAAGTTGCCACCCCATCCCCTTCCCATCCCCCTCCCCTCCCCGCTTTACCCTGATCCCTTCAAATTGGGGTACTGATACCCGCCAATTTGACCTGAAAAGAGAGGAATTAGCCATCCCCACGTGACCCAGATACTGATCCAACCAACCTAGTATGATCAATTTGTAATAGACATCTAATTATCCCATAAAAGAGTGTACATATCAACATGAATAATGTAACCATCCTTATTAAAGAAGGGAACCCTTGCTGCAGCCATCCTATCAGGTAACCAGTCAAGATAGAGAAAATGAATCCTGCTAAGTAAGCAGGATAGCTGCCACGTAGCCAAATCAATAAACGTCTCCTGAGACCACTCAGTGTTCACGGTCCAGCGCCCTGATCCGCCGCGGAGGGTACATTCCTTCGCAGTCTCTTATCTCCTCTGTTTACTCTCTGCCACTGCGGGTACACTTCCCTGCGACTGTGGGGCTTGGGTGCCGCCTGTAGTTGTTCAAATCCAGCATATCCGGCCTGATGAATCAGTCGCGCCGCTTCCAGCAAAGTCTTAACCCGGTGAGACTCTCCCTTTAAAGTAAAACGTATCCCAAAAGGGAATAGCCAGCGATACCGTATGTTTTCTGTACGAAGAAAATCCGTCACCGGTTTCAAGTCTTGACGCCTCCGGATAGTGATGGGCGAGAGGTCGGGGAAAACCATGATGGCGTCCCCCTGCCATTGCCATGTGGCCTGTTTCCTGGCTATATTCATAATCTGATCTTTCTTGGAGTAGTCGTGAAAGCAAGCCAGGATATCTTTGGGTTTATTGGCTACACGGGGCCCCAAAACCCTGTGCGCTCGATCAATTTTTATTGTCTCTGCAGGAGCCTCACTAACCGAAGGTGCTGTGGATGCTAGTAGCATATTGCAAATTCGCCGAACTACCTCCTCACAGTTACCATTTTCAGCAGACTCCGGGACTCCTCTGAACCGGATGTTATGTCGCCTCGAGCGATTTTCCAAATCTTCAAGTTTTTCGTTTAAGCGCTCCATCTCGGCTTGTGTATGTGTCTGTTGTTCCCTTACAGTTTTAATATAGTCCGAATTGGCATCCACTCGGGTTTCTAATTCAAAGAGCCGGCGGCCTTGTTCAGCCATCTCACTCCGGAGTTCTTCAATGGATTGCATAATATCTCCTGTTTTAGTAGAAATTTCAGTTTTTAGCTCTGCAAACCATGTTTTCATTTCCGATTTGGTCGGCAGATCGCCAGCGTCAGAGTTTGCCGTTTCCTCCGCGCTATCCAGCTCAGGGGCTGAATCCTCCAGCGCCGCCATTTCCTCCTCACACGCGGTCCTCCCGTCCACCTCCGTTTTCTTATACGAGAATTTTTTAAAGTCAATATGCTTACGTCTCGTGGACATCAGTAGACTCTGGTATAGTCGGCCCGACCGGATAATAAAAATTTGCAAATGCGATGGCGATATTTGGTAGGGATTTAGTCCGTGGTTAGAGGAGCTCTTAAGTCAAGCAACCATCCCGTGGGGTGACGTCACTTCCTCCAGCTTGCCTCGTTTTTCACCTGAGTTTATTCTACTCATGCATAGTGCGTACCTTCAGGGATTGGGGGCTCCCGGGGACCTGGCCCCTCGCCCTCCACCGGCAAAGACTCCTCGGGTGCCTGTGGCCCCTCCTGGGACGCCCCCTGACCTGGTCGGGTCGGTGGCCGGGGCCCCAGCCCCTCTTCCGCGTCCTCGGCCTGCCACGGGAGCGGCGGCACCGATCTCGCCACCCTCACCGGAGCCCGCGGACCCTGCGCTCTCGGAGCTCCCTTCCGAAGGGGATGACCCGCTGGCACTCCGGATTTTCCAGCGGGACGAACTGAATGATCTGATACAGCAGATCCTTTTGGAACTGGATCTTGATCCTCCTCCGGGTCCGCCGCTCCCGGTGGCGCCCGCCGTCACCACATCGGCCAGAAAGGGGGACCCGGTTCTCGCTGCCCTTCGTCCCCGGCCTCGGGCATTTCCCATCCATGAGTCCTTCCTGCAGCTTCTCACCAGGGAGTGGGATACCCCTGAAGCCTCATTTAAAGTCACCCGGGCTATGGAGAAGTTGTACCCGCTCCCAGAAGACTTCTTGGATCTTATCAAGGTTCCCAAGGTGGATTCGGCCGTCTCGGCGGTCACCAAGAGGACGACGATCCCGGTCACGGGCGGCACAGCGCTCCGGGATACTCAGGACCGCAAGTTGGAGGTATTCTTGAAGAAGGTTTTCGAAGTCTCCGCCTTGGGCATGCGGGCTGTCATGTGTACCTCACTGGCTCAGCGGGCCAGTCTCCGGTGGGTGCAACAGTTGCTGACTTCTCAAGCGTTACCACCGGACGAAGCCGCGCAGGCTGACCGCCTGGAGTCCGCGATAGCCTATGGGGCCGATGCCCTCTATGATCTCTTCCGAGTACAGGCGCGTTCCATGGTATCGGTGGTGGCAGCTAGGAGGCTCCTTTGGCTCCGCAACTGGGCGGCGGATGCTTCCTCTAAGTCGAGCTTGGGGTCCTTGCCTTTCCGCGGAAAATTCTTGTTTGGAGATGACTTGGATCAGATTATCAAATCTCTCGGGGAGAATGCTGTTCACCGACTCCCTGAAGACAGACATCGACCCTCCAGGGCTTTTGCGGCTACCCGGACTAGAACCCGAGCGCAGAGGCGCTATAGGTCGTACAGGCAGCCGGGGACCCGGGCTTCCTCCTCCTCCTCCAGACCCCAGACCTGGTCTCGGTCCTTTCGGGGGCGCCGCTCCGCCCGTGACGGCTCCGGACAGGGTCCTCCTCCACCAAAGTCGTCCCAATGATGCCAGATGCCCCCACTCCCCCACGCCCAGGATAGGGGGTCGCCTGGCGGATTTCTACGGGGAGTGGGTAAGGATATCGGCGGACCAGTGGGTTCTGGACACTATAAGGGACGGCTACGCTTTGGAGTTTGCCCGTCCTCCCAGAGACCGGTTCCTCTTCTCCCCCTGTGGCTCGGACCTCAAGCGGGCGGCGATACAGCAGACTCTGGATCGTCTTCAGGGCATAGGAGCCATTGCCCCCGTCCCCTTCGGCGAGGTGGGCTCGGGTCATTATTCTGTCTACTTCGTCGTGCCAAAGAAGGACGGTTCCTTCCGGCCCATTCTCGATCTCAAGGAAGTCAACAGGTCTCTGCGAGTCAGCAGGTTCCGCATGGAGACGCTGCGCTCGGTGATTGCAGCGGTTCATCGAGGGGAATTTCTGGCCTCCTTGGATCTGACGGAGGCCTATTTGCACATTCCCATCCTGCCGGCGCATCGTCGTTTTCTCCGCTTCAAGGTTCTGGGCCAGCACTTCCAGTTCACAGCTCTCCCGTTCGGTCTAGCGACAGCGCCTCGCACCTTCACCAAGATCATGGTTGTCGCCGCGGCTCTCCGCAGGGACGGGATACTTGTCCATCCCTATCTGGACGATTGGCTGATTCGATCGAAGTCCTTTGCCCACGGACACGAGTCGGTGACCAGGGTGGTCCAGGTCCTACAATCCCTGGGATGGGTAGTGAACTTCGCCAAGAGTTCTTTGGTTCCTTCTCAGCGCCTGGACTTCCTGGGTGCCAGCTTCGACACGCTGCAGGGCAAGGTGTTTTTGCGTCCGGACAAGGCTCAGTCGTTGCGGGAGCATGTCTGTCATTTTTCAGCTTTGCAGGAGCCCACTTCCCGGGATTATCTTCAGTTGCTGGGAGTGATGGCGTCCACCATCGATATGGTGCCCTGGGCTTTTGCGCACCTGCGCCCTCTGCAGGCGTCCCTCCTCTCCAGGTGGAAACCGGTGTCCCAGGATTATCAGGTGATCCTTCCTCTCCCCTCTGTCGCCAGGGACAGTCTGGACTGGTGGCTGATACCGACGAATCTGGCTCAGGGTGTCTCTCTCGATGTGCCCACTTGGGTGGTGGTCACTACCGATGCCAGCCTCGTGGGCTGGGGCGCCGTCTGCGACCGCAGCGCAACACAGGGAACGTGGTCCCCGACAGAGGCGACCTGGCCGATCAACCGTCTGGAGACCAGGGCGGTGCGGCTGGCACTACAGCGGTTCCTTCCCCTGGTCCGGAACAGGGAAGTACGAATCCTCTCCGACAATGCCACCACGGTGGCCTATATCAATTGACAGGGAGGCACGAAGAGCAAACATGTCTCCCTGGAGTCGACCCCCCTAATGGAGTGGGCGGAAAGGCATCTAGTCAGGATCGCAGCTTCTCACATCGCCGGAGTGGACAATATCCAGGCGGACTTTCTCAGTCGTCAACAACTGGATCCCGGCAAATGGGAGCTCTCCGCCGAGGCGATGCGGTTGGTGATTCAGCGGTGGGGCGCACCGCATTTCGATCTGATGGCCACGGCCGCCAACGCCAAGGCACCTCGGTTTTTCAGTCGCCGGAGGGAACGAGGCGCGGAGGGGGTGGATGCCCTAGCCCTTCCGTGGCCGACTCGTCGGCTGCTCTACGTTTTTCCTCCGTGGCCCCTGGTGGGCAAAACGCTCCGCAGGATAGAAAATCATCAAGGGCCTGTGGTTCTCGTCGCTCCGGAGTGGCCGCGCAGGCCCTGGTTTGCGGACCTTCTCCAGCTGGCGGTGGACGGCCCGCTTCGGCTCGGTCATCTTCCTCGGCTCCTGCGCCAGGGTCCAGTATATTTCGACCAGGCCGAACTCTTCTGTCTTGCGGCATGGCTTTTGAACGGCGCCGCCTTCGACGCAGGGGCTACCCTGAGGCGGTAGTTTCTACAATGCTGCGGGCCCGGAAGTCTTCTACTTCTGTTGCTTATGTGCGAGTTTGGAGAACGTTCGACGTCTGGTGTTCTTCCAGGGGGATCCGACCCACGGAGGCGTCTGTCCCGTCGATTCTGCAGTTCCTTCAGGATGGTCTGGATAAGGGACTCGCCTATAATTCCCTACGAGTCCAGGTGTCGGCCCTGAGTTCCTTCGTGCGCGCGGATGGCTCTCTTCTCCTGCAACCGGACGTTGCCCGTTTCCTCAAGGGGGTCAGACATGTGCGCCCTCCTGTCCGGGATCCTTGTCCCTCCTGGAGTCTCAACTTGGTGCTTCGAGCCTTGTCCGGGGCACCTTTTGAGCCGATACGTGGGGCAACCCTCAAGGATCTGACTCTAAAGGCGGTCTTCCTTGTGGCCATCTGCTCTGCGCGTCGTGTCTCGGAGCTACAAGTGTTATCTTGCAGGGAGCCTTATCTCAGGTTCACGGATTCCGGAGTCTCCCTGCGCACCGTACCTTCCTTCCTTCCGAAGGTTGTCTCGTCTTTTCACTTGAATCAGACGTGGAACTTCCGTCCTTTGGACCCAGCGAGCCTAGGTCTCTTCGTTTCTTGGATGTCAAGCGCACCTTGCGTCACTATCTGGAGGTGACCAATGATTTCCGGCTCTCAGATCATCTCTTCGTTCTCTGGTCCGGTCCGAAGAAGGGGCGTCAGGCCTCGAAGACAACGATTGCACGATGGCTTAAAGAAGCGATCTCGGCTCCTACATTGGAGCTGGCCGTCTTCCGCCTAGCGGGGTTATCGCTCATTCCACCCGCTCGCAGGCGGCGTCCTGGGCGGAATCTCGCTCCGTCTCCTCCCAGGAGATCTGCCGAGCAGCGACGTGGAAGTCGCTGCATACCTTTTCACGACATTATCGACTGCACCTGGCGTCGTCCTCCATGGGACACTTTGGTGCCCAGGTTCTCCGAGCAGGGCTTTCAGGGGCCCACCCGGTTTAGGGAAGCTTTGGTACATCCCACCGTCTGGACTGATCCTGGTACGTACAGGGAAAAGAAAATTATTCCTTACCTGCTAATTTTCGTTCCTGTAGTACCAAGGATCAGTCCAGACGCCCACCACTCTGGGATCTTTCTGCTTCTGCTCGGTTCTGATGCCTGTCGATATCTTCTATTACCTGCTGTTTGTGCCTTGTTTCTGTGTTGCACAGCTCTCTAGAAGTTGGGTTCTTACCGCTCGTTGGCGGTTCATTGTTATTGCAGTTCAGTGCCTGTCTTTCAGGTATGTTGAGTAACTTGATTCAATCCCTTTCGGGTCCTTTGGGCTTTGCTATACGGGATACTGAGCTCCAGCAGAGGGAGCACTGGCTTATACTGGTGACGTCCCTCGAAGTCTGTTCTGACTCCATCTGCTGGACGGGGGACATAACCCACCGTCTGGACTGATCCTTGGTACTACAGGAACGAAAATTAGCAGGTAAGGAATAATTTTCTTACACATTTTCAAAAAGGATAAGCACTGTTCCAGTTGGACAATATTCAGATGGCGTCACTGCAAACTATATGCTTCAAGCAATCAAATCATAGAGAGGTGATTAAAGAATAGTCCTTGAAAAGGGAACAAGACTTCTGGTTATGGAAGAGAGCTGATCAGAGGTGGGGTGTGTGAACTCCGCGGCTCCTCTTCCCACATATCGCTACGTTTTCCTACCTTTCAGACCCGAGCTGTGTTTTTTAAATGTCTTTCCTGACAGCAGACTTTCACTTGTGACTGTGCCGATCGCATGGGTTTTTCTCAGGTACGGTGAGCTGGGTTATGCGACCTCTGAGTGTGAGAAGCAGGAAAGTGAAGATCAGCGGGGGTTCCAAAATGGTGGTCGCACCTGAGCCCTCAAAAACCTTGGGCGCGATCTCGGCAGGGGTGCTTGCTCAGATTTCAAGCAGCGTTTCTGCTGCCCTGGACAAACATTTGCTTCGAATAGAGGCCTCTGTGGAAGAAATTAAAAACAGCCTAGATGGACAGGCAAAGCGCCTAGACCAGGCAGGGCACCGTATATTGGATCAGGATGACCAGCTCGCTGATGCTAAACAGCAGCTGTTGGAGTTAACTGAGCGTGATGTGGTGCTGACAGGCTGGAAGATCAGGAAAATCGCAGTCGCCAAAATATTAAAATCATTGGGCTCCCAATGATCTGTACGATTTTATTGAAAAGTGGCTGCCTGATCACATGGGTCTAGAATTTTTGGCAGATTAACTGAGATGCAAATGCATGCACCGTATTGGCCCACCACGTGATGAAGATAGCAAGCCCCGACTGGTGATGGCGCGCATTCTGAATTGATCGCATAAAACCCAGCTGATGCTTGCTCTTCAAATGCATCCGAATGTGGAGTTCCAGGGCGACCGGATTCTGCTGTTCAGTGATTTTTCAGCACATGTGGCTGCCTGTTCTGAGCTACACAGAAGGGGAATCCGTTTTTGCTTTATTGTTTCCTGCCATATTACCTGTGCATCACGACAACAACGTGCTCTTTTTCTCTAAATGCATCTGCGTTCCTGGCCACTCTAGATCGTGGTGCGGTGAGCTGAGATGTTGGAGGTGTGCTTTGGACCTCATTCTTTTCCTCCAAGTCTGAGTTTCTTGTTTTCCAGGTACGGCGATACCTCTGGAAGTTTGTCTACAGCGGATGTTGATGCGCTGCCTACGTTGTGGTTTCGGAGGCCTTTCTGGTTCTGATCCAATTGTTCAGAGGAAGGTTCAGCCCTTCTCTGGAAATCCACCGGCAGCCTCCTTTCCGAAGACTCTCTAAACATCGGATTGTTGAACACACTTTAAGCTTACTCAGAGCGCTGCTTGGACTTTATTCGGTTTCGTTTTGCTGCTGTTTTTCTTTTCTTGATTACGTATTTGCTCTTATCTCCTCTAGTTAGCGTTTAATTTTGTCTAATATATTACTCCTGGGGAAATTCTGTGCACAAAAACTTAAAATTCTGCAAACTTTGTATTGGTCAAAATAACCCAATTTACATGGCAGTCTTTAAGTATTTACATTTTAAATTAATACATAATAACATTCCTGCCTTCCTCAACCTGCAATACACAATCTACTTGAAAAGATAACTGTTTGTGAATGAGAATTGCCACAACATGTTTTCTGGAGGTAAAAGAAGAATAAATGCACTGCCCTACCCAGTCCCTCTTCAATTTTGTGTGCTCCGCGTCACATAAATGGGTCTCTTGTAAAAACCACCACCTGAGAGTGTAATCTATGAAACAGAGATAACATTTTAATGGGGAGAGAATCCCATCTGCATTCAGCGATATAATTTTAACCTTCACCATGCTTTCCAATATTGCAGAAATTACTGACAAGGCCCACTAAGGGGCCTAAGAGATGCATTATTTTCACATACCCAGTGTTCAAAGGCTTATTGTGGTATTAACTCAGACTGCATTCGCAGAGCTGGTTGTTCTCAGCTTAGCCGCAGAAAAGGCATTTGATTCGCTTTCATGGGATTACATGTTCTAGGCGCTACAACAATATGGCTTCTCTGGTAGGTTGCTAGGGTGGCTTAAAGTTATGTGTAGTAACCCCAGTGCCTTTGTATTACCATGCGGAGTCCACCAAAGATGTCCTCTTTCACCGCTACTGTTTGTTCTGGCCATAGAAGTTGCAACAAGAGGAGAAATTTAAGGGCATTCCTATTGTAACAAATTGCCATGTTATCCTTTTGTTTGTAGATCATCCTCAGGACAGCGTTCCTGTCATTATACATCTGTTCTGTTAATTTCAACTGATAGCGGGTTTGAAAATCAATTTCTCTAAGTCAGAGGCCTTGGTATTGGATCCTAAATTGATGGAGCAATGGGAAGGTTCTTTCCCTCTTACATGGACCCAAAGAAAAATAAAATCCCTGGGGGTGTGGGTTCCAAGAGATTTAGCTATTTTGTATGAGTTGAACATTTTATTTATTTATTTATTTATTTATTTATTAACTTTTATTTACCGACATTCGTGAAGCACATCATGCCGGTTTACAATGAACTCAGGCGGAAAATACAATAAAACAATAATACAATAATACAATAAAACAATAATAACAATAAAAACCAGAGGAGCAATAATATAAGGGAGGAGAGGGGAAGGAGAGGGGGGGGGGGGGGTAGGGTAAGCAGGGGAGGCGGGACTAGGGGAGGAAGGGAGGGTAGGAGGTAGGGGGAGAAGGAGGGAGGGGATAAGGAGGGGAAGGGGAAAAAGGCAGAAAAATAGATGAAGTAAAGAAACAAAATAGAGGGAACTATGTACAATTGACAATATGTGCAGGAATTGAAAGATGTTGTTACACATACAATCACAGTTGACAGCGTGGCAATCCCTGCCTCTCTCTCTTTTTAGTAGGAGTGCACTTTTTAAGATGGTGATCGTCTCCAAGATCTTATATAAGCTACAGATGTTACCCTGCTGGCTCACAAGTTGCATTCCTCTTTCTTATCCTTCCTTTGGAATGGTAAGAGAGTGCACATAAATCGCTCCAAAGTTGTGGGTGGGCTAGATCTGCCACATTAGCGTTTATATAATGTAGCCTGTTAGCTGCGATTTGTAGGTGAATGGCTTATCAGCAAATAGTCTTGCTGTAAAAGGAGATGGTGGGCTAGTTATCAGCTCCTTGGTCACCACTTTATTTGATTCAGGCCCTGCCTGGGGAGTGACAGAAGCTGGTGTTTCCCAGAATTTTGATAAACCTTGTGTGCTGGCTTGGGGATGGCTGCGCAATAACTGGGGGTTGAGCTTCCGCTTGTGGGCAATGCGTGCTTCCCCCGGGGGAGAAATATGCTTCTAATTTTCAGGGGTAGGCTAAGTTAGGGGTTAAGTTTATCTCACAATTATATGTAGCAAATGCAACAGATGTAGTGTCTTTTTCTTCATTGGATCAAACTTTCCAAATTCCTCCCTGTCAGTTTTTTGCTTATCTCCAAGCCAGGCATTACTTGAATTCTTTGCAGGGGGAGAAGGATTCCTACCTTTGCGGATACTTTACAAGACACTGCACTTCTGAGTAATTCTATAGCGGGATGGCACAAACTGTGTAAAAAGATTCTGCAGCTCCAGTTACTGGAACCTCTTACTAGGCCTTCTGCCTTGGAGGAGCTTATTACAGTGGAATTCCTGACGGGCTGTTTTTAGGGCACTCCATCAATGTAATACTGATATTAGTTTGCAAGAACTGCATTTTAAATGATTACATCATGGTTATTTTGATGATGTGCGGAGACATTGTGTAGGATTGGTACTCACCCCATTATGTACCAAATGTAACCAAGATCAATTGTTACACTGTCTGAAACTGGAGATATTTTGGAAGGAAGTGTTATCTGTGATTAGTAGTTGTACTGGGTTAGTGGTAGCGAAACATGGTACGGTTCTCCTCTCTGGTGTGGTTGAGAGGATGCTTAGTAAGATTACATCGAGGGATAGATTTATCTGCTTAGCTTTGACTGCATGTCTGTGCATTTTGACAGTCTGGGCGGAGAAGTTGTTACCTTCCTCTCGTTCTTGGTTCCAGCATATGGCTCTGGTGATGCAGATGGAGTGGCTGGATGTAAAGCTAGGTAGGAGTAGGTCTGACTCTTACTGTTTGGCGTGGGGAACTTGTTTCTGTCTACTGCCCCCTGATATTCAACAGGGGTTGATGAATATATGATATGTCACTCTCTGGAGGGTTTAGTCGCTGCCTCCCCCCCCTCCCCTCAGCTAAGATGTTACTGCACCATGGCCTTTGGGGTAAATACCTGTTATACACAGAGAGTGGTGTGGTCCTTCTTGTTATATACTTCTACAAGGGGGGTGACACGCAATGTGAGAGGATTAGCCATGCATTTGTCTAGAAGTCTTTTTCCATGTCCTGAATGGGGCGGTTGGGTAAGGGTTGGTTCTAGGGATTCAAGGTTTAGAGAACCTGAGAAGAGGGCCTTAAGTTGGCGTTTTGGTTATTTGGGGTGGTGTGAATGAGTGTGTGAGTATGGTTGGTGTTTTTTGAGATGATGGGGTGGTATTTTTCTAGAGGAAAGAAAATTAGAAAAGAGAAGGGGGATGTTTTTAAATATTACTTCAGCCGAGTAGACCTGAAAAATAAAGAGGCGGCAGTCTCTGCAGATTATCTCTCTTAGTTTTCTGCAAGCATCCAGAAGGTGACATTTACCCTGAAAGTTGTGCACATGGATGATCACCGCTCTCGGACGATCAGTCTCCTTAGGCAGGGGCGCCAAAGCTCTGTGGGCCCGGTCTAACTTAGCCCTGCGCTCTTTAAAGGGGGCATTCAGCAGGGTAGGCAGCAGAGTAGAGAAAAACCCCACAGGGTCTGAGCCTTCCACTCCTTCCGGCACGCCAATGAGGTGGATATTGTTGCGGTGACTCCTGTTTTCAAGATCATCTTGTTTTTCAGACACTGCCCTGTGCCCTCATTCTAAAGCAGCTTCTGTTGCGTCGTGGTGAGGGACATCTTAAGTTCCTTAACCCATTCAGTTAGGGTGTCCAGTCTCACGGTGGTCTCGCCCATGATTGAGACCACTTGAGACACCCTATTCACAACTGACTAATTTAGAGTTCAGGCTAGTGTGAATTTTATCTCCCAGCTGGCTAATGGTGGCCTTCACCGCCTTGGCAATATCTGCCGGGAGCATGGCGTCCGGCATGTCATCGGATGCAGTCTCCTCAGCACAGGCCGCTCAATCCATTGCTGGCTTGCGCCAAGATCTCTTCACCCGGATGGCTTGCTCCCTCCCACATCAACGGCAGGGATTTTTGGCGACTTTAACCGCCATACAAAGAGGACGCAGAGCTGAAATTTTGCAAAAAAGAGCTGTCTAGTAGCTTTAGGGCCGGGAGCTCTGGGGAGTTGTGACCGTCTAGCACAGCAGCATCATGTGAACCCCCCCCCCCCAATAAAAACTTAAAAAAATATATCAGAAGCAGAAAGCCTGTGAGGAAGTTGGTGGGACTGTTCTGCTCAAAGCCTGTATAAATGCTAAATAATCTCTCTTACTCAAATAGTTGCATAAGGAAACACTGAGCTGGAAATCTTATATGATGGAGATGCTCAGTATGGAGTACAGAACAGCTTTGAGGAAGACGTCTAATCCAAAGAGACTTTCAGGAATATTTGGGGGCCATATACTAGGTCTTTACTGAGGGAAGCTCAGTAACTGTTTAGATTTTAGATATGATGGTGGTTATGATCTGCCACTCACTGGTTTCCTTTTTGCTTGTTTCCTTTTTTTTTTCAAAATGCTTTTTATTGAAAGAGAAAGAGAAGCTTAATAACATGACTAAGTCTCTATTATCCCAAGCAGAGAAGAAAAACAAGAGAGCCATCAGGACAAGTATTATAAACATATCGAACCAAAAGGCATCACAGAGAGTACAATAATACAGTGCTGGTATTGAACAATCAAAAACGAATAGTTGCAAATCCCATGGGGTAATTACAGGCAATAGAACCCATCTCTCCAACACAGTTAATAGAACCCATCTCTCCATCTCCATCTCTCCATCACAGGCAATAGAACCCATCTCTCCAACGCATCGTGGAAACAGGTTCTACTCCAGATGCTTCCTCGTTCCAAAGAAGTCAGGGGAATTATGTTCTATCCTAGATCTCAGAAACCTGAATATATTTATAAGAAAAAGGTTCCAAATGAATTCCCTAGGCCCCATTCTACTACATTTAAAGATAAGGGAATGAATGACTTACTACTCTAGATCTCAAGACTGCTTGCATTCACATTCCAATACACACTTCACACAGGAAATATCTAAGATTCTGTCTGGAAGAATACCATTATCAATACAGTCGGACTGGCTGCAGCTCAGAGAGTGTGTACCAAATGTTTTGTAGTAGCAGCATATCTAAAACAAAATATTTTATGGTTTTTCCATATTTGGATGACTAGCTAATATTGAGAAAATCCTACAATGATGCATATCAGTTCAAACATTGCAATACTGAGATTTGTAGTAAATTTTGTGAAGCTCAAATGACTGACACATCAAGAAAAACTTATAGGAGTGCATCTCAATACTCAGGAAAGAAGTGTTTCTAGCAGAACTCAGAGCACACACATTCATAGATCTGGCGTTATCGTTCTGTCATAGCCAGTACACTTGTTAGCATGTTGGGCCATATGACGTTCATGTAACACCTGTAGCATGACTGTACATGAGACATTCTTAATGGCATCTAAAATTACATTAGAATTAACATACATTGGAATCAACATACAGAGCACCTGTCAAACAAGATTCCAACAACAAGATAGCACACTCAGTTCCTTCAGTGGTGCAGTTGTTTTGAATCTGATAGGTGCTCAGTTTCCATCCTCCTCAAGTGCAGAAAAGTTTGACAGATGCATCCAAGCAAAATTGGGGAACTCATCTTGGCACAATATGTTCACAGGGGAAATAGACCACTTCAGAATTCATTCAGCACACCAACCTGTTAAAAACCAAAGCCATATCCAGAGCACTTCATCTTCAAGCAATGGATAACACATTCTGTCATCCAGATAAGAATGGACAATCAAGTGACAATGTTCTGTATGAATAAACAAGAAAGATCAGGTTATAGGTAGCTCTGCAGACAATCTCAAAAAAATTGGATCTGGGCATAAATGAAGAAAATGTACCTGGTATATGTACTACCAGGAAAGAGCAATGTTATAGCAGATACTCTAGCTGCTATCTTCAGCCTCACAAATGGTCTCTCCACCACAGCAATGGAGGAAGCATTCAAGAAATGGGAAGCTCCAACAATAATAGACCTTTTAGCATCTCCTGAAAACCACTGACTCCCTCTTTACTGTTCCAGGAGACCAGTACAAGATTCATTGGCGTCTGATGCATTTTTGATTCCATGGAAAAAAGGGCATATGTATGCATTTCCCCCAATACCCATGATTGTAAAGATGTTACTGAAATACAGGCAAGACGAGAGAAATTATATTAGTGGCCCCCCTTCTTGCCTCGACAGATATTATTCTCTTGATTGAAGAAGATGGAAATAGCTCCCCCTATGCCCCTAGAATATTTCCAAACTTTCTGATTCGATTTGGTGGCTTGATTATTCACCCTATTCTTCAGTACTAGCACAAACAGAATGGAATTTAAAACTTATTAGTGCAGAACATGCCTTTACTGCCTGACATAATAAAGAAAACCAACTACAAAATGACCATGTAATTTCAAGTGGAGATTTTCGATCTGGTTTGTGAAGCACAACAGTAATCCTTTTTCATGTCCTCCATCCATTCTACTACAATATCTTATTGTACTTGGCAAATTCTGATTTGAAGTCAGATTCTATAAGAGTGTATTTGTCGGCGATTGCGGCATATCAGCGATCAAGTCGTTTGCCTATTTTACAGTCTTTAGTTTCAAATTTTATAAAAGGACTATACCACTTGAGACATTCAGTAGATTCCGCAACCACAATGGGATCTAAATCTAGTGTTCTCAGTTAATGAAACTTGTACATGAGTCTCTAGCAACTGTCAACTTAAAATACTTAAATGGAAGACACTCTTCTTAATAGCAGTCACTTCAGCCTGAAGAGCCTGTGAACGTCAAGCACTGGTGCACTATGCCCATTACACCCACATTTTTAAAAAGAGTAGTTTTGAGAATGTATCTGAAGTTACCCAAAGTCGTAACACAATTCCACCTCAGTCTATGGTGCTCCCTGAAATTTTCCCAAAGCCTAATCGTCAACAGTGGAAAAGGTTCTTCATACCTTTGACTGCAGAAGAGCTTTGCCATTTTATTTAAACAGAACAGTCTTTTAGAAAATCATCGCAATTCTTGGTTTTGATGGTTTCAAAAAAGGTCTACCAGTAACAAAGCAAGCACTGTCAAATTGGATCTCTCAATGTATCTCACATAGTTACAACAGGAATTGATCTTCAACAAAAGATTAATGCACACCAGGTGAGAGCTTCAGCAGCAACAATCCGCTTTGATTCAGGATATATGCAAAGCAGCAAGATAGTCAACGATACCCACTTTCACAAAACATTACTGTCTAGATCAAGATTTGTGTAATAGTGACTTTGGAGAAGCAGTTTTAAAGAATTTATTTACATGAAACTTGTTACCCCCCCCCCCCCAACACAGACATCTCCCTTGGTTGCAGATAAAAAATGAGGGAATTATATTATAGCACAATTGCAGCCCTCAGCTAGGGAGTCTCCACATGTGTGGCTGTCTTTGTTTTGCTTGTCTGTGGAGAAAATGTAGATGCTTACCTGTAGATGGGGTTCTCATGAGCAGACAGCCACACAATCTCTCCCACCTCCCCATATAGGTGAAACTAGCTGAAAAAAATGACTGAGACACTCATGCAGTAACTCTAATGTGGGAAATCCTGCTCATGCTCAAAACTGTTGCGCATGAGCTTAGACTTTCCTGCCTTCCTTTTTTATGCAGAGGTCCCTTAGGAGACTGTCAAGCCCTCCTCCAGTTCCTGGCACCCACTTCTCTCTGATATGAAATGAGAAGAAACAATAATGGAATAAGATAAGGTTTTATTATACAAGCATATCACATTCCTTACCCACCCTGTGCGTCTGGTCAGATAATCCTAAACAGGAATCATGACCCCCTATTTATATTACCTGAGTTTCAGTTGTTTCAAAAATCATTATCAATTTAAGTCTTTAGCAGGGTGTATGTCCACTCTATCTTCTCCTCTCAGCATTTACTGTTATCTGTTGCAACCTTCCTGGTTTAAGCTCCTGTACTCACAATTTTATATGCAGTTATCATGAGCCGAGCTTAGCCTGTCATCGTAGGTATCTGGATCATGAGTGGCTGGTGTTTCATTGGTTGGCAGCTCTCATTAGTTAGCTAATTCATAGACACCTGTGTGATTTGCATCCTGTGGTCAGGCCTTCCAGAGATGTGATTAGCTATGACTGAGTTGTCTTATCATGATTGGATCTCTGAATCAGAGGGATGCCCTATAATAGCAGCAGCTTATTGTCAATTGGCTAGGATTCATTTCAGGTCTAAATGGATGGCAAGGCAGTTCAATATCAGATCGTATTTGATCTTCATTGCTTTTTTCCACAACCCTTTTCATCACTCTGTATCCATTGCTAGTGGATGTAGACCTCTGTACAGCAAAGCTTCAGCTTGTGAGCACCTCATGCTGATAACTCACATCCTGCTTTTTTTTTTTTTTTCATGACATTTAAGTCAAATTCAGACTTCTCACTGCTCATTTACTCTTCCCCTGCCACCAGACTTTTCTGCTATGATTTCCTACTTCTGCCAAGGCAGGATATGACCATGACTAGCTAGAAAGAACAGAGAGAGAAAAAGTCATGTTTTAAATTTCTATATAAAATACTGACTGCTACTGACCATTAACACTTTTGTATCCAAACTACTTGAACCTGTCATTTACATCCTTATCTTAACATTTGTTACATCTCAAGCCATTTTGGATCGTTTCCAGTCTTTCACCTTCTACATTCCACAAAACTGCTGTTGCCAAATTCTCTAGTGACCCCTTCGTGGCCCACACCAAGAACATTCATTGTTCATTTCTCAGTCTCCTTGACCCATCCGCTGCTTTTGACATTGTTGACTCCTTGACACTCTGTACTTGATTGGATTTCATGATTCTGCTCTATCTTGGTTTTCTTCTTACCTCTCCTCTGGTTCTTATTTCATTGCTGTTTTTTAGGCTGTCTTTATTTGTTGTTTATTTTTTACTGTATTATTACTGATTAATAAAATGAAGTGAAGTCTCCTGGATCTTATTCTTTTTTCTCTTTACATTTCTTTCATTGGTGCCCTAATTTCTTCCCATGGCTTTCATTACCACTTTTATGTTGAAGACTTCCAGGTTTATCTCTAACCAGATGTTTCATCATGAATCCAGCCTCATATTTCAGGCCACTTATCTGACATCGCTGCCTGAGCGTCCCACTTCCACCTTAAACTTAACATGGCCAAGATGGAACTTCTTCTCAAAGCCTCGTCCCTCTTTTCATGACTCTGGATGGTACTCGTGATCCTTCTGGTTCCCTCAGCCTGTAAATATGTAGTCCTCTTTGATGCCTTTCTCTCTCTTCTTTACACATTTCTAAAATCTTGTTGAAGCATTTTATTTTCTTTATAACAGCAGTTCCCAAACCTTTTCTGGAGGATCCCTTGCCAGTTGGGTTTTCAAGACATCCACAATGAATATGTATAAGGATAAATCTGCATATTATGGATGCTGTAAATTGAAGTGTATTTCATGCACATTCATTGTGGACATCCTAAAACCCCAATTAATGATGGGGGGTCTGAGAACAGGTTTGGGAACACTCCTCTAGGACACTGATAAAATCTGTTACTTTATTTCTGGACATGCTATCAAAACATTCATCTGCTTTATCACCTCCCACTAAGACTGCTGCAATTTGCTCTTTGCTAGTCTCCTGCTGAACTGTCTTGCTCCACTGTAATCTGTTCCAAATTTGGCTGCATGACTTATCATTCTTTAACATCATTATGATCATGAAACCCTGCTTTGCAAGTCACTACATTGGCTCCCCATCTACTTCTATATATGGTCTATTTATGTATTTCGCAATTCTTTTATTCACATCTAAATAGTGTCTAGGGCGGATTACAAATTAATACATCCATAAAAGACACACAGAGAACAATATAATAAAACACACAATCTATCAATTAAAAGCTTCTTTAAAATAATTCTTAACATCCCTCCTAAAAACCTTCAGCCTGTTCTTGAAGTTCCAAAGGAAGCAAAAAAAAATAGGTGGAGTAAATAATTCACACACAAAGCAGCAAAACAAATGGGAATGTGCGAAATAGTGTGACCCGTTCACTTCTTAATAATGAATTGATTAAAAACATCAAAGTCCTTCAAAGAAGTTTAATTGTAGCACAGATGTGATATATAACATATAGTACAGTCCCCTGCCGGGGCCGTGTTTCACCGGAGGAACCAAAACAATATCCTAGTAGACAGAGCAGTTGAAGTGGTGAGTCAGAAATGAAAAGGTAGCTACGTCTCAAATGTCTCAATAAGTATATACTATTTGTATATACTTTTGTAACTATTATTTGTTTCATCTTAGACATTTTATTTTCCCACTTGCTATTGTTTCTCATACCTTTCTTATTTCTCATACCTTTCCTACTGTCAATGTTTTGTTAAACACTTAGTTCCATGTCAAGCCTGTTGCTGAATTATTGCTGTTTTACTGGAAACCGATCAGATGTTCCAAAAGATGAGCGGTATATAAAACCCACTAATAAATAAATACATAAATAATAGAGCTATGTGAAAACGAGCAGACAAATTACTTTTTTTTTATTTTATGCAACAGTTCCTTAAGCTCAAAAAGAGAAACCCCATCAGATGCAGGAGAAAACCTTAAAGGTTTGAAAGCAATGCCGTGACAGGCGTGCATCAAAGAGTAGGAGCTGAATATGAAAAGCCTGCAGCTCTTCATTATGTTTCTTTTCTTTTTCTTTGCACTCTTCCTTGTTACCCTTCTCTACCCCCAGCTCCATATGTCTGGAATATTTTGGAATTCTCTCCTTGCGCTCATATTCCATTGCTCTTTGCACAGTGCACTGACTGCTGATGTGACAGGAGAAATCAATTCCATCCTCCCTAGGGTCTTTTATATTATTTTGGGTTGCCTTCTATATTAGAAATAGAGAAGAAAAATTGGAATAGGAAGTTCCCAACAAAAAAATTGGTTTGCCTGTTGACGGTGGTTTTAGTACTTCATTATCCTTTTTTTTTTTTTTTTTTTTTATTGGAAGGTAATACTTAACTAGGAATTCCTATTGTGTGGCTTTCTTATCCTGCTTGTCCTTGGAGAAAGAAACAGACATTTTGTTCGAGGACAGTAGGCTAAGAAGCTACACAAATCTACCTGTCTTCCCTCAGAGTTGGCTTCTTAAAGCTTTATATAAGACTGACGTGTCCCTGTTGTGATAGTGGCACAACAGGAATCCTGTGCCTGCCCAAAAGGCTTTCTAAGCTTTGCCAGAAACATCTGATATCAGCGCCATCCCACAGCTTTCACAAGAGGGGCTTCTTATCTTGCTGACCAAGGAGAATGCCTTTTGTAGGTGAGCAACTTTGCTGTATCCTCAAGAAACAAACTGGTTGCAATTATATAGAGAGACATTTTGTTGGAAATGTAAATAAAAAAGCATATTTCCAGCTAATTCCTATATACTAATTATAGCAGTCAAATTTGGTTAAATATAATGTTAGCTTTTATGCTGTGCATTCTGTGCATTAACATAATCAGGCTTGTTCTATGCTTGACTGATGAGCTATGGGAAAAGAGATCAGTTAAATGGGGAAGACGAGATTTCTCTTGTTTAACTAGAGCCCAGATGACATGGATCCAGTGACCGGAGCAGAACATGGGTGTGGTTCCCACAGCCAGACTGAACATCACTGTGATATGCTCAGCAGTTAGGGTAGAAGCTGCTACAGAAATTCGGAATGACTCCAGCATGGTCAGTTTCCCCACCCCCATCTAAAGAAAGGTTAGCCACCGTAGGAGTTCTTAACATGTTTGCAGAATGAGTAACTACAGTCCGAGAACCAGATGGGAGATGTTATAGCACAACAACATAGGTAGGTTAAATGAGCAGTAGCAGTCTGAATTGTCCCTCGTGTAAAAAATTGGCACCAACGTTAATTCTGCCTCAAAGAATTGTCAGACATACATTAAATTTAGAACCCTTGCCAGAAGATGTTAAGGAGCAGTCCTCATGCTGTATCAGTCAGGACCCAGAGGCTTTATGTGCTTCCCTTCCAGCTAATGATATAACAATTCATGTCGGTAATAGTTTCGTTTTATGGACACAAAATTTCTCTCCTCGCCTTTCCTTAGAAATCACTTCTCTTCCTAGTTTACAATATTTTGCTGAAATGAGAACCTATTAAGCACCTAATTGAAAGCATAAAAGTTGTATTTATGAGTGGAACGAGGAGGTGGGATTCTGCAGTCACCATTGGTTGTGCTTTTCCGTGGTCTTTGTATTATTCTTGTGATGCTGGTGATTGTGTTGAAGGGGCCTTGTGGGTATGCATTGTGCTGAACCCTCACTGCAAACCGGAAGAGAAGTCCTGCTGGCTGCGACAGCTCCGGAAATGGGGGGACATGGACGTGTGCCCTCTGCAGGATGGGAACTACGGGAATGAGCTGCCAAACATCACCAACGCACTTCCCCAGAGCTCAAACTACAGTCCAGGTGAGCAGCAAGGAGGGGACCCAGATCTCATCAGCCACTCAGATTGCTATATTTCTGCACATCTCAATTCTTTTTTTGTATATTGTGTGAGATAGACAACCAATGTTTCCATTGCTTTAAAGTGGTAAATTCTTTCAACAAAATGTTCTTCAGCTTTAAAAAAAATTACAGACCTGAAGCTTATTTATTGTACTTAGTTTCTTTTGCATGGATAAACAGGATAGTAATCAGTCACACAAGTGGATGACATCATACAAAGGAGCTGAGTCAGAAAAGCTTTCTCAGAGCTCAGAAAAACTGTAGTGGTTTTCTGAGCATGTAACCATCACATCAGTCTCGAGTCTCTTTTCTCCTGCTTGTGCGAAAGGATGCATTTTTGTTCTCTCTTCAGCCACCAGTCACATTTTTTGGTTACTATAATTTTTCTTCTCTTATGGATATATTTTCCTTTTTTTCAATTTTTCTTTTCTGTGAATCTCCCCTTCCCCCTGCCAAAAAATTGTTTTAAAATGTATTCTCTTTTCATCTCTAAATCAAGTTCAACCTTGCTTCAGTTCTGTTCACAATGGTGAACAGCAGACTGGGCATTGAAAGATGTACCTGCTGCTGCTCCTCCAAGATGACCTTATCCAACCAACAAGAACACTGTGTTCACTGTTAGCAGTGTCATATAAAATAGCAAACTGTGCTGCCTGTGGCCAGATGTCACACAATATCAGAAGATATAAAAGCTACACATTAAAAGTTCTCCTTGAACTGAGGGACCATCACCAAAATCAAAAAGGGCAGGGTTCTCTCATGCTAAGCACCGTGACTCAAAGTTTCAGTGCAGGTGCCATTCCCCCTCCAGTAAAGAGAGAAAAGTTGTGCTTTTCAGCAATGGAGCGTTCAGGAGACAGTCTCATTGGTGAGAGTATATCTTTGGTACCATTCATAAATACGGATAAAGCATTCTCTCATCAATAATGTCTTGGCACAAAGACTCAAATAGCGCTGAGCAGACCAAAACATGAGTTAATTAAATCTGCTTTGGACAAACATTCCTGCCAGTCCTAGTTCCAGAGTCAGATAGTACTAGAATTCCTCTAGCCAAACAAGAATATCATCCCTTTGTGAGAAAAATGTGGCTTGACTTCATTAGAAACTCAACCTGTTATTCCCTCATTATTAATCCAGATCAGAAATGATGTGAACTGAATCACAGTCTGAGTCTGTTATCCTTCCTCTAAAGGGAGAGCAGTCTCAGAAGAAACATCTATAGTGTTGTCTGACTCACAGGAGGAATTGCAAACATCATATATTTTTGACATACTATTCTGATGCTAATGAGTCATAGGTCTTCCATGCGACCCCTCTTTACAGCCTCTTAGAAGTTCATATACATACAGGAGAAATCAGAACCAAGGGAAGATATTCAAATATATCCAAGCCCCAAAATAAGTAGTTGATGTTCTAGTTCATAGAGTATTACAGAGTTTCAAAGAAGGTCTACATTTAGTAGCAAAGAAATGAAATCTCAAATACAAAGTTCAACCTTGTTTTGGTCACCAAAAGATACACCTCCCTCTGGGAAAAGATGCCAAATTAATAGTCACCATGGCAAAGAAGGTTTTGCTATGTTAACATGTAGAATAGCTGCTCATCAACTACATATGGTACAGTACATGTTCAACTCACAATCCTGATATGTGCCAGCATGGCATCCCATCTCAGCTTCTACCCTCCCTTCATCCTCTCCTCCCCCGATAAGTCCCTGGGAGATCAGAGCAAGAAGAAAACCAAAGCAGTGTTTTGACAGCTAAAGCAATATTTTATTAGTTTAGAATAAAGACTGCAGCAATCCATATACAGCAAGCAAGTTGGCAACCACATATTCGACACAATAACAATCCTAATTTAAGCTAGTGAAACGCTTAGGGGTGGCTGTGCTGCGACTCATATAAAAACATTCCGCACTTAAGATAGTCAACAACAGAGGGAAGTGACGTCATCTGCACAAGATGGCTGCTTAGATCCTTTCTCCGGCACTCCCCACAGCATTAACTGAAAATTCAGACAGTTCCAGAGGTGCAAAATCTACAATTTTCTCATATCTGAGAAGCATTACTTGCAGGGATCATGTCTACTAGGAAAAAAGCAGTGGATCTCCAGCAATTTTCGTTTGATGCCGGCAGCTCCTGTTTTGCGTCCCTGAATGAATCCACCGGGGGAGAAGGCCTGGATGGCGCAGGGAATAAACAACGCAAGGAGCCAAGGGACTCGGATGATGGAGACGAGCCTATTCTTAAGAGACTTACAACACTGGTTTCAAGATCTGAAAAAAAATATAAAACCCTGTCAGACGAATTCCGAGACACTATCTCTACCCTCCGAACAGATATCAAGGAATTGGGACATCGGGTTGATGACGGAGAGGCTCAAAAGGAGGAACATGACACACGGATTACAACTCTAAAATCAGAAATGGAAAATCTGCAACAACTCCAAGACGAAATGGCACTGAAGCTTGAAGATATTGAAAACCACATGCGGCGCAACAATCTGTGCATCGGGGTATTTATTTATTTATTTATAATTTTTATATACCGACATTCTTACATTAAAATGCAAATCATACCGGTTTACATAAAACAGAAAAAGCAGGAAAAAATATTTCCATAGTCAAATACAGAGAACATTTATAATAAAATTGTTAACAAAGGCATAAGGTAGGAACTTGAAAAAAGGTTACTTAACAGAAAACGTAAAAGAAAAAATAGTAAATGAAGCACAAAGAGTTGATGTCGGGGGAGGGGCATGGTCACACATCGCAGTCACCCATTTCCCCTCACCTCCTGATGATAGTTCCGTTTCTTTTTTTATTATTTTTATTTTATTATTATTCCGGGGTATTCCGGAAGAGCCAGCTTATACTAATACTGCCGAGGTGGTTCAACTTGTATGTCAGGCGCTACTGCAGGCAGCAGCGGTGCAGGCAGCCGGGGAGGTCTCGGAGGTACCTACGGACATCGTCGTGGAGCGGGCGCACAGAGCTTTGGGGGTGACCCAGAGAAATGCCCCGAGAGACATAGTGCTTTGCCTGCACAGCTTTTTGGTAAAAGAGGCTATAATGAAGACAGCTAGGAAACTAGATGCGTTTGAATGGGAGGGCCATGCACTTTTCAATATACAATATTGCGTCGGTGACCTTGAAACAGCACAGGGAGTTTCAGCCAGTCACTGTGTTCCTTCGAAAAGAACATCATCGCTACAGATGGCTGTATCCATGTGGATTAGCTTTCACCATCAAAGGGACAACGTCGGGCGAAAACGCCGGCGGAAGCAGTGTATATTCTTAAAGAAGCGGGCATGGAGATTGCATATACTGCTGCCATGAAAGATTGCGGTGGAACCTGCAAAATGGCAGAGGGTGGGAAAAGGAGGTCGCCGCCTGAAGAGAACCTCAGATTCAGTGGAGCGACGGCTGCTGACGGAGGCTGACAATGGGAAAGAATTTGCTAATACTGAAGGACTCCTGTGAACATACGGGGGTTGTTTCATTCTTGGGTACACTGGCAGAGTGTACAATAACTATTACATTCACACTAACATGGGGTTAATTTATGGATTTCTGCTAGCAGCATACGTAGATATATTTACATGTACTCTTCCAATTCTGGGACCGGAGGGATAGAGCACTGTTTGATTTCTTGGGTGGGGGTGGGGGGGAATGGATGCAGCTTCCTCTCTTAGGGGTCTGCCTCATGAGGGGTGACTGAGTGTTTGAGGGGTGTGGGGGTGGAGGGAATGGTAGGGGAGGGAAGGGGGAGGGTATGACCTCTATAGTTGTGTTAGTATATGAAAGAATGGTGATTGGTATGATCTGGACTGCTGACAGTGTTAGGGGTATATCAAATTATGGCGTCACTTAGGTTTTTATCCCTCAATGTGAAGGGATTAAACTCGCCAATGAAGCGACAACAGTTGTGTAATGAACTTACTAGGTATCACGCTTCTGTGGTTTTTCTTCAAGAGACACATGTAAAGCGGAAACATGAACACCTGTTACGCCCGCATCTCTATCAACATAGATATTATGCTGCCAGCACTCCAGATTGTAGATATAGTGGAGTAGGAATATTGTTTGCTGCTAATCTGGGTGAGAAGGTTATTGAGACGGTGGTAGGTCCTAAGAGCCGCTACCTAATACTAGTGGTAGAGATCCAAAATTGCAAATTTACATTAGTTAATGTGTACTGCCCAAACCAAGATCAGGGAGTATTGACTGAGATTAATCAGAAACTGCATCAAATAGACGGGGGATATTTAGTGATGGGCGGAGATCTTAATTTGGCGCATAAGGTGGGGACAGATACGTCTTCAGGGCAGGGGGTGCAACTCAACGGGATAGGAGGGCCTTTACTTTGCTGCTAAATGAATGGCAACTGATTGATATTTGGCGGTTACGTTACCCCTTCAGCAGGAATTATACATTTTACTCATGGCCACATAACAAGTATTCACGGATTGATTATTTTTAAATTGATAAAGCGCTGAGCAACCACACCAGGAAAGCTGAGATAGCTGGTCGGACCATGCTTCAGTCTGGTGGGAGGTGGATCTGCCTAATGGAGACCAGGGCATGCATTATTGGAAGCTTAATGATAGCTTAATAAAAAATAAAACATACCTCCCCAAACTGCAAACACAAATGGAGGAATACTTAGTATTTAACAGTGCGTCAGTGATGTCACCCGTGACAGTATGGGAGGGATTGAAGGCTACTATGAGAGGTAATTTTATCAGTCTAGGGGCTTTTAACAAATGCCAAAAAGAAATGAGAGAGAAATTAAAGCAAATAACAGAAGTAGAAAAGGAACATAAACGGGGTCAGCTCCCTAATACACTTAGGAAATTAGATGTGCTCCGTCAGCAGCTGGAAGACTTGGATACTGACCGTATAGCACACCAGTTGGATCTAGTGATTCAAATATATTATGAACAGGGTGATAAACCCAGTAAATTACTGGCACATAAATTGAAAGGCCAATCCCATATCCATGTTATCAAAGACAGTAGGGGGGGCATGCATGCTAGATTGCAAGACATTATGGATTGTGTTACGAAATTCTGAGGATTTATACACTATGGATCATGCGCTTACAGAGGAGGATATGACATCGTTTCTGGGTGGAATATCACTGCCAGCTATATCGTCAGACATGGGAAGTACTGGGTTCCCCTATTTCGCTACTTGAAGTTCAAATTGCAATTAAATCTCTGAAACCAGGGAAAGCCCCCGGGCTGGACGGGTACATGCCCCTTTTCTATAAAAAGTTTATGGGGGTCTTAGTGAATCTGCTCAAGGACATGTTTAATGCTTTGACTGAGGGACAGCGATTGCTGCCTAATGGTAGTACGGCGGGAATTACGATCCCCCCAAAGCCGGGAAAAGACGAGATGTTATGTGGGTCGTATCGACCGATCTCATTGATAAGTATAGACCTAAAACTCTTGGCTAAGATCCTAACCACCCACTTGTGTGTGGTAATTATAGATCTGGTGAAGGACAATCAAGCAGGTTTTATGCCAGGGAGGTCCACTTCTGATAATGTCCGTAAGACTCTAAACCTCATGTCGGTAGTGAAATATAGTAAGTCTCCCTCAGTTTTTTTGACCATAGATGCAGAAAAGGCGTTTGATAGTTCACTGGCCTTTTTTGTTCACCGTGATGGAGAAGATGGGCTTGGGAGGGCATTACTTAACATGGGTATCAATTAGATTTTATTAACCATTAGCAATATTCAGTACAAAACATCAAACAGCACGCATGGATGGTTTACATACAATATCATAAGAGGTCTGGGATAAAGTGAAGGCACACAGAGAAGCATCGACAATGAGGTTATACAGTGAGGATAATCAAGGAGTAGTTACAACATTTGTCTATTGCAGTCCAACCGGGGCATATAACGGCTTTTCCATAGTATGGGGGATACATATTTATAATCGAGAAACCTCTAACCATATGATACCAACACCCTGAACACTCTTTAATTATGGTGTGGGTTGGAACCTCGTCTCCATACCTGATAAGGCTGCCAGATTGCTAGGAATTTTGGCTGATTTCGATGTTTTTGTGCGGTCCATTTATATAGTTCCTGCATTGTATCTAATTTCTGAAGGAGCATGGACAGAGTGGGGTTATCACTGTCTTTCCAGTGGGCCGCTATGACACATCGAGCAGCGATAAATATTTGATGCATAAGCAACCATTCAGATCTACTACTGGGGACCGGTGCACTGAGCAACGCCTGAGCAATGTGCTCATAGGTTTACATGGTCCTGGCAGAATTTGTAAGATGTGTAGCATTTTAAGAAAACACGAGTGATCAGACAAAACAGGTCAGGGTTTTTTTGTATTTAGTAGAAATGGTTTTTATTGGTTTCAGTTAGCACATTTACAATGTCCACATTGGGCACTAGAATTCTGCTGTGCCCACCATGCAAAAATGTTATTTTTAATGTGTTTCAAATTAAATTATTATGCATCACAGAATAGCAAAATCGTTCCCTATCCACAGGGGTACCCGGCAGGGGTGTCCGCTCTCACCATTGCTATTTGCACTGAGTGTGGAACCTCTGGCTGAATTGGTCCGTAGTGAACGGGAAATTCATGGGATTCTGTTGGACAAGTCCCAATATAAAATCTCTCTTTATATGCGGACAATATTATTTTTTGCAGATGAGGAATTACACCTTTTACTCTGCCCTATGGTCGGGTCTTTCACTTGGTGAGAACAGGTTTTGTCAACCAGGAAGTAGTCGATCCTTGAATAGGATTTATGGGGAGCAGAGTAAAAGGTGTAATTCCTCATCTGTGGGTTACAATCTCTCCACATATCAGTGAGACCCCACTTAGCTATGAATGACTTGAGAGATTGTGTCTCCTTTTTTGCCCCCATCCCCCCTCCCGTGGAATTATCCATCGGAGGCTGAAGAGTCATATTGAAATCTCCTGCTACCATCCACGTACCCACTTCCTGCTGTGACATCACTTGATCCAGGTGGTCTACAAATGGCCTGATTAGGACATTGGGAGCATATACATTAAGAAGATGATATACTGCATTACCTATTTCAAGTTGCAAGTATATATATCTTTCCTCTACATCCACTAGGTGCTTTTTGACATGGCCTTGTAAATTTCTATGCAGAAGAATACTAACACCTGTGTTATTTATGCATTTTGGAAGCTGGTGCACTAAAACAATGTGGGAATAAGGGCCATGGTAGCAAACGGTCATATTTCTTTATCAGGTGTGTCTCTTGTAGAAAGATAATATCAGCCCCCGACTGTGCTGCGTCTTCTAAGAGCTGACGCTTCCTCGGTTAAAAAGATCCTGTTCAAAAGTTTGCAAACCCTTGAATGTTTGGGCTGATAATATATACTCAAGTTGATACTTGCAAGTTGATATGGCAATAAGGTAGGTATCCACACTGTGCCTTGTTTGATTGTAATTAGTGTCTGTGTATAAATAGTCAATGAGTTTCTTAGCTCTTAAGAAACCCTTGTGCATTTCATCCAGAGCTGCACTGACTTTGGTGGTTACTAACACATGGGGAAAGCAAAAGAACTGTCAAAGGATCTGTGTGCAAAAGTAGTTCAACTTTATAAACCAGGAAAAGGATGTTAAAAAAAAAAAAAATATATATCCAAATATTTGAAAATGCCAGTCAGTAGTGATCAGGAAGTGGAAAATTATGGGTTCTGTTAATTCCAAGCTGCCGTCAGGTAGACCAAGAAAACTTTCAGATACAACTGCCAGGAAAATTTGTCGGGATGCAAAGAAAAACCCACAAGCAACTTCTACTGAAACAAAGTGGTGTGGGTGTTTCAGCTTGACAATAAGGAGATACTTGAACAAAAATGGGCTGTGTGGTAGAACTGCCAGAAAAAAAGCCATTGCTGTACCAATGCCACAAAACAGCCTACTTACAATATGCTTCATAAACATAGTAACATTGAAATGACGACAGAAAAGGACCAAATGGTCCATCCAATCTGCCCAGCAAGCTTCTTATGCATCTTAAGTATTTGCCGTTCCATGCAGGTTTACCCCTATGTTTCTCTTAAGGGTAGCAACTGCAGCTCCATACAGTTATCCCCAAGCTATATGATAACCCATAACAAATTTACTGCTAGCAACATTTTTAGTGGGTAATGAACCGCCTTGAAAAATCAGTGCTTGACTTTCTTTGCTTATGGACTTAGCCATATAAGCAGTTTGGTATTTTTTCCTTATGTCTGCGCATCAGTACCTTCAGACTGTTAAAAAAAATAAATAAATAAAAATCAGGGCTTGTTGTCTCTCAATCCAACTCATCGTTCCCACCACCATGTTGCAATTTGCATCAAAAGTATGAAAATGTATTGGTTAAGGGTAGTAACTGCTGCTCCATGCAGCTTACCTCCATGCTTATCAGTTCCCCATATTGTAAAAGTTGGGGCCCTCAGTGGTTGCTGTCTTAATCCAATTCCCCTTTTCCCGCTGCCTTTGAAGCAGAGAGCAATGATGGAGTAGCATCAAAATTATCAAGGCTTATTGGTTAAGGGTAGTAACAGCCACACCAGCAAGCTACCTCCATGCTTATCAGTTTCCCAGACTGTAAAAGTCAGGGTCCTCCAAATAAAGGATCACTGCTCCCCACTACAGACATGGTCAGCAACTACAGCAGAGCAGCTGTCTACAGCTATTTCTGTAGGAGGAATCAAACCTATCCTTTCCATTGACTTTGTGTCCAGCAGCAGATCAGGCAGCTTGCAGTGAAAGATCACAACCTAGCGCAAACAGCCAAGATCTAATCTCAGTTTTTGGCTACCGTGCTGGCCAAGTCCCCAAAAAAGACTGACATCCTTCTAGTGGAGGAAAGTTTCAACACATCACCATACACATTGGTTTCAGATAATGACAGACCCTAGTGTATTGAAGATTATACAACAGCAGTAATGATTAAATTTAATTTATTGATTAAATTTCAAGGCACTGCCAACACGCAGTCCTCTAAAGTCATTCCATCAATGCAGAGCATATCCTTCAAAAAGAGCTGTCAACCCTCCGTGCAGCAAATGCAGTAGAACCCCAGTGCCACTATTGAAGAGGAATACGAGCTTCTAGTCTAAATACTTCTTCATACTCAAGAAACCTGGGGACCCTTGACCCATTCTGGACTTCAGATCCGAACAAAAAAAAAAAAAAAGGTCAAGATGAACTCTCTAGGTACAATCCTTCCTCACTTGGAAATCAAAGACCAGCTAAGTACTCTGGACCTCAAGGATGCTTATACACACATTTCAATTCACAAGTATCACAGTCCTGGCTACAACATCTTCCTTAATCCATCTTCTTTCTGCTTCCATAAAAGAAATCTGCAAAATGGTTATATGGACTTTTTTCCATACATTCACTGTCAGTTTTTGCCTCAAAACTGCTTTACGTCAAGATAGAATTTTTGGCTGAGCAGTTCTCAAAAGTTTAACTAATTCCTTCAGATCCTGTCAGACAAATCTGATTGACTTTTTTGACTGGGTAACCAAGGAATTGGATCAAGGAAGAGCGCTCGATGTCATCTACTTGGATTTCAGCAAAGCTTTTGATACGGTTCCGCACAGGAGACTGGTGAATAAAACGAGAAGCTTAGGAGTGAGGGCCGAGGTGGTGACCTGGATTGCAAATTGGTTGACGGACAGAAGACAATGTGTGATGGTAAATGGAACTTTCTCTGAAGAGAGAGCGGTTTTAAGTGGTGTACCACAAGGATCGGTTTTGGGACCGGTCCTGTTCAATATCTTTGTGAGCGACATTGCGGACGGGATAGAAGGTAAGGTTTGTCTTTTTGCGGATGACACTAAGATCTGCAACAGAGTGGACATGCCGGAAGGAGTGGAGAGAATGAGACGGGATTTAAGGAAACTGGAAGAGTGGTCGAAGATATGGCAGCTGAGATTCAATGCCAAGAAGTGCAAAGTCATGCATATGGGGAGTGGAAATCCGAATGAACTGTATTCGATGGGGGGGGGGGGGAGGCTGATGTGCACGGAGCAGGAGAGGGACCTTGGGGTGATAGTGTCTAATGATATGAAGTCTGCGAAACAATGTGACAAGGCGATAGCAAAAGCCAGAAGAATGCTGGGCTGCATAGAGAGAGGAATATCGAGTAAGAAAAGGGAAGTGATTATTCCCTTGTACAGGTCCTTGGTGAGGCCTCACCTGGAGTACTGTGTTCAGTTCTGGAGACCGTATCTACAAAGAGACAAAGACAAGATGGAAGCGGTACAGAGAAGGGCAACCAAGAAGGTGGAGGATCTTCATCGGATGACGTACGAGGAGAGATTGAAGAATCTAAATATGTACACCCTGGAGGAAAGGAGGAGCAGGGGTGATATGATTCAGACTTTCAGATACTTGAAAAACTTTAATGATCCAAAGACAACGACAAACCTTTTCAGACGGAAAAAAATCAGCAGAACCAGAGGTCACGAGCTGAGGCTCCGGGGAGGAAGACTAAGAACCAATGTCAGGAAGTATTTCTTCACGGAAAGGGTGGTGGATGCCTGGAATGCCCTTCCGGAGGAAGTGGTGAAGTCTAAAACTGTGAAAGACTTCAAAGGGGCGTGGGATAAACACTGTGGATCCATCAAGTCTAGTGGGCATAAATATAGAGGAGGTGGTAAAACACTGCACGGAGCGGCAGTAGCCACAGAGGCATTCACGGAGCGGGATGCCAGTGGCGAGTAGTTGTTCCACCTTCAGGCAGCAAAATACTGCACGGAGCGGCAGTAGCCACAGAGGCATTCACGGAGCGGGATGCCAGTGGTTTGTGTTCCACCTTCACGGAGCGGAAGGTTGGAGGGCTGCCATCTCCAAAAAAACAAAAAACAAAAAAACAAAAAACAAACAAGCAAAACAGAGGTGGGTAAGAGTATGGGGCAGGAGTGTGGCCGTTTATTGCGGCAGTTGCTACCCCTGATTGAGCTGGATGTTCATTGGGATGCGGATACGGCACTGCTCTCTGCATTGGTGGAGGGGTGGAAGGGAATTGGGGCCGGAGGGTGCTGGAAGCCAATAGTGACGGGGGAGGGGGAGAAAAAAAGGGGTGGGGGGAAGATAAAAATAAATAAATAAATAAAATGGATAAACTGCGTAGCTTGCTGGGCAGACTGGATGGGCCGTTTGGTCTTCTTCTGCCGTCATTTCTATGTTTCTATGTATCTCTTCTCCTTTCCCTCACCCACCCACCTCTGAGTACAGGTTGCATGTTCCATTGCTAATATAAAGACACAAAGAATACTTGGGAGTCCCCACTTGTAAGAATGAACATAAAGCTGCTGACAGATACGTTCTCGCTGTGATTAGCCTTTGAGGAAGAACTCAGCAGAGCTGCAGCAATGTTGATTTTGTTACTTCTCTAATACAAAATAGCACTGTGTGCCTCAAAAGAGAACTTGGGGGGATGCTATGTAAAACATGTCCTTGGAGTTTGCATCTGTTTCCTTGTTTTACTACCCCTGAGTCCTCATTGAGCCTCTCCTCATGCAATCAAAGCACAGCTCATGAATGCAGCAGAAGGGTAGCGAGATCACAGCTACTAGGGAGAAAGGATCTGCTGAGTACAAAGAGTGGTCTATGAAAAAAAAATTATCTTCGTTATTTTCCTCAGAGGGATGTATATAGTGGTATCGAGTGGCAACATACTTTTTCTAGCATGTAGCAGATGGACTCAGGACCAATGGGTATAGTGTGCTCCTGATAGCAGTTGGA
The DNA here is from genome assembly GCF_901001135.1 of Rhinatrema bivittatum. Taxonomy (NCBI): domain Eukaryota; kingdom Metazoa; phylum Chordata; class Amphibia; order Gymnophiona; family Rhinatrematidae; genus Rhinatrema; species Rhinatrema bivittatum. The sequence goes on along the minus strand of NC_042624.1, from coordinate 123,218,151 downwards.
GACGGAGTCAGATTTCAATCTGACGTCAGCCCTAGTACATATACCCCTGCTCTTCAGTCTTTCTCTGATCCATTGCAGTTTGGGACTCTATGCACACTTGTACAGCGTTAGAGTATTCTAATCAAAGAAATCCAAAGCAAATAAATCTTACCTTTACAGACTAGCCCTGCTCTCCTGCGGTGATACCTAAGGGTCCCTCCCCCAGTTCAGAATTCCTGAGGTGATTTCTGCGATCCCTCAGAAGTAGGCCTTGGTCCGGCAGTGGTCCCCGGCGTGGACTTAGCCCCCAACAACGGGTGTGGCTGAGAGGCAGCGGGTGCAACTTCGGGCGCGGCGGTGAAGGTACCTTTCCCTCTCCCCCCACAGCTGGAGACCGCCCGAATTGAGACCGGGAAACGCCGAGACAAGGTAAGGTAGAAAACTTCCTAAAAGTCTCCGGTCTCTGAGGCTCGAAGAGCTGCACAGATCGCCAGCCAGCGTCAGTGCTACCAGGTTGATCAGCCCTATCCGGGCTAGTCCCCGGTCCGATACAAGGGTCCTCCCGCGTGGAGACCCTCAGAGATGGTCGCCATATTGCTCACGTGGTCACAGTCGCCATTTTCGCTTGATCGCCGTCCTGTCCGCCGATTCGATCCGTGCGCACAAAATCACTTGTGCGCACACCGGCGCGCGCATAGGTGCCATGCACACAGACATGCGCACGAGGGCACCGGGCGCACAGCCACATGCTCAACTGTGCCGGGCGCATAAGTAAACCCCGTGTGCATAGCGGCACGCGATTCTTATTGAGCGCGCAACTGACCTACGCGCACAACTTTGGCGCACCCGGAGCGCATAACTAAGCCTCCCGGCGTACACTTGAACGCACAAACCATAGGTTTCTGCAATCCTACACCCACAAACCATGGCACCACCGGACAAGAAGCTCAAGGCTCAGGTCATCTGCCCAGCATGCCACATTAGAGCTGCGCAGCACGAAGAGGCCACGGCCCTGTATCTACAGTGCGAGGAGGCTCTGGGTGAACCAGGTCAAGGTCCTCCCCAGCCAGTACTGGGATCCAGATCCACCGACAGTACACCGGACCTCGCTATCCCCAGCGGGAGCCTCCTTCAAACGGGGCTCCCCAAGGACCCAGCACCTCTCAATTTAGACCCAGCATCTTTCTCCTGGATAGAATTCTTCAAAGGCCTATATACCTTTGCCGCATGCAACCGCCTCCGATGACGCAACCACAGCCTCCCCCAGAGGACCCTAACATCCTGGGACCTTCTAAACCCAGAGAAGTGCCTCTCCCGCCCAAAAGCCTCAACATTGGGGACACTGACACCTTGGGCGAGGATCAAGACTCCATGGAGGAAGGGGAAATCCCTCCAGGAACGGAACCTTACCGAACCATGAGGCGGTTCTTCGGACCTCGTGGAGCACAGCTTGAAAGAGCTCGCTATCCCAGGCACAAGTGCCACAGGGGAACCTAAGACGAACCCCTCCTAGAGGGACTCAGTCAGGCCTCCCGCCATTTCTCTTTGCTGCAAGCCGTCCAACAGCTGATTGACCTGGAATGGGAGGCTCCAGAGGCCACTTTCAAAGGGGGATGGACCCTGGCAGCCATGTACCCCCTGGACCCCGCTGCCAAAGATCTCCTGGCATTCCCCAAAGTGGATGCCATGGTCTGCGCGGTCTCAAAGTGCACTACCATCCCAGTTGCGGGACGAGCGGCAAAATGTCATCCGCAGTAAGCACATATCTTATATGAAGTGAATGATGCTTAAACATCAGATGGTTCCACATACGTTTTCTGCAGATCAGCACAGACCTCTCTTATCAATGCATTGATAAGAGAGGAGACGGATGACATTTTGAATTCCATTGCGAATCTCTCAGTGTTTCAAATTCAAGCCCCTGAGGCAGCCACTGGAATGTGGCGAAACTCGGCCTGAGTCGGGCAATTTTAATTAATACGACTCCACCCAATAAAGATTTGGCAAAGATTATTTTGGGCCTCTATTTCTTTGTTGTTTCCTCACGGCTTTGTTAGATCGCCTGCCTTGCTGTTTTTTTGGGGTATATGTACTAGGGCTGACGTCAGATTGAAATTTGACTCAGTCTCCAACTGCTATCAGGAGCACACTATACCCATTGGTCCTGAGTCCATCTGTCTACACTAAGGAAAACGACATTATCAGGGAAGTAATTTCTCCATTTCTTAGAAAAGTTAAACTGTTCATTCTGATATCCCTGTCCACCATGAACAGGAATTCTAGACAAAGGATGAAAGGTGAGACTTTGTCTCCTACACTATCGTGTAAGTCTCTTATCAACAGGAAGTAGATGTATAGTGTTCAACTGCCACCCTCTCCAGAGGTCTAAACACATGACCTACATTACATTCTCCTAACTTGATGAAACAGAAAAATAATATAGTAGATGATGGTAGGAAAGGGCCAATTGGTCAATCTATTCTGCCCAATTATTTCTGCTGCATTACTAATGATCTGTCCCAACCACACACCACAACCAGTGGTAGAATATTGCTCCTTATCCAAAATAGGTTTTGACCTCATTCTCCTTTGTACTCTACTCTCTTGGGCAAGGTCCTTGGATTCTGCATTGGCATTGCAAGGGCCTCAGAACGGTGCGAGATCAGGGGATGGGGAGAGTCAGGGAGAGCAGCAGTGGATCAGGCATAGGCATGTGAATGCAGCTCACACTGCTCTCCTCATTCTCCTCCTCTTGCAGGCCAATTAGTGCTGGGAGAGGGTGACTTGGTAGGAGGATAGATGAGGGAAAGTAAAAATGAACAGGAGGAGGATGAGATAATGGATAGGTAGATGTGTGTGAGAAAAGAGTTGGATAGGCAGAGGCATATGTGAGAGGAGACTGGTGCTAGTTGGGGTGAGGGAATCCTTCATCCCCTTCCTCTCTTCAATCTCTCCCAGTCCTCCTTTCTTTTCATCTCCTATCTCCCATTCTTTTCTCCCTTTTATGATCCTATCCCTCCCTCCCTCTCTTCCTCTTCTCCAAGGTCCCATCCCCTGTACCAATCACAAAAATCCCCTTCCTAGAACAGAATAAAGTACTCACACCTAAAGTTCAGAAAATGGCTTTATTTCTATAAAGTAAAATCTATTCTTTAATATTCAAATATATGCTTATTTAAATATGCTACAGATCTGCTGCTAAATTTTAGAAACTTTGCCACAGAATTTTCTAACCCTTGCCACAGGAAACTTGGGATTGTGCTCTTGGTTGAGCCTGCAAGCTTGTTTATATTTATCCCCAGCACTCCTCTCTTCCCGTGTCCAACAGCAAAGCTTTGTATTAATCTAAATAGCTACTAATACTAGTGTGGCTGCTGTGGCCTTTCTGAATGGTATTCAGCCACCACCAGCCTGTTGTACCAGTTGGGTCCTCACTAGGGGTATGTAGCCTGAAATGTACATCTGCCTGTATTTCTGCTAGGACTTCGAGTTATTACTGTAGCAGCAGCCTGCCAGACAGACCCAGCTTCTAGTTTAGTTCTGTTGTCAAAGCCAGATCTAAATATTTAGCAGTACTGGCATGAAATTACATTCTTTGAGTCACCATATATGGTGACATTACTAGACCTCAAGACCAAAAAAGGGGGGGAGAGAGATCTTCCTCAGGCCTGTAACCTGATGGCTTAACGGTCATAACTGTAAACTGCATTGGGCCACTCTATGTGGGCCAGTAATGTGGTATAGAAATAGAATAAATAAAATAATTGAGAAAGTCCAGCCCTTTGTTTTTCTTCTGCCTGCAGATTCCTTAGCAAGGCCAAGGAGGACTGTGTTCACGCGTGCTATCGAGGGCTGTGACCTGCACTGGCAGGACAGTCACTTGCAGAGGATCATCAGCAGTGACTTCTACATGTCCCCCTCCTACCACAGAGAAGGAGAGAGCCTCCTGTTTAATTCCCAGGGGCAGCCACTCTGGCTAGGTAAGAAAAAGTGTTGCCTACATGAGTTCTTGCTGCTTTTTTTTTTCTTTCTGTGCCTGCTTTATCCTTCTCTTTTCCTCTGCCCTCTCTCTTACTTCCCTTATATTTTACTTTCTGTCCTTCACCACTAGGCTTGATTAACTAAGCTTTTTTCATGAGGATACAGATTGTGTGATAAAAACCTTAGTAAATGAGTCTCCATGTCTGTTGGTATGCAAGCCCTGATGTTGCCCCAGCATTTTCTTTTAACACTTGGCACCCCCTTAATCCCTAAAATGCTAGAAGAGGAGTACAATCGGATGCCTTCTGACTTCTCAAAACACATGCATGAGCTGCTGGTATCCAGGGCATTCACTGCTAACATACGGGCCGATACAGTAAAGTGCACTCCGATGCAGCGCACTGTTAGCCCAGGTTTGGACACGCGTTTGCAACGTGCTAGCTTTACCCCTTATACAGTAAGGGGTAATAGCGCGTCAAACGCGTGGCCAACCCCCCCCCCCCCCCCCCCGAAACTAATAGCGCCTGCAATATGCAAATGCATGTTGATGGGCCTATTAGTCATTCCCGCGCGATACAGAAAGTAAAATGTGCAGCCAAGCCGCACATTTTACTTAAAAAAAAAATTAACGCCTGCCCAAAGGCAGGCGCTAATTTCGGCCAGCACCAGGGAAGTGTACAACTTAATATCATAGCAATATTAAGTCGGAGGCCCCAAAAATAAAAAAAAATTTTAAATGTGCCCACGGGTCAGAAGACGGATGCTCAATTATGCCGGCATCCGTTTTCTGAATCCGTGGCTGTCAGAGGGCTTGAGAACTGGCGCCGGAAAAATTGAGCATCGGCTGTCAAACCCGCTGACAGCCACTGCTTCTGTCAAAAAGGAGGCGCTAGGGACGTTGGAGTTACCCTCACATAGACCTCTTTGCGTCAATCCACAACCGCAAAGTAGGGAACTTCTGCTCTCTCACTCGCAGCCAACACCTTCAGCCAAAAGATGCTTTCTCCCTCTCGTGCGTCAGTGGTCTCCTTTATGCGTACCCTCCACTTCCACTCATTTCAAAGACTCTCGTGAAATTGCGAAGCGACAAGGGACTAATGATTCTCATAACCCCTCATTGGTCACGCCAGGTCTGGTTTCCAATTCTCCACGACCTATCAGTACACTGGCACATGCCTCTGGGGAAGGACCCGCTTCTGATCACTCAGAAAAGCGGCTGCCTTTGTCACCCTGACCTCCAGGCCCTCTCCCTGACTGCTTGGATGTTGAAAGATTAATACTTCAACCTCTTAACCTTTCAGAGCCGGTTTCTCGTGTCCTAGTAGCTTCACGAAAGCCTTCCACAAGGCAGTCTTATCATTACAAATGGAACAGGTTTACGGTATGGTGTACTTCCATGTCCATCGATCCCTTCACTTGTTCCACACCGAAGTTTCTGGACTGTCTCTGGCATCTGTCAGTCAGGTCTCCAAACTTCTTCTATAAGGGTACATGTCAGTTTGGTAGCCGCCTTCCATAAAGGTGTCGGGGATGTACCTATTTCAGTACAACCCCTTGTAACACGCTTTTTGAAGGGCTTTCTCCACCTTAAACCTCCTCTGCGCTCTCCGGCTCCTCCCTGGGACCTCAACATGGTTTTGGGGCGGCTCATGAAACCTCCATTTGAGCCTCTCCAATCCTGTGATCTCCGCCATCTCACCTGGAAGATGATTTTTCTTTTGGCGATAACATCTGCTCGCAGAGTTAGTGAGTTACAGGCCTTAGTCACCTTTTCCGCCAAGCCTTCCCTTAAGTTCCAATATATCAACATACATCACAGACTCAACCCAATTGGCTAGACTCTCGGTCCAGCCCCAGTATATACATATGTACTCTACCTCTAGTTTTTGCTATCCTTTTACTTCCTGGCTACTCTAGCCCCCAAGTTCAATCTCCCTGTTATATGTAACTGTGCTTCGGCCTTCCTGTTATATGGTTATGTTGTTAATCCCTTAGTTCCATGTAAACCGGTTTGATATGAATCTTGTCATGAAGATCGGTATAGAAAATGTCAAATAAATAAATCTCTCTCGTGGTTCTACTATGGGGAAAAAACTGGCGTTTCAATACGGTCCTATTATGGCTGCCACCCTTTCACGTGCTCATTGGCAATACCGTAACAGTTCTTTGAGATTCATGACTCTTCTGAATATACTCCTGACTTACTCTGGGAGACTTTAAAATCAGTTTTGCGTGGGCGCATTATCAGTTTTGCTTCTCATCGTAAGCGCGAGCGTGCCTATCAGGAGCACTCTCTGGAACTTCGCATAGGGCAGCTAGAGAGCTCTCAAAAACACATCAACTCCTACCATACTTTTCGTGAGTTGGAGTGACACAGGGCCGCTCTTCACGAACTGCAACTCGAAGATGTCGAACGAGTCATTCGGTATTCTCGTCAGATTATGAATTTGGGAATAAGGTCGGGCCTATACTTGTTCGTTTGCTACATCGTCAATCACAAAGGGCCTTGATCTCTGGCATCTGACGACCGTATGGCTCCTTGATGCACTCTACTGAGGGCACTAATGCTCGTTTTAAGGATTTTTTTACACATCTATAATCTGCTGAAAATCAGTCCTCTCCTGCTGATATAGCGGGATATTTAGTCGACCTGACATTGCCTACCTTAACCAGTGTTCAGAAGGAGCGATTAGTGGCTCCCATCTCTACCCTAGAAATTCAGAGTGCTATTTCACGCCTACCTGGCCAGAAGAGTCTGGGCCCAGATGGTTACCCAGTTGAATTTTATAAATGTTTTCTGGAGGACCTTGCAAGCCCATCCGACAATACCGGTAATCTTTCTGATGCCACTATAATTTTACTACCAATGCCGGGGCGTGACCATACTGAACCGGAAGCTTATTGCCCCATTTCATTATTGAATGTAGATTAAAGATCTTAGCGAAGGTACTGCACTTGCGGCTCGAAAGCTGCATGGGCTCTTTGATAGGCCCAGATCAGTCTGGTTTTATTAGCGGTTGTACCTCAGTAAATAACACCCATTGCCTATTCAATATTTTTGCCTTAGCTAAACAAGACAAGATCCCCGGTCTCGTCAACAGTCTGGACGCAGAAAAAGCTTTTGACCGGCTAAGTTGGCCGTTTTTATTTGCAGTGCTAGCTAAAATGAGTTTCCCTGATTTGTTTTGCGGCTGGATTCGAGCTTTATACGAACACCCCTGGGCTAGGGTCCTTACTAATGACCAACTGTTGTATTTTTTTTCCCATATTGAAAGGTCTTTCTCAGCAAGCGCTAAGGTCGCGTAAAAGCCGATACTGTATCGCGGGTCCGTATTACGCGCTTTACTGTATCGGCCCGTTTGTCGGGCTGCGAAACATTGGTGGGAGGAGGATCTTTGCTGTCTGGGCCATCACTACAAGGGTGATAGGTTACTCTCCTTTGCTGAACTTCAGGATGAATTTGATGTAGAAGCCACTACTCAGACTTACTATGATCTTTTAAAGCAAGATCTGGCTTGGAGAGAGTGAGGCGGATGGCATTGGATAGTTCCTACTGCCTTGGAACTTGCCCTTACTAAGGGCTTTATACACCAGAAGATGAGTTCCTATTTATATCATACAATTATTCAGACTTATGTGGACAGAGCCCATTTTGAAGGTGGAATGGCAATGGTGTACTGATCTGGGTCTCACGATTAGCTCGCAGGCTTGGCAGGGAATATGGCACTGGACACACAGGTCATGTCTTTGTGCCAAGAGGGCTGAGTTGATAGTCCGCCTCATCATGCATTCCTATCGCTTTCCACTTTTTTTCTCTTGTTTTTCTGCCACCTCTTCTCCATATTGTTGGCGAGGCTGTGTTCTTCCATAGTCTTATCTTCATGTTTGGGACTGTCCAATTGTATCTATTTTTTTGGGCACGAGTGAGTAGGCTTATTGGGCAGATTGCAAGCTGTGCCTTTTCTGTGACTCCTAGGGATATGGGGTACTCAGAGACTGGATAGATATAAGAAACCGTTGGTTCAAAGCTGCTTGCTTCGCAATAACCTGGAAGTGGACGTCTACCCCTACCTTGGAAGATTGGAGAACTCCGGCCCATTCTACGGCCCTTTTTTGCTGGGCAATAACAAGATCGGGGAAAGAAATTGGAATTTTTGTCGCTCATCCTAAGTATTTAGTTATCACTGGATGTGTCCTTTTCATACTCTGTCATCTGTGTTTTGTCTGTTGCACTGCTCTGTCTTGCTCCCTGTCTGTCTTGACTCTGATTCATAAACAGAGTTGTTTAAAAAATAAATTAAAAAAAAAAATTATATATATATATATATATATATATATATATATATATATATATATATATATATGAGCTTTCAAAACCATTAAAGGAAAGGTCTCACAAACTGGCAAGAATACAAATAAAATCCCTTTCCCTGTGTTTTAGATCTGAGGAATTTTGATAACTCTGTTATGCTTTGTTGAAAGAAATCTAGTGGTGATAGGCAGGTGGCCATTCCCAATACCTTGCAGAAAATGCCACACAGTGTTAGAGATAGTAGTAGGCTCGGGCATCTGGGGCGCAAAGAATATTTGGTGCCCTAAGATAGAAGGCTTGAAAATAGATAAGACATACATTGTAATCTGCGTGTGTGTGTGTGAGTATACAGTATGTACACACATGCAATAGGTTCCCTTGGAACTTCTCCTACACTAGGAAACACTGAAATTAGTTATCCCACTCCTAACAAGTGATCTCAGAAGCATCCATCTATAACTTCTTCTTTGTGCTTCCAAACTCTGTTTTGCAGGCGATCCAGGATGGGGAGAGAACTGAGTTTAGGTCCTACGAGGGGGGAGAAATTGGGGAATTTTTCTGAACCAGATTTTATATTATACAGCTACTTATATTTAATATCATAGTGGAAATTGTATTTGTGGCATTTATTTTAATGGATGGATCGCCCCTCTTTGAGGTCAGAATGTTTTCCTCATTCTGGTTAATTGTTTTGTTGTACTTGTTTTTCTTTGCCTATAATTTATTCATATTATTTCTTTTATCTATTTTTAATCATTGTATTTATTTTGATGATTAATAATAATAAATGCCAGGAGGAGGAAAGATGTGAGTGAGAGAGCAGAAGCAGCGACTGCACTCATCAGGGAGACAGTGCTGCATCCTCCCCTGCAATCCTGGCACATCCCCATCTGCTCCACTCACTACCTGGGCTCTGTTTCTTCTCTGCTGAGAGAGCAGGAGCAGCGACTGCACTCAACAGGGAGACAGCGCTCCTTCCTCCCCTGCAATCCTGGCACATCCCCATCTGCTCCTCTCACTACCTGGGCTCTGTTTCTTCCCTCCTGCCACCTCTTCTGCAGTCTACTTTCCACCCTTTTCACTAATTATTGTCCTTTGTCTATTGAACGTTGTAGAGATACTGGTTACAATTTCAAACTAACTTAGTACTGAATCCCATTTACTAACTTATCCTTTGTTTTTGAAAAATTGAATATCTGATTTTACAATTTGAATTGCCTTTCTTTAGTAACTTCAACATTTATAGTTTTGTCCAATTGAAACTTTGTAGGGGGCAGGAGATGGCTATCTTGCTCCTTAAATACAGATTTTTGGTTTTCATTCTTTGCCTGTCACTTTCAGTACTTGGACAATTAGTCTACAAACGTTTAGCTTCCTATGCAGTCTAGACATTGGTTAGAATTCACACTGAAAGAAGGGGCTGAGATAAGATATTGTAAGTGAGTCCTCTCTCTCTACTTCTGTCGGTGATGAGAATGAAAGGAAATTCATGTCCGAAATCAGGAACCTCTGCTAGATTATTTCCACACTGATCAAATCTCCAGGGTGCATCACAGCAGCACCGGTGCCTAAAGTGAAGTCCAGTATGATTTAAGAGACAATCAGAACAGAGCAGGAAAATGCAGGAAATCTAAAGTATATAAAATAAAGATTGAGAGGTCTGCCCTTCAAAAGGACTTTTTTCCTGCATCTGTTTTACGCACACTTGTATTCTCTTACCAGCATTCTTCTTAGTGGTTAGAGCAGCGGGCTACGAACTGGGAGACCAGGGTTCGAGTCCTGCTGTCGCTCCTTGTGACCTTGGGCAAGTCACTTTACCCTCTACTGTCTCAGGTACAAACTTAGATTGTGAGCCCTCTGGGGATAGGGAAATACCTACAGTACCTGAATGTAATCCACTTTGAAGCGCTGAAAAAAGTGCGAAAAGCGGAATATAAATTAAAAAATATTAAAAAAAAAAAAATGTTCAGGGACAACGGAGGGAGCTAGAAAGGGAGAACATGGGAAAGAAACGTTTATATCAAATTAGTAAAATGAGCATGGTAGCAGATGAGGTCAGCTGTATTAAATAAGATTTTCCCTTTCTTCTCCAGAGCATGTACCCACTGCCTGTGCTCGTGTCGATGCGTTGCGTTCCCATGGTTATCCGAAGGAAGCTCTGCGCTTAGCTGTTGCCATCATCAATACTCTGAGGCTACAGCAGCAAAGACAGATGGAGATGTACAAACAGAAGAAAGGTGCACACAATGCTTCCCCTGATCTTGGCATACATTGGGGTATGGATGCCAAAGACTCCTAAATAGATCTTGCACAAAAGTCCTTTCCTATGTAACATAAACCAGCACTAGGGAGCTGAAACTGACTACATACCATAAACTAAAAGAAAACATCCAAAATGCACCTCCCCCACCCAAATCGATATATTAAAGTCTACAAAGAAACATCTTAAACAATAATAATATCCCAACCAGCTTTCTTTGCCCTTATATATTTTTCACATTCTGCTGTCTAAAAAATGCAAATCAACCTGCATTAAATGAAGAATTTGGTTCCCTGATCTATACAACATATCTTATACCAGTGCCTCCCAGCCTGGGGTCTGTGAGACCATCCCAGAAGAGACACAAGAAAGCTTAGCTGGGGGGGAAAAGAGCAGGCTGCTGCTCTCTGATTTATCTGAACTGCTGCCACAGGTCAGTAGAATAAGAATGGGGCCTACCTACTGCTGCCCCGGACCCTTCACCCCACATTGCTGCAGGTTAGGAGGAGCAGTGACAGCAAATGTCCATCGGCATCCAGCAGGAGCCTCCAACCGCACTGCTGCATGTCCAGCAGAGGTAAGGAAGAAAGGGACCGATTCCAGCCCCACTGCTGCACAGTGAGGATGTGGGGAGGAAGATGGGGGCTGATTGCAGCTGTCAGAACAGTGCGGAAAGTAGAAGAGAGCAAGGTGAGAAGCATTTCCCTCTGGTGTCCTGTGCTCTGCCACGGGCCTGGAGGAGAGGATAGCTGCACCTATACAGTAAGTAGAATGGCTCATGGAAAGAAAGGCAGAGCTAGGACTGGGGAGAAGGAATGAGGCAGGAGTGCAGGAAGAAAAGAATAAAGAGGGAGCCAGGATCCCATGCTTGACTTGGAGAGTAAAAGTAGAAGGCAGTCTATCGGGATAAGACCACCAGAGACTGGAGAAGAGGAGGATAAGATCCTCAGGAATCGGAGATCAAGAGGAGGGATAAAGGATCACCATGGTCCAGGAGGGCAGAAAGGAGAGATGACCACCAGAGATAAAGGAGGAGGGAGGAAGAGACAACAGCCAGTGTGGCTATAACATTAAATAGAAAAGTTATTTAGGAGGAGAACAGAAAGACATGGAGATCTCATAAGCCTTCTTTGAAAAGCAGGCTATTGTTTTGCTTTTTCTAAAGTTTAAATTATTTTGTGATTATTTTCTGTATGTTGTAAGAATCATAAAAGAAAATATAAAAGAAAAACAGGCTAAAAGGGGTCAGTTTTTAGGAAGGGTGATTTTCAAAACTTTTTTATGTTGGTAAACACCTATTTACCTACATAAAAAGGCCATTTGAAAATTCTTACTTGCTGCCACTGGTAAGATCCCAAACAGTAAATTGATCCCAAGCTGCTATTCCATAATTTTTATACCCAGCCTCGCTAACTGCCCTTAACCACATCCACCGGCAATGAATTCCAGAGCTTAATTGTGTATTGAATGAAAAATAATTTTCTCTAACTTGTTTTGAATGTGCTGCTTACTAACTTTGTGGATTGTCCTCTAGACTTTGCATTTTTTTGAAAGCGTAACTGATTTAAGTTTACCCATTCTGTTCCACTCATGATTTTATAGACTTCTATCATATCCAGGGCTGCTTTTACCTAGGGGTAATAGGGGCAGTTGCCCCAGGCTCAGCATTTCAAGGGGCCAGTAGGCTGAAGGCAGGAATACCCATGATGCTGTGGGATAAGGTGCTGGTGGGGTTCCCACTCCCCGAGCCCTGCCAGGCCATTGGCATTCCATGTGCACCCAGCAGCCAAAGAAGAGGCCCTGCTGTGTCGCCAGCATTTCCCCTGCAGCCAGGGGCTGAAGAAGAGGGGAGAGGTCAAGAGTGTATGTGTGTGCATGAGAGAGAATGCCTGTGTGTGTGTGTGTGTGTGAAAGATAGGTTTCCTGTACATACCCGGATCAGTCCAGACCATGGGTTGAGCCTCCTGTCCAGCAGATGGAGACAGACCAAAACTGTAAGGGTATCCCATATCAGGACAGAGCCTACCCTGCATCCCTCCAGTATGCATCTGTCTCCAGCAGATGCAGGCAGCTGAACCTACGGTTCCCCTTCTTACCTTAGTTTTCCCTGCGGGGATCTTCTCTTTTTCTGGACTGGATCAAGCAAGTATTTAATTCTTGGTTATATTTAAAAAAAAAAAAAAAAAAGAATTTTGAAAGATTTCTCCTTTTTTTTCAGAGAGACAGTTCTGTCTCTCTGCTCTGCTGGGAGCCTAGGGGGGGCTTGCCCTCTACTTTTTAAGCCTAGGCTCCTCGTTCCCGGTGACCATTAGGGGTGATACTGGTGTTCCAGTCACTCCCCCTTGGCTAGCTGTCCACTGTTGGGAAAGTGCCTTTTGGCCTGTGAGGGAGAGATTTTCCCCTGAACTTGCTGAGCTGAAAAAAAAAAAAGTAGAGGCATAGTCAGTTTTTCTCTGCACTCCCGTATAATTTAGTAAGCCTCTTAAGTACTGTGGACAGCTCCGGCAGAGTTCAGTCGCTGCCTCCGCTGACCGGCTTCAGCCCTGCACAGCTCAGCTGTTTTTTGTTTTGCAGCGATTTTTTTCTCTCGTGTTGATGCCGCATCCCAGCGCCTGTAAGGCCTGCGGAGAGCCTGCCACGCGGCTCTCCCGTGGTGGCCTCTGTTCCGGGTGCCTACTGGGTGGGGAGGGTCCCTCCTTGGTACCTTTGACTACGGCGACCCGGTGGCCATTTTGGAAGCAGGCTCTAATGCAGAATTGGAGCTGCAAGAGGAAGGTGAGCCCGATTCCTTAGTTTCCCCACCGGTTCTTCAGCCACAGACGGGAACATTGCGCGGAAGGAGTGGATGTGCTGGTCCTTCCCTGGCCTCACGACATTCTTCTGTACGTGTTTCCTCCTTGGCCGTTAGTGGGCAAAGTGCTCAGAAGAATCTAGCTCTATCGGTGCCCCGTCATTCTAGTGGCTCTGGAATGGCCCTGCAGATCTTAGTTTGCGGATCTCGTGAATCTCACCACGGACGGCCCTCTCCGCCTTGGGCATCTTCCCCACCTTCTTTGGCAGAGTCCCGTATTTTTCGATCAGGCGGATTGCTTCTGTCTAGCGGCCTGGCTTTTGAAAGGCAGAGATTGAGAAAGAAGGGATATAAGGAAGAAGTTATATCCACTCTGTTACAGGCCAGGAAGTCAGCTACCTCTCTTGCTTATGTCCAGGTATGGAAGGATTTCGAAAATGCGTGTGTCACTTCGGGCTCTGGTTTTCCAGGTATTCCTTTCTCCAGATCGGCCTCTCCAAGGGTTTGTCTTTCAGTTCCTTGCAAGTGCAAGTCTCCACGCTCGGTCCCTCTTAGGTAACATTGACAGTTACTCAGTGGCGGCTCATCCGGATGTCTTCCGTTTCCTCAATGGGGCCAAGCACTTGAATCCGCCGGTATGAGTTACTTGTCCCTCGTGAAGTCTTAACTTGGTTCTCCGGGTTCTCTGCGAAGCTCCATTTGAACCCCTACGGAGTGCTACTCTTAAAGATTTGATTCTCAAAACTGTCGTCTTGATGTCCATATTGTTCCGCCAGAAGGTCTCAGAGCTCCAAGCTTTGTCGTGCAGGGAACCTTTTCTCCATTTTTCTGATTCAGGAGTATCCCTCAAGACGGTACCCTCTTTCTTGCCAAGGTCGTGTCTTCTTTTCACGTCAATCAGTCAGTAGAACTTCCGGCCTTTTCTTCTACAGACATAGCAAACAAGTCTGGGGGTGATCTGCGGCGCCTGGATGTGAAACTGGTTTTGCTGCGTTACCTTCAGGTTACAAATGAGTTCCGGATCTCGGATCACTGTTTGTCTTGTGGAGTGGCCCAAATAAAGGTAATAAGGCTTCAAAGGCCACTATTGCACGTTGGCTAAAGGAAGCTATTGCGTCGGCTTGCATCTGTAAGGGTTGGTCCGTGCCGGAAGGCTTAAAGGCCCATTCCTTACGTTCTCAAGCCACTTCTTGGACGGAGAGTCAATCGGTCTCTCTGCAGGAAATATGTAGGGCAGCTACTTGGAAGTCCCTGCATACTTTTGCTGGGCATTACCGCCTTGATGTGCAGGCTCCAGTTTTTGGTTATTTCGGGCAGCAGGTTCTTTGAGCAGGACTGTCTCGGTCCCACCCTGTTTAGGGAAGCTTTGGTAAATCCCACGGTCTAGACTGATCCGGGTACGTAAAGGGAAAGGAAAATTTGGTTCTTACCTGCTAATTTTCGTTCCTGTAGTACCACGGATCAGTCCAGACACCCTCCCGTGCTAGGTCTATTATGTCTGCTGGAAGGTGATTTTCTTTACAGGTTTACGATTACCTGAGTTTTCTATTATTTAAGGCACCGAAAGCATCTTTCAATTGGTCACTTGTTCAGTTTATCAGTTTTTTCTTGTTACTTGCTTGATCCTTGGGAAGTTATATCTGCTTTGAAAGTGTTTTATACTGAAGGGATGTAGGGTAGGCTCTGTCCTGATATAGGATACCCTTACAGTTTGGTCTGTCTCCATCTGCTGGACAGGAGGCTCAACCCAAGGTCTGGACTGATCTGTGGTACTATAGGAACGGAAATTAGCAGGTAAGAACCAATTTTCCTTGAGAGTTTGTGCGCCCTCCTTTAATCTATGGCATTCTCAGGGTGAGTGGAATCTAAAATTCTTATCCTTATTTTAATTATTGAATGTGATGCATCCGCTGTTTTGAAATTTATAAGTGGCTGGTAATTTTTTAAGCATTTTTGTTTGTTTGGATGATGATCTATTCATCAGCTGATTTGATGCATTCTTTTTATTGATATGGTTTTATATTTCTTGATTATATTTGATCTTTGCACTGCATACAGAGTCTGACTTCTTGTGATTTCCAGTTCAGTTTTTGTCTGCATGTTTCTATTTATATTTTATGGTCTCTTTATTCAGTATTTGAGAGTCTGTCTGTGTTCTACGTGTGTAACTGAGGTCAGGTTTTTAGTAATTGGCATATGTCAGCTTTGGGAATGTGCATGTCATATTTTTGTATTTTGATCACTACAGGAGGACATGGATTTCTGTTGTTGTTTCTCTAGTATTGTACTGCATGAGTCTGGTTTCTCAAGGTCTGCATGTTCATGCTTCTAGTTTGTGGTTCCTTATTCTATATTAGGTAAGGGTTTTCTGTGTCTGACAAAGGCAAGGGATTCTGCTGCATGTAGTTTCTGTATAGGGATCTATAGTAGACTGACTTGGTCTCCTTTTCCAATTAGAGTGTTAGAACCAAGTGTAATATTTGCAGTGCTCTCTTTTCATAGGTAGGGTTGCTGCTTGGGTTCTGGGACAAGGTACTATTATGTTATGATGGGATTTCTTTATGGCTTCTCAGAGTCTCTCTTTCATGGTTTTGTTAACTTTTCAAAGTGTCTGGCAGTGGAGGGATGGTGTATTGCTGTTACTGAGGTGACAGCATAATTTGAATTTATATTTTGTACAGTGAGTTTGTAATAGGAAATATCCTAGTTCTGCTTTGCACCCATTGTTTGGAGGGGGTAGTGGGAAATATAACTGAAGGGAGAGTGGGACCATAAGGACTGAGGGAATTAGTCCACCTTGCACAGACTGGAAGTGCTCAGTTTTGACAGCAGAAATTATCACAAAATGCAGCTATTTATGTATCAATCTTTTGTAAGTAATCATTCATACATATAAAGCGTTGCTTTAAAATAAATTATGTAACAGTGTAATGTTTCCCTGTTCCTTAAATGGGGGTGGGATCAAGCTGGGAAAAGCACAAGGGGGCCCATGCCACAAAAATTTGCCCAGGGTCCCATAAGTGGTTTAAGGCAGCCCTGATCATATCCCCTTTCAGCTGTTTCATCTCCAAGCTGAACAGCCCTAATCTTGTTAATCTTTCCTCACAGGGGAGCCATTCCATCTCCTTTATCATTTTGGTTACCCTTCTCTATAGTGCAACTATATCTTTTTTTGAGATGTGGTGACCAGAACTGCAAACAATACTCCTCACCATGGAGTGATACAGAGGCATTATGACCTTCTCCACTCCTTTTCTAATAATTCTTAAGATTGTTTGCTTTGTAGACTGCCACCAGCACACTGAGCCAAGGATTTCAAAGTGTATTGTCCACTATAACACCCAGATCATTTTTGTTGGTGGTAACTCCTAATGTAGAACCTAACCGTTTGCCTACAGTGTGGGCTATTTTCTCCCATGTGCATCACTTTGCATTTGACCACAATAAATTTCATCTGCCATTTGAATGCCCAGTTTTGCAAGGTCCTCCTGCAATATTTAACAACTCTAAATAATTGTGTCTTCTGCAGATTTGATTACCTCACTCATTGTTCCCTTTTCCAGATGATTTATAAATATATTTATAACTTTATATAAGCACTGGTCCAAGTACAGATTCCTAAGGCACTCCACTGTTTACCCTTCTCTAGAGAAAACGGACCATTTAGTCCTACTGTCTTTTAACCAGTTGCAGTCCACAATAGGACATTGCCTCCTATCCCTGTGACTTTTAATTTTCTCAGGAGTTTCTCGTGTGACATTTGTCAAACGCCTTTTGAAAATCCAAATACACTAAATCTACTGCTCACCTTTATCCACAGATAAATATTAACCCCTTCAAAAACATATAGCAGCTTAGTGAGGTCAGATTTCCCTTGTGTAAATCCATGGCTGGCTGTGTCCCATTAAACCATGCCTTTCTATATGTTCTGCAATTTTATTATTTAGAATAGTTTCCACAATTTTTCACCGGTCTCTAGTTTCCTGGATCACCTCTGGAGCCCTTTTTAAAGATCGGGACCACCCTCTGATCTTCAGGTAAAATGGGTGGTTTTAATGATAAGTACCAAATTACTGCAGTTTCATGTTTGAGTTTAGAAGTTAGGAGTGTATGCCATCTGATCTGGGCAATTTGCTACTCTTTTTAGTTTGTCAATCTGCCTTATTACATCTTCCACCTTCATTGTGATTTGTTTCAGTTTTTCTGAATCATCACCACTGAATACAGTTTCTGGCACGGGTATCTCCCTAAACACCTTTCAGTAAACACTGAAGCAAATAATTTATTTAGTCTTTCCATGATGGCCTTATTTTCCCTAAGTATCCCTCGATCAACTAATAGTCCATCTGTTGTGTAGATTAGTGAATCCTGCTTTAATGCATTTGATTTGTATTTTTAGCTGGCCAAATGTGAACAAGTACTGGGATATGAAGACTTTTACAAAGCATTGAAATTAACAAACAAACCCCCAATTGATGCATTACATAATACAAAAAAACATATTAAAATTAAATCCTAAACATTCCCCATACTAATCCCAACCAGCTTTCCCTGTTCTAGCCAGTTGTTTATAGCTAACAAATCAAATGGAGAAGGCCAACCATGCCAAAGCCCACCCCAGTAAACACATAGACCAAACCCAGTCTCTTCCAATTTGCTCCCTAAGGAGCCCCAGAGTTCCTGCCATCCTTTGGTTTATATTACAGGAAGGGATTGTGTGATAACTTGTGAATAGAGTGTTCTGAATCTCATGATCTTTTCCTGTAATAAATATCCAGTCTTTGGTTCTTATAAATATCCATTTGCATTTAGTATTTAAAGTCCCATATAATTATTTTCTTTCTATGCCTTTTAGAGCTCCTGCAGCGAAGTGTGACAAGTGTGATGAATTTGGAAGGCTGGGTGGGTCACCCTCTGGATCCCATTGGATGCTTGTTTCTCACCCTGACCGAAGCATGTCACTTAGAAGAGGAGAGCTCCCTGGAGGGTGCAGGTGCGAGTGGGTCCCTATGGTTTGAGCCTGCTGATTTTTTTCCTCATTTTGCCTGTCTTGGAGCAGAGCAACAGTTATTACATCTTCAATCTTAGGTTCTTTCTTATTGGTCTCCTCATACTCAAGATTATGTGTCATCTTTCTTTCTTATCCTGCTGCACCAGGTTATGTTGGGTTATGTTTCCCTTCCAGCAGATGGAGGCAGATTACATGACTTTTCTGTGACATCACTATTTATGTTTTGCAGGACAGTTAAAGCCAATATTCCCTGCTTCCAGCAGATGGATCATATAGTATGTGTTTTACAACAGAGTACAGCAACGACATTAATATCAGCAACACTTAGAAACATTGCCATGTTCTAGCTCTTCATGAAGTCTTTAAAGATCCCCCATTAATAGCGACATCCTAGAATCCTAATATACAAGATCATATTGTTCCCTCCTGTTTTACCAACACATCCATAACAGTACAAGAAATTCATCAGAAAAGCAATAGATGAGGTTTATGTAATCTATTAGATAAAATGAGGCTTGACCGTGCCGCAAATGCGCAGTAGAGAGCAGCTCTACTGCGCATGTGCGGGCGAACACGTCGGTCAGAGCAGAGCGCCAGCTCTTTGAAAACATGGCGGCGGCGGCGGCACGCACGCGCGAGGGAGGGAGGGACCTCCCCCGGAGATCTTCCGTTTGTGCCATCCGAAGGGGGAGTGACTGAGGGGCGGAGTGACTGAGGGGGGGAGAGGGGAGGGAGTGACTGAGGGGAGGAGGGGTGACTGAGGGGGGGAGAGGGGAGGGAGTGACTGAGGGGAGGAGGGGTGACTGAGGGGGGGAGAGGGGAGGGAGTGACTGAGGGAGGGGGGAGGAGAGAGGAAGGGAGACTAGAGGGGGGAGGTGGGGGGGGAGAATGAGGGGGAGGGGGAAGGAAATGGACCGAAAAACTTTTTTTTAATGTAGCCCGTTGTTGCGTTATACTATAAAGGGAGACACCTGGGAAGACCATGTTACAGATTATAAGAGTAAAGAGAAAATCTATTACCAATTGTGAATCAGCTGTTCCCTGTACGTACCCGGACCAGTCCAGAACATGGGTTGAGCCTCCTGTCCAGCAGGTGGAGACAGACCAAAACTGTAAGGGTATCCTATAACAGGACAGAGCCTGCCCTGCAGCCCTTCAGTACTCGTCTGTCTCCAGCAGGTGCAGACAGCTGAACCTACGGTTCCCCTTCTCCTTCCTAAGTTTCCCTGAGGGGATTTTCTTTACTTTTTGGTCTGGATCAAGCAAGTATTTAATTCTTGTTTAAAAAAAAAAAAAAAGAGGATTTTGAAAGTTTTCTCCCTTTTTTTCCTCAGACAGTTCGGTCGCTCTGCTCTGCTGGGAGCTGGGTGGGGGCTTGCCCATTCTAGGCCCCTTTTTTCCCCGGTGACATCTGGGGTGATACTGGTAGTCCAGTCCCTCCCCCATTATCTAGCTGTCCACTGTACAACAGGACCCTCTCAGGGAGTGTTTTTCCCCTGGGCTTAGCTGAGCAGTTTAAAAAAAAAAGGGTACAAGCAGGGCTTGTACCCATAGCCCAAGACAGCCCCCACGTGGTCCAACTTTGAACTCACCGCCTCTACAGAAGTAAAAAACATCATACAAAAAATTAACCCTGCCACTCACCCCCTCGACCCCATACCACCAACCGACCACCACCTGACCCTCGCACCGTCTATTTTCTCTCCCCTACCCCATCTGACCCTCGCCTATTCCTTACCCCCCACCCACTCTAGGTTTCCTCCCCTTCCTCCCCCTCCATCTATTACTTAACCCTGCTAATCATCCTTATTGCTTTATTTAACCTAATTGTTAAAATCAACTTGTACATTTGTATATATTTCTCGTATTATCATCTCCTGCCCTTGTTAACCCCTACCTGTTAATGTTATTATTGTAAAGCCTGTTGCTAAGTTATGTTACAATGTGAACCGAGGTGATGTTTTGCAAACGTGCCTCGGTATATAAGAAACCCCTAAATAAATAAATAAATACCCGTTAAAACCCTGAAACTTATTCCAGAAATCATTGCCAAACCTATAGCAGATATAATCAACACATCCTTCGAACAAGGTGACTACCCTGAAGCCCTGAAATGCACTATCATCAAACCCATATTCAAGAAACCGCAGACCCCACCAACTTTATTTTTTTTTAAATTTTTTATTTATGAATTTTTCAAAATATATACAAGGAACATACCTTGACAGAAATTACAGAAAAGAAAATTGACAGGAAATTAGGTACAATCCCAAAATATATATGTATATAGTGGCAAGCAATCACATAATCAGCTGTTTTTTCATTGAAAATTAGAGGGGAGGAGAACAAAGAAAAACAGAGAAGTACTCAATAAAGGTATTTTTTGCAGAAAAAAGACTTGAAACTCTCTTTCATTCATTATTGCCCTCAATTAAATCAACTTATGTCCTCCCATCCAGAAACTGTCTCAGCTGATCTGGCATAAAGAAAACATATACATTATCAGCTGATTTCACGATACATCTACAAGGAAATCGGAGGAGAAAGCTAGCACCCTTAGCCAAGACCTCAGAGCGACTCCACCAACTTTAGACCCATATCTAACCTCCCCTTCATTTCGAAAATTCTAGAAAAAATTGTAAACCTTCAACTCTACGAACACCTGGAAACCCAGAAAATACTATACCCATTGCAACACGGATTTAGAAAAACTCTCAGCACAGAGACACTCCTCCTAACCCTTGCAGACATAGCACTTTGAGGTCTAGATGCCGGCCAATCCTACCTACTGATGTTACTGGACATATCTGCCTCTTTAGACACCATCAACCACAACATCTTTCTAACCAGACTAAAGGAAATTGGCCTAGGCGGCACCACCATACAATGGTTCGGCTCTTTCCTAACTAACGGATCCTACAAAGTAACACTCAACAACCACGAATCGAAGCAATTCTCTCTCTCACACGGCATCCCACAAGGATCATCACTCTCCTCCACCCTCTTCAACATATATCTACTCCCACTTTGCAAACTCCTCACCAACTTGGGCCTCCATTTCTACATCTACGCTGATGACATCCAGATCCTCCTTCCCACGAAAGAAAACATACAGAATACCCTACTACAATGGAATACCATCTCATCTCAAATGCAAAAACTCCTAACTCAGAAATCGCTCACCTTCAACCACATGAAAACAGAAATATTAAACGTATCCAACAAACCACCATCAAAGAACATCCAAGACCTCCCACTCTCACAACCTAAGATCAACTCGTCACAACTGTAAAAGAACTAGGAGTCACGTTAGACTCTGAGCTCAACCTAAAACCACACATCAACGCAATAATAAATGAAGGTTTCTTCAAACTACAAGTTCTCAAAAAAATCAAACTGCTTCTACTCAGTCAAGACTTCCGATCAGTTGTCCAGGCCCTCCTATTCTCCAAACTAGATGATTGTAATTCCCTTCTCCTTGGCCTCCCCACCTCCACCCTCAAGCCCCTCCTACTACTGCAAAATGCGGCAGCAAGATCCCTCACAAACAGCAAACACTCCACCCACATCACTCCCATACTGAAAGACCTCCACTGGCTCCCCATAACCCACAGAATTCAATACAAAACCCTTACCCTCCTACACAAATTCATCTACAATGAAAAGAGTCTGGCTAAAGGACACCCTCCACCCACACAACTCACAAAGAAACCTTGAATCCAAAAACACTGGACTATTAACTATTCCCTCCACCAAACTAGCTCACCTCACCTCACCTCAACAAGAAAACACGCAATCTCAATAGCAGGCCCCACAGTGGAATAAACTGCCCACAAAACTCAGAACAGAACCCTCAATTCAGACCTTCAAAAAAACCAATAAAATCCTGGCTATGCCAGAAAGTCTTCCAACCGACAAATTAACCCACGTCCCTGCAAAGCAACCCTGCCCATAGCATACCATGAGTCCATCCTACCATGTCCCCGCCCCCGCACATCCCCTACCCAGCCTCTAAAATGAACAAATCAATCCGCCCTACCCATCAGACTAACTGCATACCTCAAGTTCAGAAACTCCATACTCCCCATCGACAGATCATTGTCATGCCTCCCCATAAAATATCAGGCGAGCTTCCACCCTGTTAAATACGTCTGTTTTACTGTTATGATAATAAGACCTTGTTATTCTAGTAATGTAAAGACATTATCTATTTTTATACTCTTAAATTAAGACCTTGTTACCGTTGTAATGTAAAGATAATTGGACCTTGTTGTTACTGTTGTCAAATTATCCCTCAACTTACTATGTAAACTGATGTGATATTTTTTTATCGAATGTCGGTATAGAAAAAAAAGATAAATATTTTACTGTTACCCTTTATTTCAAGTCTTTCTACTTCTACATTGTAAATATTTTATTTATTTATTTAGCATTTTTATATACCGAAATTCATGTAACGAGGTTATAAATCAATTCGGTTTACATTAAACATTAACAGGCATGTAAGAATGCTATTACATAGAACAGGGAAAATAACTTGGAACAACTAAAAGTGGGAGAAAGGTATCACCATAAACTATGAACAATAAATAGTGTGATATTTTGTGTGACAGGCTAAACAATAGCTAGAAATGTAAAAAGCTAAACAAAATCTAAAAAAATAAAAATAAAATATGTTAAAGCATAAGTCTAAGTATGTTAAGTATAAGCTAAGTTTAAGTATAACTTACTAACCTATTCTCCTTAATACTCTGCTGTTACACTGTTAATTTAAGCATACGATTGTCATGTTTCACGATTATTAATTGCTACGAGTTTCCATGCTGTTGAATGTAACATAAGACTCCTCGTCCTATTATACTCCTTTGTTTACATGTAAACCAATGTGATATACCCCAATGAATGTTGGTCTATAAAAGCAAATAAATAAATGCCTGCCTGCCTGCGAGAGATGAGAGGTGGGAGTGTACCAGAACATGTTACTAATCATGGACTGTCTTCTGGTTCTTGCGCTTCCCTGCAGATACCTGTGACTGGAAGCCTCCAGTTTATCAGCACGTGCCTGTGAGGACTGGTTGTCAGGACAGTGGAGAGTCCTACCTTTCTCTGGCATTGGAAGTTGCACTGATGGGCATGGGTCAGCAGAGGGTGATGCCTGAGGGACTTTATGCCCAAGATAAAATATGCCGCAATGAAGAGCAGATAATTGTCCGACTACAGGAACTGGACCTTGATGCAGTGCTGGTTCAGACCCTGCGCAAGCAGTGCATCCTGCTCCTGGAAGGTGAGCAGATCCCCCCCCTCCATGCATATCTGCAGGAGGGAAGGCAGGCAGTACCTTCTTATGTATGCATGGGGGAGAGGAGAGTTTGTAGTGCATCCTGCTCCTGGAAGGGGAGCAGACCCCCCCCCATGCATGTCTGCAGGAGGGAAGGCAGGCAGTACCTTCTTATGTATGCATGGGGGAGAGGAGAGTTTGTAGTGCATCCTGCTCCTGGAAGGGGAGCAGATCCCCCCCATGCATGTCTGCAGGAGGGAAGGCAGGCAGTACCTTCTTATGTATGCATGGGGGAGAGGAGAGTTTGTAGTGCATCCTGCTCCTGGAAGGTGAGCAGACCCCCCCCTCCATGCATGTCTGCAGGAGGGAAGGCAGGCAGTACCTTCTTATGTATGCATGGGGGAGAGGAGAGTTTGTAGTGCATCCTGCTCCTGGAAGGGGAGCAGACCCCCCCCCCCATGCATGTCTGCAGGAGGGAAGGCAGGCAGTACCTTCTTATGTATGCATGGGGGAGAGGAGAGTTTGTAGTGCATCCTGCTCCTGGAAGGGGAGCAGACCCCCCCCTCCATGCATGTCTGCAGGAGGGAAGGCAGGCAGTACCTTCTTATGTATGCATGGGGGAGAGGAGAGTTTGTAGTGCATCCTGCTCCTGGAAGGGGAGCAGACCCCCCCCCCATGCATGTCTGCAGGAGGGAAGGCAGGCAGTACCTTCTTATGTATGCATGGGGGAGAGGAGAGTTTGTAGTGCATCCTGCTCCTGGAAGGTGAGCAGACCCCCCCCCATGCATGTCTGCAGGAGGGAAGGCAGGCAGTACCTTCTTATGTATGCATGGGGGAGAGGAGAGTTTGTAGTGCATCCTGCTCCTGGAAGGGGAGCAGATCCCCCCCCATGCATGTCTGCAGGAGGGAAGGCAGGCAGTACCTTCTTATGTATGCATGGGGGAGAGGAGAGTTTGTAGTGCATCCTGCTCCTGGAAGGGGAGCAGACCCCCCCCCATGCATGTCTGCAGGAGGGAAGGCAGGCAGTACCTTCTTATGTATGCATGGGGGAGAGGAGAGTTTGTAGTGCATCCTGCTCCTGGAAGGTGAGCAGACCCCCCCCATGCATGTCTGCAGGAGGGAAGGCAGGCAGTACCTTCTTATGTATGCATGGGGGAGAGGAGAGTTTGTAGTGCATCCTGCTCCTGGAAGGTGAGCAGACCCCCCCCCATGCATATCTGCAGGAGGGAAGGCAGGCAGTACCTTCTTATGTATGCATGGGGGAGAGGAGAGTTTGTAGTGCATCCTGCTCCTGGAAGGTGAGCAGATCCCCCCCTCCATGCATGTCTGCAGGAGGGAAGGCAGGCAGTACCTTCTTATGTATACATGGGGGAGAGGAGAGTTTGTAGTGCATCCTGCTCCTGGAAGGGGAGCAGACCCCCCATGCATGTCTGCAGGAGGGAAGGCAGGCAGTACCTTCTTATGTATGCATGGGGGAGAGGAGAGTTTGTAGTGCATCCTGCTCCTGGAAGGGGAGCAGACCCCCCCCCCATGCATGTCTGCAGGAGGGAAGGCAGGCAGTACCTTCTTATGTATGCATGGGGGAGAGGAGAGTTTGTAGTGCATCCTGCTCCTGGAAGGTGAGCAGACCCCCCCCTCCATGCATGTCTGCAGGAGGGAAGGCAGGCAGTACCTTCTTATGTATGCATGGGGGAGAGGAGAGTTTGTAGTGCATCCTGCTCCTGGAAGGGGAGCAGACCCCCCCCCCATGCATGTCTGCAGGAGGGAAGGCAGGCAGTACCTTCTTATGTATGCATGGGGGAGAGGAGAGTTTGTAGTGCATCCTGCTCCTGGAAGGTGAGCAGATCCCCCCCTCCATGCATGTCTGCAGGAGGGAAGGCAGGCAGTACCTTCTTATGTATGCATGGGGGAGAGGAGAGTTTGTAGTGCATCCTGCTCCTGGAAGGGGAGCAGAGCCCCCATGCATGTCTGCAGGAGGGAAGGCAGGCAGTACCTTCTTATGTATGCATGGGGGAGAGGAGAGTTTGTAGTGCATCCTGCTCCTGGAAGGTGAGCAGACCCCCCCCCCATGCATGTCTGCAGGAGGGAAGGCAGGCAGTACCTTCTTATGTATGCATGGGGGAGAGGAGAGTTTGTAGTGCATCCTGCTCCTGGAAGGTGAGCAGACCCCCCCCCCATGCATGTCTGCAGGAGGGAAGGCAGGCAGTACCTTCTTATGTATGCATGGGGGAGAGGAGAGTTTGTAGTGCATCCTGCTCCCGGAAGGTGAGGGAAAGAGCCTAGTACAGTGCACCTTATGGCTGCAAGGTGTGGAGAGAATAAGGCATGCTCATATTTAAAGCTTAGGGGTAGAAACCTAAATATTTTGAGGAAATAGTTGTTGAAAAGGAGACTGTAAAGCACTGTACAGAGCTGTGTATAGGGGAGTTATGTGCCTGCATGTCCTTTTCTTCAGGAGGACCCTACAGTGGCTTAGGTGAAGTGATCCATCGAGAGAGCATCCCAATGCACACTTTTGCAAAGTACCTCTTCTCCGCATTATTACCACATGATGCTGACCTGGCATACAAGCTGGCATTACGCGCCATGAGGTTTGTGAACATTCCTTTCAGTTTTTTTTTTAGAGTAGTACATAAGAATTTCCAGCTGGTCCTGTGGAATAAAATGTGCTAACTGAAATGAGGAATCTGGCTCTTCTCTATCAAACTAGAGGAAAATATGATTGGCTAGTGGTGCTTCTTTTTGAGTTGTCAGACAGCAGCATGGTCAATGTCTGGAATCATCTTGAACACAGGTGCAATGACTGTAAAACAGTGCTGCTAAGCAATGAATACGGCAGACGTGAAGGAGAAGCACCCAGAGTGTGAATGCAGGATATAAGGGAGACATCCCCCACAGCATGAATACAGCACAAACAGCTGGGAGCCCTTGGGGCTCCAAGATCCCCCACAGTGTAAGTACGGCTGAGGAGGGACCCCATGCCGTCACACAGTATGCATACAGCACAGATAACTGGAGAAAGATCTCATGGGAAGAGAGAGCCGCAGAGGAGATGGCATCATCCTGAGACACCCTTGAATATAGTGGATACAGCTGGGAAGAGTCGGCAGCAACAGAGTCCCCTCACGTATGTATACAGCAAGTACAGCTGAAGAGAGACCTCAGGCGACAGTTCCAGCTAAATATTACTGTATTTATATTTTAGGGATGTGTCCTAAATTTTGTATGTATTTTATTGATATACTGTATCTATTGCATTTTTTTTGTAAAACACTTTGGGTCAAACCTGTATTCATGGAAGGTGGTATATACATGTAAATTAATAACTGAGAAGCCCGCAATATGAACACAGCATGAACAGCTGGAGAGTTTTCAGGAGAAGAGACAGCGCCACCCTGAAACATGAAGTATGAATGTGGCAGGAAGAACCAGAGACACCTCAAGGGATGAGTGTGAGACGCCTAATCCAGCATAAAGAGCTGGAGAGAAGCCTGAATGAAAGGTGATAACTGCAGAGACTGTTAAAGAGGGACCCTGGAGGAAGAGACAAAGTATTTCAGGGAGATTCCCTGGCATCACCTCTGTTTTGTCTTTTTCCCCCCTCCCCACTTTTCGGCAGGTGCTGTAGGTATTTCTCTGTCCCCAGAGGGCTCACAATCTAAATTTATGGCTGAGTCAAAAGAAGGTGAAATGACTTGCCCAAGGTCACAAGGCGTGGCAGTGAGATTTGAACCCTGGTGCTGAGTCCATTGCGCACTCTTAATAACTATTTGGGCTATGAATTCCAGAGACACCAGCGATCCACATGACTTGAAGTTTTACAGCTTGGAACAACTCGAGCAGTGAAGAGCTTGTCAGATGATGATAGGATGACATTTGGCCTGGACAAATGTGCTAAAGCAATCTTCCTTAAAGGAAAACTGAGAACAGATTTGACTGAAGACTGTGACAGAAAAGAGCTTGAAGAGGAAGGTGCAACAATCCAGCATAAGTCACAGAAACGATCAGCAAAGAATACTATCACAGACTGAAATTGATATTGAGGGCTTTTTTGGTTTCTTTTATATTTTTTAATACAATTCCAATTCACAAGACGTAAATAAACTTTGTCATAGAAATACAGGCTCAGGGTGGAAAGGAAACAAAATACCAAATAAAAAAAAATTAGAAGAAATACAGCATGTGACCTTTCACTTCATTAACCCTGAAACATAGGGGGAGAAAGCCACTTAATGCTAGGAGAAAATAGGCACCATATGATCTAGAAATGGAATCTATAATTAGCACTTTAGCAGTATGGGGTAAGATGCAACCTGTAGTTTTGGAGTTGGATTGGCTCGATAAAGATCTCAGACAGTTGGATGTAAAACAAGAAATTCCTGTAAGCCCACCGGGTAATCTATAAGAACCAGTGTTTGCTGGAATTTATTGTATTTATTTATAGATATTTGATATTCTGCTGCCCTTTTCCAAGAATTGTCTCAAGGTGGATTACAAACATTATTTTTAAATCAAGTCATTACAGTACGTTGGTCAGTCATTCACAATCCCAGTTTAAGTGAATTTACAGGTACAACAGCATTGTACATCCCAGAGCTGAAGATGGAATGGGGATTACCACTCCGAGTTCCTAGAAGATACCTCCAGGCATACTTAACAGCTTGAACAGACCTAAATGCTTAAAAATTGCAGAAATACAAAAGTGAACAGCCAAAATCAGTCTCCATCTTAACCTTGGACATGCGTTCCAACAAGGAAAAGGAATGAGCGAGAATCCACCAGCACATGTGGGGAAGAAAAAACTTTTTAAAGAATCGTACCAGCAAGCAAGGAAAACAATTGACAAAAGCGAAAATACAGCAGGAAATGCAGAGAGAATTCAGTAATTGCATGTAGATCAAAACCTGACACAGTAATGGTTAAGGAGAGGTGAATATAAGCCCAAAGATAAGAGATTGATATACAGGACAGCAGACTATGAACAAGATGGTTCACAGCCTCATAGAAAAAATTGGCCAAACAGATAAATGCATCTTCTGTAAAGCAGAATTGAAAAATTGCACATCTCGTTACTGGATGTGGCTTGCTGATATCAGTAGGTCTGTATACTGAAAGACACAATAAGATTGCACAGCTCATCCCCTGGAAACTGTGTAAACACTATAATAGCACTGTGCCAGGAAAATACTAGTAACACGATGCTGTTAGGATTCGAGAGAATGAAGAAGTTGAAATCTGTTCCCATTCCCAACGATTAAAAAGCTCAAGGCTAAAAAAGCAGACGACATGGTAAAGGAGAAAATATAATACCAAGCAACTGTTCTGTACAACGTGCAGAGGTGGTGTAATCAAATACCAAGAACTGCAATCAGAGGCCAAGAAAATGTGGCTGAAAGGTACAGAAAATTGTCCTAATTGTATTGGGTGCCACTGGCCTGATTCAAGGAACTTCAAAGCACACCTCTGCCTCCACTTCCTTCTTTTCTTGGCCTTTTGTCTGCTTAGACTGTAAACTTTATTGACCAGAGACTCTTTGTGTGTTTTTGTGGAGCACTGCATATGTCGAGTAGCACTATAGAAAAGATAGTAGTAATAATGTTGCCCTAAACATATACATCTAATGAACTCAGAAGGAGGTTTTCTTTTATACAGCGAAAGTAGTGAGGCAAGCACTAGCAGTAAATTTGAGAGATTGAGATTCCCTGGCTTAAGAATAAGTTCATTCCGCCATGGTGTACTAAAACAAACCTATTTGGAGACACAACTTGTAAGAGACCTAAAGAGAATGGTGAACAGCACCTTGAGAGATGCAAAATATAAACATAGCACAAAAGGCTGAAGAGAGACCTCGGGAGAAGAGACTGCACCAGGAGACACTCAAACAGGTAAATGCACATTTTCTGTGGGCAAAACTTACTGCCGATGCAGCAAGGAGTACTGGGTGCAGAAATGTGTGTTTCCCAATGGGAGTAACAGCTTAGTGCCCTCACATGGAAATCCTGTGATAAGGAGGGCATTAAGCATTAGCCAGCGTTCCTTTTTTAGCGCTGTAAACTTAACCCTAGTCAGCATGGATTTAAGTTTCCAGAACTAAGACAAAAATAATTATAAAGTAAAAAAAAAAACATTAAAAATTAAAAATGGTCAGAACCTCTGTAAGTTCCAGCAGCCACCACTACTTACCCATATATAACTGACTGTTCCTGTATGTACCAGATCAGTCCAGATTCCTGGGTTTTGCATCCCAGCCAGCAGATGGAGACAGAGAAAGTTCAACTGACACTGCCACATAACACAGAGTGCCATCTGCAGCCCCTCAGTATTGACCGGTATTTCTCTGTCAGCAGACAATAGATGGTGCAAAACCTGCAGTTCTGCAGTCAGGGAAAAATAATTGGTTTAAGAGCCTTACTCCCAGGGGTTTTTTAGATCCTGGTAGGACCATCCTTCTTGGTTGAGGAGGACAAGCTGAGGGTGGTGACCCTTTTGTACGCTCGGCCCTTACTTCCCTGGGGTGTTAATCTGGTGGTCCAGATCCCTCCCCTTCATGAGGCGGCTAGAGGCTCAGGGAAGCTGTTTGGTAATCTGTCCCTCTTGTAGCTCTGTTTTCCAGCCTAGCAGGGAAGTGTTATAAAGTTATAAAGTTAAAAAAAAAATAGAAATAGATGACTTCCTGCCTTTGCTGTTTGGGCAGTTGGGGAATTTGTTTTTCACAGCAGCAGAGCCTACAAGGTCAACGGCTGTTTAGAGGTAAGCTTAACTCTGCGCGTGTGATAGTGCGTGGCTCGGCACGTTCGCAGTTAAATCAGGTGGGCTGTGCTCTGACTGTTCATTGGGCGGTGAGGTGTCATCAGATAGCCCTATTGCCACGAAAAGCAGAGGCTGGCTCCCACCCCTGTTCCTCAAGCGCGTCAGAATTTGCACCGGGTCGGGTCTTCCCCCTCCAGCACAGGAACAGCAGACATTTTGAATACTCAGGCAGCCTTTGCCGCACCGGTGGGGGGAGAGGGGGATTTTCCTCAGAGACTATCCCTGGCCTTTGCTGCACAGTGGGGGGGTGGGGGAGCAGGGGGCTCTGATGGGAAGATTTTCCATTCTACCAATTTCAGGATCCTCTCAGCCCCTTTCTGACTCCTCTAGGCCTTTTTCTACAGACTTTGTTTTACTATTACATGAAGCCAATTTAGCTAAGCAGTGTGCGGTAGTGTCAGGTTTGGGGACCCAGGCCCAGCCTTCAGAGGGTCTGGCTACGGGTTCCAAATCTGACCAGGCAAAGAGAAAGCAAACTTCTCCCGTCCAGTGTTTGTTGGACCCTTCCCCATCTCCAGGAGTCACGGTGGATGAGTCAGAGGACTAGGCTGATGCCCCAGATGGGACGGGGGTGCCATCAGCGGATGATCAGGCAGTTGATGCGGGCGGCAGGGATCAGGTGGATGATCTGGAAGAGATACCAGTTACCGGAGGAGATGACTCCAAGGTGGTCAGTCTTTTTCGTAAGGAGGAGCTATGGCCTTTGATTCCTCAGGTCCTTCAGGAGGACTCAGATTTGGAACTGGCTGATCCAGTCTTGGATGAGCTTGAGGGGTCCAGCAAAAGCCTTCCCATATCACAAGTCCATGAAAAAGCTAGTGGATTGAGAGTGTGGAACTCCTGACGCTTGCTTGAGGGTGGGGAGGGCTATGACGAAGCTTTATCCTTTGCCTGAGCAGTCATAGGAGCTCCTGTCTCTTCCTAAAGTTGATGCTTTGGTGTCAGCAGTCACTAAGAAGATGACTATTCTGGTTGCAGGGTCCACTACTTTGAAGGACGTTCAAGATCGAAAATTGAAGGTTCATCTCAAGAGGATATTTGAGGTGTTGGCCCTGTGCTTTGAACAGCCATTTGTACTAGTTTTATGCAGCGGGCTGTCTGCACTGGGTGCAGCAGCTACAAGATGCTCAGCCGAAGACAGGTGAGGAGGTGGACAAGGCTGAGCATTTAGAGGCAGCAGTGACATACAGAGCAGATGCTGTCTATGACTTAGTCAGAATTTTGTCCAGGATTATGATGTCTGCTGTCAGCCAGGAGGTTGTTATCGTTGCTTAACTGGTCGGCGGATGTGTTGTCTAAGTCTCAGTTGGGGTCTCTGCCTTTCAAAGGCAGGACCTAGAACTGCTAATGAAGCATTTGGGAGAGAACAAGGTGCACAGGTTGCCAGAGGGCAAGAAGTTTTCAGGCTTGGTCCGCTTTCGGGATAGTAGAAGGTCTCGCCCAGCAAGGGAGAGCTCCAGGTCTGCAGAAGCAATTCTCTCTCAGGGGCCAATCCTGGGGTCAGTCCTTTCAAGGGGGCTGAAGATCCTTCTGGGACACCACAGGTGGTAGCGCAGCCTGGGACTAAGGCGAGGCTGGTCCACTCTGTCATTCCTTTTGTAGGAGGTCCTTGGCGCAATTTTACAGGGAGTGGACCAAAATCGGGAGGAGGATAGCCTAGTGGTTAGAGCAGTGGACTATGAAGCAGGAGACCAGGGTTCGAGTCTGCTGTCGCTCCTTGTGACCTTGGGAAAGTCACTTTACCCTCCATTGCCTCAGGTACAAAAACTTAGATTGTAAGCCCTCTGGGGATAGAGAAATACCTACAGTACCTGAATGTAAACCAGTGTGATATCTCGATTGAGATCGAATGTTGGTATATAAAAATAATAAATAATTATATATTTAAAAAAATAGCATGGACCAGTAGGTTCTCAGCGTAGTAAAAGACAGCTATGCATTAGGATTTGCTTGACCCATTCGAGATTTGTTTCTAGTTTCCCTTGCAGATCCTAGACAAGGAGCTAGTGATTCGGGAGACGCTAGACTCTAGACCGCTTGAAGAGGCTAGGGATGGTAATTCTGGTTCCCATGAAGAGCAAGGCAGGGAAGTATTCCATTACTTCGTTGAGCCAAAGAAGGAAGGCACCTTTTGCCCAATTCTGGACTTAAAGAAAGAAAATGCAGCGCTGAAGGTTCCGCATTTCCAAATGGAGACCATGAGGTCAGTTATAGTGGCAGAGCGCAAGGACTAGTTTCTGGCTTCTCTAGATTTAACAGAAACATATCTGCACATAGCCATCCACCCAGACCATTAATGGTTTCTGCAGTTCACGGTTCTGGGTTAGCAGTTTCAAGCTCTTCCGTACAGTCTGACTATGGCGCCACACACTTTCACTAAAACTATGGTGGTGGCGGCAGTGGATTTACGTCAGGAAGGAGTCTTGGTGCACCCCTATCTAGACAACTGGCTCATCAGGGCGAAGTCGTAGGACGTCTGTCATCAGTCAGTTCAAAAAGTGCTCCAGAGGCTCGAGCTTCTCAGCTGGGTGGTGAACTTGGCAAGGAGTTACTTGGTTCCTTTGCAGTACCTGGAGTATCTAGGAGCTCATTTCGACACATGCAGTGGCAAGATGTTTTTCACTGAGTAGCATGTGCAGAAGCTGTAGGGGCAAGTTCGTCAGTTGCTGCATCTGGCAGTGCCCAAGGCCTGAGATTATTGGCAGGTCCTGGGCTCGATGGCTTCAACCATGGAGTTGGTGCCATGGGCATTTGCGCATATGAGGCCCCTACAGAGGGCGCTTCTAACCCAGTGGAACCCACTCTCGGAGGAGTTTCATCTTCCCCTGCCACTCCAGGCCGTTGGCAGGGTCACCTGTCTTGGTGGCTCCTTTGTTCCAATCTGGACCATAGTGTGGCGCTATGATTGGGTGATTCTTACTACTGATGCAAGCCTGTCGGTTTGGGGGTGGTTTGTCAGCAACAGTCAATGCAGGGCTGGTGGTCAGAGAAAGAGGCTTCTTGGTTTATCAATCGGTTAGAGACCAGAGCAGCCACCTGGACCCTAAGAGAGTTAAAGGCCAAAACCTTGACTAAACCCTCCTGAAGAACATAAGAACATGCCATACTGAGTCAGACGAAGGGTCCATCAAGCCCAGCATCCTGTTTCCAACAGTGGCCAATCCAGGCCATAAGAACCTGGCAAGTACCCAGAAACTAAGTCTATTCCATGTTACCGTTGCTTTCTCGGTGGGATCCGAAATCGGAGGAGTTCCACCTTCTGTTGCCACTGATGGAGCAGCCAAGTCCAGTCTCGCTTGGTGGTTGATTCCGGCCCACTTGTTGCAGGGGATGGACCTGGAGGAGCCGCAGTGGGTAATCGTCACGACGGACGTCAGCCTCACTGGTTGGGGGGCAGTTTGTCAGTCGCAATCCGCTCAGGGTCGTTGGACAAGTCTTCAGGTGACATGGTCCATCAAATCGCTTGGAGACCAGGGCAGTCCGCCTAGCATTACGTGCATTTCTCCTGCTAGTATTTCAGCGTGCGGTACGAGTCTTATCAGACAATGCGACGACTGTGGCCTTCATCAACCGCCAGGGGGAACCAGAAGCTGGCTGGTGGCCTGGGAGGCCGAACGGCTCATGTCTTGGGCGGAGCGACACTTGATCTGGCTCGCGGCCTCACACATAGCCGGGGTGGACAATGTGCAGGCAGACTTTCTCAGCCGCCAGTGTCTGGACCCAGGCGAGTGGGAATTGTCCGCAGCCTTCCGGCTTCTCACTCGTTGCTTGGGGGTCCCACACCTCAATCTGATGGCGACTCGGACAAATGCGAAGGCGGCTCGGTTCTTCAGTCGTCTGAGGGATCACGGGTCTGAAGGGGTGGATACCCTTGTCCTTCTGTGCCCTCGCAACGTTTTGCTTTACTTGTTTCCTCCTTGGCCCCTAGTGGGCAAGGTAGTGAGTCGGATAGAAAACCACGTGGGGTCTATAATCCTCGTAGCTCCAGAGTGGCCCCGAAGGCTGTGGTTTGCGGATCTGATCACCTTGGCGGTCGACGGTCCGGTGCGTCTCAACCATCTTCCGAATCTACTGCGACAAGGTCCAGTATTTTTCGATCACGCGGATCGCTTTTGTCTAGCGGCCTGGCTTATGAGAGGAGGCAATTGAGGAAGAGAGGATATTCAGATTCTTTGTTTCTACCCTTCTGCAAGCACGAAAATTGTCCACGTCATTGACCTATATTCGTGTTTGGAGAGTTTTCGACTCTTGGTGTTGCGGGTTGAATGTGCCCCGCATCGGGCTTCCATGGCGCAAATTCTAGCCTTTTTGCAGGAGGGCCTGAAGAAGGGCCTGGCTTGCAGTTCTCTGGGTGCAGGTCGCGGCACTGGATTGTCTGCGGGGCAAGATTGACGGGGTTTCGCTGGCAGCTCATCCAGATGTGTCCCGTTTTTTGAAGGGGCCAAGCATTTGCATCCTCCGGTCAGACAGATTTGTCCTGCGTAGAGCTTAAATTTAGTTCTCCGGGGCTTATGTGGGCTTCCATTTGAGCCCCTCTGGCGGGCCATGTTGAAAGACTTGACTATCAAGACGTTTTTTTTTGGTAGCCATTACCTCCGCGTGATGGATTTCCGAGCTTCAAGCTTTGTCATGTCTGGATCCGTATCTCCGGATTTCGGATTCAGGAGTTTCGCTACGAACCGTCCCCTCTTTCCTGCCCATAGTGATATCGGGTTTTCATGTGAATCAGACGGTAGAGTTACCGGCTTTCCCGAATCTGGATCCTGCTTCTTCTACGGACAAGGATCTGCATAAGTTGGATGTTCGGCGGGTTCTCCTTCGCTATCTAGAGGTGACCAATGCCTCTCGGTTATCGGATCATTGTTTGTCTTATGGAGTGGCCCTAGGAAGGGTCACAAGGCATCCAAAGCTACGGTTGCTCGGTGTTTGAAGGAGGCCATTTCCTCTACTTATCTTTGCGCTGGCCGTGCAATCCCTGAAGGCTTGAAAGCGCATTCTACCAGATCTCAAGCGGCTTCTTGGGCAGAGAGCCAGTCTGTCTCACCGCAGGAGATTTGTAGAGCAGCCACTTGGAAATCATTGCGTACTTTTGCGAAGCATTACCGGGTGGACGTCCGTGCTCCGGATGTCAACTGCTTTGGCAGCAGTGTTCTTCGCGCGGGACTCTCCAGCTCCCACCCCAATTAGGGCAGCTTGGGTACATCCCAGCGGTCTGGACTGATCCTAGTACGTACAGGGAAAGGAAAATTGGTTCTTATCTGCTAATTTTCGTACCAAGGATCAGTCCAGATGCCCACCCTTGGTTGCTGGAGAGTCCGTTTTATGTATATTTTCTTCTCAAGGGTAGAGTTTTTATGGGTATAGGAAGGAATCTTCTTTACTAATTAGTTCGGCGGCGGTACGGTTTATGTTCACTGCGCGCATTGTTGTAGCCACTGGCTGTTATGGTTGGGGATTGTTTTCCCTTTTCATTGGTTATTCTGCTTTGATATCACACATACTGAAGGATCGCAGGTGGCACCAGGATAAGAGGGGGGGGCCTTTTCAGTTTTTCTCTGACTCCATCTGCTGGAAGGGAGAGACAACCCAGCGGTCTGGGCTGATCCTTGGTACTACAGGAACGAAAATTAGGAGGTAAGAACCAATTTTCCTTTTAACCTATACCAAACACACATTTTACAGTTTTATGTGTTTAACTCCCAATGCATTAGCATATCATTAGCATACTGCATCGGGAGTTAAAAATAATTATTATAATTTTGGCATGAAAATTGTATGCTGAAAACCAGCACCAAGATTATTGCATCAGCCTGTAAGTCTGAATACAGCAGAAACACCTGGAGAGAGAGATTTAAAGATAAGGGCATAATGCCATAATATAGACAGACTCCTACTGTTTATTGCAAAAATTGTATGAAATATAATAGAAAAGAAAAAGATTGTTATTGTGTAAAAGATTTTAACAAAAGTTGGTCTGTCGGTAATAATAATTCTGCCTGGTGGGGATAGCAGGTATATAAAGAGATTGCAGATAGTGTTCTCACTGACTCCTGCTTCTCTCTTCCTGCTTAGGCTGCCGGTTCTAGAGAGCACATCTCCCTCAGGTGACATGTCTCACCCTCACCACATTGTGTCAAGCAGGTACCCTCGCTGGTTCACTCTGGGACACCTGGAAACCCAGCAGTGTGAACTGGCATCTACCATGCTTACAGCTGCTAAAGGTCAGTGGTTCTGCAGCATGACTTGGACCAAAGAGTGATTCGGTAGTTAAATTCAGATATTGGACTCATCTTATTTACTTATTTCTATAGCACTACTAGGCATAAGCAGTGCTGTAGAGTACACATAACAGACAGTCCCTGCTCCCTTGAGCTTACTATCTAATCAACACAAATAGGCTTCAGGAATTTTATTGCGGTAAAGCTGGCTAAAATCAGCACAGCTCTGATCAGGGAGAGCCAGAGTTTAAGATTTAAAAGCATCCTCCAAAAGGTGGGATTTGAATATGACCAGAGATGGAAGACACCAATATAAAGACATAGCACATAAATGGTGCCTGTTCCTCTGAATGCAGAGTTAAGGATCTGTGGTGTGTAAGAAGTGGGGAGGGGGGTTGTGTTAGGGGAGTTAGGATACAGAAGAGGGTTGCAGTATTAGGGAAGTGGGGTCACACAAGAATTGAGGGTTGCAGTGTTAAGGGAGAGGGAATACACAAGAAGTTAAATGATGTTTGAGGAGGGAGACTGGGATGCCCAAGAAGGGTGGGGTGAACTGATGGTGTGGTACTTGTCTGTTCTTTAACCGTTTCTCTTCCCCTGTGCAGGAGACATGCTGCGGCTCCGGACTGTCCTAGAAGCCATCCAGAAACACATCCACTCCTCTTCCCTCATCTTTAAGCTAGCTCAGGATGCCTTTAAAATTGCTACGCATGCGGACAATAATTCTGACACCACTCTGCTCAATGTAGCACTAGAGCTGGGCTTGCAGGTGAGGGGGTATGCAGCGCCATGTGCTGCAGGTGATGGGAGGGGCAGGGTGAAGAGTGCCAAGAGACCTCAGGTGATGAGGGCAATAGGAGCACTGTGTGCTGAAGGTGATAGCAGGGTGGGACAAGAAGAGGAGCACCAGAGACCTCAGGTGATGAGAGGGCAGTAGGAGCACTGTGTGCTGAAGGTGATGGCAGGTGGGACAAGAAGAGGAGCACCAGAGTCCTCAGGTAATGAGAGGGTAAGGCAAGTGGAGGAATGGCAAGGACTGCAGGTGATGGGAGGGAGAGGAGCGCCAGAGGCTGCAGAGTGAGGAGACTGCAGGGATGGAAGGGGGTAGAATGAAGAGCACTGGAGGCTGCAGGTGATGGGAAGGGCAGAGTGAGGAGCATCGGAGACTGCAGGTGATGGGAGGGAGAGGAGTGCCAGAGGCTGCAGGTGATGGGAAGGGCAGAGTGAGGAGCATCGGAGACTGCAGGTGATGGAAGGGCAGAGTGAGGAGCATCGGAGACTGCAGGTGATGGAAGGGTAGAATGAAGAGCACTGGAGGCTGTGGGTGATGGGAAGGGTGAAGATCCCTGGAGGTTGCAGATGATTAGAAGGTTGGGCAGGGGGAGGAGTGATAGGGGCCAAGATGCAGGGGCACTTTGTGACAGTGGGGCTGGGTGAGGCTCGCTAGAGAATGTAAGCAGTTGGATGTTGGGAATCAGTAAGTATGCAAGTGATGGGAGCTGTATATAATTGGGAACCTGGGGGAGAGTCTTTGAGGGATGTGGCTCATGGAGGTGGGATAAATTGCATTAGAGGCTGCATGCAGGTGATTTGGGACGAGGTGCTGGGGCTGCAGCTAATGGTTGCATTGATGAGACCTTGTGGGCTGCAAGCGGTGGGGGGCTTGGGGATGTAGCTAATAGGCGACTGGGTACAGAAGCACTGAGGGTTGCAGTTGATTGGTGGAAGAGAGATGAATTGATAGGGGTCTGTAAATAAAGGGATGAAGTGAAGGGGCTCTGCACTTGCTCATGCAGGTGAAGCTTTTCCTCTGACCATCTGGTCTCCATGTTCCTTCATTCACTTAATCCCTTGTCCTTCCAGCCGTGGCCAGGAGTTGTGCTTCTTTGTTTTGGTAGAGTAGGGGATTGACATTAGCTTCCCTTTCATACCAGATTGTTCCTTTGCACATTTATACAACAGGAAGCTGTAAGTCCTAACCACTCAGTTGTGTATGTACAGTGTGAAGGTGGGCAGGCCAGAAAATGTGGTAGCAGGGCTAAAGCTGGCCAGGGGCTGCCCTGACCAACAGAACAGGAAGCAGTGGCAGAGTGAGAGGCCATATTCCTTGTGTGATTTAAGTGAGATCAAGAAAGGTGGTTCTATAATGAGGCAAAGTGAGGCAGCCACCTCGGGTGGCAAAAAATGCCCCCCCCCCCCCCCCCCATATCGCTCCTCTGGAGGCCACCTCACCTAGCCAACCACACAAAGTTAAAAACATGCTCTCAGGGTTCTCACCTCCTCCCACCCTCCCCTTCCGGGCTAAAAGAATCCTCTCGCAGCACAAAAAAATAACATACAACATACCCAGTAGCTGAAGGAAAGAATCCACCCAGCCCACCATCAGAAAATAAGCAGTGGCTCCACCTAAGGGCTGAGGAGGAGACCCAACAGCCACTGGCAGAGCCCATTCCGCTGGCGGCCAAAGAACAAAGGCCTCATGGACTGCTGGCAGAGCTCAACCCACCACCAGCCAATGAACAACAAAGGACCTGACGGTGGATGAAAAGAAGAGGCTCAGGGGTCCCCAACCGCCGGAGGCCAAAGAATGCGAAAGGCCCAGCAGAAGAAAATAGAAAGTCCCAGCTGCCTGCCAAACTCATCCACCCACAACCAATACAGAAAGGGGAGACTCAGCCTGATTGACAGCATATGTGAAGTAGAAGGAAAGTGTGTGTGTGTATGAGCAAGTGGTGTGTGTAAAAACAAGTGTGAGAGCCTGTGAGTGTTTAAATGTGCAAGTGTGAGATATGATTGTGTGGTGCATGGTGGGTGAAAGCATGTGTATGTGAGTGTACATGTAATCGCATCTGTGTGTTTTGTGTGTGAGAGAAAGAAGAGCAAGTTCTCCTAGGACAAGCAGGATGCTAGTCCTCACAGATGGGTGACATCTTGAGATGGAGCCCAACATGGAAAACTTTTGTCAAAGTTTCTAGAAGCTTTGACTGGCACATTGAGCATGCCCAGCATTCCTCTGTCCACATGAAGTCCCCGTTCAGTCTCTCTTTCTGTGTGCAGTTGCCTCGCGGTCTTTTGGAGCTCTGCTTCATCTGCCTTTTTTTTTGTGCTGTAAATTATCAATTTTTACCCCATTCCATCGCCGGGTCCCCCTTTGCTGGTCAGTATATCTCCTCGGGCGCGGTAGGTAAACATTTTCCTCCCTTCTTGGCTTTCTATTCCTGGCGTCCCACTTCTCGATGGCCCTGTCATCGACCATGCGCCAGCTATTTTTCATGGCATCATCCAGTTTCCATTGGTGCCCCCAGTGCCCACGGACCATGTCCATCATGGATCCATATGAGGTTTACATCCTCTGCCTGGGAGCATTGCACAACATCCAAGGGTGTCAGCTGTGTGATCAGATGACCCCCTCCGAGGGCCTTCGTGCTCATCTCAATAGAATGGAGAAACCTTTTGGTTCCAAAAAATCTGCTCCATCCTCACCTGTGTTGGAGTCATCAACACCCAGGGGTTGGGGAGGAACCGCTTGATACGCTCCCCCTCGCCACACCCCAGTGGCATCTTCTAAGGACCGAGGGATGGTGATCAGTCCCCCATGATCTCGCCGATTTCCAAGGATATCAGGCCCTGGCTACGTACCCCGACGTTAGATCCCCCAGTGGGCGGCAGACTTCTTTACTTTGCCCACCAGTGGTGGTCGGCCATCACTTCAAATCATTGGTTCCTTACCATAGTTCGTCAGGGGTATTGTCTCAGTTTCAGAAGGATCCCAGAGGACTCTCCTCTATGTCCATCGTGGGGTTCGTCCATCCAGCAGGTTATACTTTGGACAGAGCTATCCACCCTTCTCACAGCAGGAGCGGTAGAGCCCGATCCTTGTCCTCAGCAGGGCCAAGGGTTCTATTTGAGGTATTTCCTTATACCAAAGAGGACTAGGGACTTGCGCCCATATACCCCTCCCACATGGTGTCCCACAAGGATCATCATTATCCACACTCTTCAACATCTATTTCTTACCTCTGCAAACTCCTAACCAAACTAGATCTCTCCTACTATATATACGCCAATGACGTCCAAATCCTCCTCCCCATAAGAGACACCATTGAAAACACCCTAAAACACTGGGACGCCCACCGGAACTCAATTCAGCAACTGCTATCACAAATAGCTCTCACCCTCAACCATAGCAAAACTGAAATACTCTACATATGCAATAAAATCTCACTACACCTGACCCCCATCTCTCTGCATACCTGACTAAAAACCAAATCGTTCTCACCACAAAAGACCTAGGAATCACACTCGACACTGACCTAAACTTCAAAAATTATATCAACACCATAAAAAAGAAGGATTCTACAAACTCCAAGTCCTGAAAAAAATCAAACCTCTCCTACACCTCCAACACTACAGAACAGCATTACAAACTCTCTATTCTCAAAGCTGGACTACTGCAACGCAGTCCTAGGCCTACCAGCATCCACCCTTAGACCACTACAACCTACAGAATGCAGCAGCCAGAGCACTCACCAGCAGCAAAAAAACAGATCACATCACTCCAATCCTCAAAGAGCTACACTGGTTGCCGATCCGTTATAGAATACAATACAAAACATTATCCCTCATCCACAAAACATTATACAATAGCAAAACGAACTGGATGAATGCTGCACTACACTTCCAGATCCCACCAAGGAACCTATGCTCCTCAAACACTGGACTTCTCCCAATCCACTCTCCAAACTAGTCCACCTCAACTCAACCAGGGAGCGTGCTTTCTCATTGGCCGGACCCCCCCTATGGAACAACCTCCCCATAGACCTTAGAATCGAACCTTCATCACAAACTTTCAAAAAGAAACTAAAAACATGGCACTTTCAAAAAGCCTTTACAACACCTTGAGCACAACCTTATGTCAACCCCCTATCACCAATCCCTCCCTGTACCAACTCCTCCCTGTACCCCACCAGAGATCCTCCAATGAACCATGTGCATAACCAAGTTGCCACCATTCCACAAACTAAACACATATTACATAAAATTGTCTATAAACCTAAAGTTCCTAATACTCTTAAGTTAAATTATACAAAAAAACGTATTTAATATAGATTGTCAAGTTATTTATACGGATCTGCTAATACAGAATGTTAAGTTTCTACAGAATTGTTCATCTTAACAAGCAAACATACCCTAAACTTAATCTTTGAAGTTCATTATTTTCCCCTTTCTATGTTTATCCCAGTTATATACTACCTGTTTCAATGTAAACAACTTCACTTGTTACCTGTAAACCGATGTGATATACTGTATTGAATGTCGGTATATAAAAACAAACACATTAATAAATAAATTCTCAATCTCAGGGTGTTAAACAAATTTCTCACAAGAGAAAAGTTCAAAAATGGTTTCTCTGGGCACTCTGATTCCCCTCAAAAGAGGAGACTAGCTCTGCTCTTTCGATCTCAAGGACGCATACACCCACATTGCCATCTTCTCCGAGCATAGTCAGTATTTTCGCTTTGTGATGTTGGAAGGCTCACTACTAGTACAGAGTACTGCCTTTTGGTTTGGCCTCAGCCCCTTGCTTCTTCACCAAGTGCCTGGAAGTGGTGGCAGCGCACCTCAGGCGCTGTGCAGTGCATGTCTTCCCCTATCTGGACGACTGGCTCGTCAAAAGCGACTTCCATGCGGGCCGCTAGACGCTTTGGTCCTGATGATGTGGATGCTGCAGTCTTTGGGTTTTGTCAACAACTACCAGAAATCTCACCTCTGCCCATCTCCCCAGCTGGACTTCATAGGAGCCAGGCTGGACACGTTTCAGGTGAAAGTGTTCTTGCCTCACGTTCGGGACCTGGACCAATCTTCGTTGGCAGCCTTCGTGTGCAGCAGGTGGAATGCGAGTGCACGCCTTCTGCTTTGCTTGCTGGGCCACATGGCGGCTTCGGTCCATGTTATTCCATTAGCCTGCCTTTGCATGCACAGCACACAATGGACGTTGCGGTCGCAATGGCGGCAGGTATCCCAGGACCTCGAGGCCCATGTCTCCGTCACACAACCTCTGAAGATCTCTCTGTCCTGGTAGGAGAATCTTCCCAATTTAGAGCAGGGGATTCCCTTCCAGGCTACCCAGCTTCAGGTGATGCTTACTACCGATGCCTCTCCTCGGGGCTAGGGAGCCTATGTGGATAGCCTCCACACACAAGGTCACTGGACTGCTCAGGAAGCTCTCTGCCAGATAAACGTTTTAGAGCTTCGGGCGATGTGTTATGCTCTGTGGGCGTTCTGGGACCAGTTGTCCCACAAGACAGTCCTGCTTCGGATGGACAATCAAGTGTGATGTGGTATATCAACAAGCAAGGAGGCACAGGGTCGTTCCTCCTGTCAGGAGGCGGTACAGATCTGGTCCTTGGCCTTGTCGCAGGGGATGTCGCTGCGAGCGGCATACCTACCCGGGACTCTGAATGTGCTGGCAGACTGCCTAAGCCGCTCTTTTCAGCCGCACAAGTGGTCCCTGAATCCAGAGGTGGTGGCCCAGATTTTCCATCAGTGGGGAACCCCAGATGTTGATGTGTGCCTGAGTCTGAGTCCAACATGGAGACTGTGATTGACCCAGAATCCTCTGTTGCCTTAGCATGCTTACAGTTCTGGCCATATGAACTCTAAATGCCCTATTGAGCCTGATTTGAAAAAAATTTAAGAGACATCTGAACAACAGCCGGAATTGTCTAAGTCTTGTAATGGATGCTTATAGGGTCCCAGTAAGCAGAAGGAAAAGGTCAGAATCTTAGGCCAGAATTCCAACTACAGTGGCACCTGTAAAAAATAGCCTAAGCCATGAAGATCTCCCTGAGCAGGTGAAGTTGACAGGACAAAGGACTAACAGAAGACTAATGCAGACACCAGGCAAGTAGGCCCCAATTTGGGAAAGGGATCAGGGTAACATAGATGTAATTTAGCTTTTTTATGTCATGAGAAACTGTGTACATGATGCTCCCATATGTTCATGTTATTTAGGGACTAACTTACTTGAGATTATCTGTTTTACCTATGAAAGAAGAATTAGCTGATATACAAGGGGAGACAGGGGGTAGTACTTCTCATGTGTGTCTTGCCAGAGTACTGCCGCCATTCTTATCTCCCAGGGATTCCTGTATTGCTTACTGATATACAATAAAAAAAAATTTGAGATTTGTTTCTACAAAATTTTGGTGTGGATTCCTTGTGTCCGTGGAGAAGTGTCTTAGGCGTGATTGGCGCTTAACAATGTGGACCTTTTCGACTCCTCATACAACTGCAAGGTGAGCAATTTTTGCTCCCTTTTCACCTGGGATGTTGTCTAGCCTCCAACTCCTTCATCCTTCATTGGGGAAGGGTCTCCTGTATGTTTACCCTCCTCTTCTGCTCCTCTTGAAGACTCTCCTCAAGCTTCAACAGGAGTGAGGGACCATGATACTTGTGGCGCACTACTGCCCAGGTAGGTCTGGTTCCTTCCTCTTCGGGATCTATCGATCAAGGATCCCATCAACTGGGGACCACGCCCGATCTGATAACCCAGAACCAGGATGCCCTGCGCCATCCGAATCTCCGGGCGCTAGCCTTGATGGCTTGGATGTTGAGCGCCTAGTCCTTCAGCCCCTGGACCTCTCGGAAAACGTGTCCTAATAGTCCTTCAGCTCCTGGACCTCTTGGAAAACGTGTCCCAGGTGCTGGTGGCTTATAGAAAGCCTTCCACCGGGAAGTCTTACAGGTTGAAATGGAAGAGGTCTCCGTCTGGTGAACAGGGCATGGCTTAGATCCATTCACATGCCCCCTTCCCAGGTTCTTGGACTATTTGTGGCACCTTTCCGAGTCTGGACTTAAA
Organism: Rhinatrema bivittatum; assembly: GCF_901001135.1. NCBI lineage: Eukaryota > Metazoa > Chordata > Amphibia > Gymnophiona > Rhinatrematidae > Rhinatrema > Rhinatrema bivittatum. The sequence goes on along the minus strand of NC_042624.1, from coordinate 123,173,650 downwards.
CCACCTCAGTCAGGATTCATCTAAGTGCGGTTAGTGCGTACCATCGGGGTGTCACTGGCACATCCATATCTGAGCA